>NC_062219.1:74761592-75361592 GCF_902686445.1 Sciurus carolinensis | reverse complement strand
TTGGATATGCCCTCAAACCACAGGCAACAGAAGCAAAGAGAGACAAATCAGATTACATTCAACTAAAAGATTCCATACAGCAGAGGAAGTAATTAGAAGTGAAGAAGCAACCTACAGATTGGGAGGAAATATTTTTAAAACATACATATATAATGACTATAATATATGATATATAATGAATACATATATAAATGGCATATATAAACACATACATATACACACACAGGAATATACTTGAGCCTAAAAATAAAGGAAATCTTGTCATTTGTGATAATGTGAATGAACCTAGAGGAGATTACATTAAGTGAAATAAACCAAGCACAGAAATATAAACACTGTGTCATCACACTTACATGTGAATTTTAAAAAGTTGAGATCACAGAAACTGAGAGAAGAATGTGGTTATCAGAGGTTGCAGATGGAGATGAAGTATGGGGGGATGCTAGTCAAAGGATACAAAATTTCTGTTAGGAAGAATAAGTATAAGAGTTCTATTTTACAATTGGTGACTATAGTTAAAAAACAACATATTATATTATTGAAAATTGCTAAGAGGTTTATTTTAAGTATCTCACCATAAAAATTTGCATATGTTAACTGGCTCAATTTAGCTATTTCACAAAATATACTATTTCAAATATCACTTTGTACACTATATATATTTACATATATATAATTATATAAAATAGTCATTAATTAAAAATACATTAATTAAGAAAGATGAACCAGGCCAGCTTGATTTTTTTTTTTCTTAAGAATTTCAATTAGCAAAATTGAAAAATTTATGAAAACAAGTCATTTGGCAGAAGAAACAGGAAAGATAGAGTTCAGAGAAGTCATTCTGTAAACCAGACATATGAGGAGGGAACGGAAAGTGTAAATAAGTAGATACTATGAAAAAAAAGAGTAGACATTATGGGTGATTGGTGGTACCAGGTAAATGAAAAGTAGGAGGAGCTTCGTCACCTTGGACCTAATGATGCCTGGCAGTGATTATGATCTGGATGCCTACAAAGAGTCTCTCTTGATTGATTTCTGCCCTATCCACAGTATTCTGTCAAATCTTCTCACTTCTTATCAGGCATGGTGGTACATGCCTATAATCCCAGCTACTTGAAAGGCTGAGGAAGGAACATTACAAGAATGAGGTCACTTAGCGAGATTCTATCTTAAAATAAAATAAAATAAAATGGAACCAGATGTAGTTCAGTCATAGAGTGCTTGTGTAGCATGTGTAAGGACAAGAACTGCAAAACACACACACACACACACACACACACACACACAAACTTCTCATTTCTTGTGATAAATTGAGAGAATTCTTTTTATATATATATTACAACTAAAAAGCTGACTTAGGAAAATTCCAAACTTGTTAAATCACTTCTTATGTGGGACCTGGGACTGATGTTTACCCTCTTTAGCCCTTTGGCCTTCAAAGAGGCCTGCACAGGGTCCCCTCTGGCTCTTCTAATTTGCATTTGTTTTCAGTCCAGAAAGGTGGTTGTGTTTAGTTTGTTAAAGGAACCACCAGCTTTAGGTTTTTACATTTTTATCCATAAAGTTTATCAGAGAAACTATTTTTATGGAAAACACTACTAGGAAGGATATAGCACTGCATGTTCCCAAATGGGAGTATTTGTGTCTTCGCACATCCTGATGAAGGGCATCACCGAAGCCAAGGAATAAAAATACAAGTGCAGAGATAAGACATGGTAAAAATAAAACTTAAAACATGTGATCCTGAAGGGGCAACAAAGATGGCTTATTTTAAACATAAACCAGACACTGAATAATGACTTAGATGTAAAACTCCATCCTTTCTTTGGTTTTAATACAAAACAACACTCTCTAGGCTGGTTTATTAGGGTCTTTTCCAAATCTCTTCATCCCAACTTTGTGTTCTTACTAGTAACCATGCTGTTACAGATTTATCAGTCACTGAATTTAAATAATTCTTATGGGCAAAAACTCTTCAAGAAGAGATCAAATTAGCCATTAAAAAACACAGAAGTTACAGAAAAGAAAAGATAAAAAATTCAGCAAATGCAGGAATAGGGTTATGGAGCCAAGGTGGCTTACTTAAGTTCACTCAGCTTTGTAGGAACCAGGACCCAAGTTCAGATATTGTCTTTTCTTCTCCAGGTTCTTCCTCATTTATTGATAACTTCTTCCAAAAGAGGTTTGACCATCGTCTGTCAAACCTTCATGTCTTCTGTTCGTTTGAAAGCCCAGGGTATGGTAAGTTATGGTGACTTCTGTGTCCTCTGGTCATGAGGGCAAACAGAACCCTGTGCCTGGTAGAAGACACATGATCTGGTGAGAGATCAGGGTAGCACAAATGGAGGGAGGCATTCAGGTCAGGGAGAGTGAGAGGCAGAGAAGCATGAATGGGAGGAGGTGCCGTCAGGTAAGATGTGGGAGGTACAAACAAGAGGTGGCCTACTTTCTGGTTTTTCTTAGGCCTTCTACTGGCTAAAATGAAGTCAGTCTGATTTTCATTATATGCTGGTAGAAAAAAAGAAATAAAAAATAGATGATGCTATTACAGAAGCACATGAATTTTATAAGATGTGAATGATGAGATTAGGAAAGTCAAAATAAGATCTAAGTTTTATGTTTCAGGAGATATAAAAGGAAATGGAAAGAACAATCTTAATATAGAAAATCAGAAGGGAAAAAAAGAATAAAGGAAAATAGTTTGTGTTCATTGAAAGGAGTATTTTTCTACATTTTTGGTTTAATGTTTAGCTTAACAAAATATAACAGGAATTGTGGCAATTTGGGAAGATGGACAGGAAGCTGACCTTGAATAAGAAAGGAAAACTTCAATTCTCACACAGCTGCACCAAGTGATCATTTCAAAACACAATCTGACCATGTCTCTGTCATCCCCCATTGTTAAAAGACCCAAATCCTTAACACATGCACAAGACTATACCTCACCTGGTCATTATGTACCTCTCTAACCTCCCACTCACATTCCACCAATTTCCTCCCTCCACCCAAGTTCACCACGCAAGCCATGCTGACCAACCTGGCCTTCTTTCCATCCACCCATCACTATGTTCTTTCCTGTCCCCAGAACTTTGTAAGTGTTCTTTTCTCTGCCTTAACACTCCCTCCACCTGAAGCCCACCTTCACCTCCTCACCCTTACTCATCCTTCATCTCTCAGTCAGAGGCCAATTTCTCAGGAAAGACATTCCTGGCTCTCCAGGTCCCAGTTTAAATTTAGTCACATTCTTGTGGTTCATGTATGTTTCTTTTATGACAATTGTTTGTGTTTCTTTTATACCATTACGTTGTATGATACGTGTAGTGTGTGACCATCTGAATAGGTCTATGGCCCCCACTCAACTCTAAGTTCTGCCAGGCGACCTTCATTTCTCTCTGCTCACCCGTGTTATCCTATGACGAAGTGCCAGCACCCCAAAAAAGCAGGTTCCTGCTCAGAAGATGTGAGAAAATAAAAGCCTGAAATAATCAGTAAAAGATCAAAGACAATTCAAACGTTAGAGCATCTGATGGGTCTTCCAGTTCTGATAGGAACTGGAACTGGACAACAGAAAAAGCTCCAATTCTTTATTTAAGTGGGAGTACATCAAAGGCAGGGGTAAGGTTTCCGTGGGAGGATTTTTGTTTTGGTGCTTGTTCCCCGGTGTGGCAGGGGTCTTGCAGTAAACAGGTTGATTGGTGTTTGGCAAGCTATACCCATCTCAGGGAGACTGTGCTTGAACTTGAGCCATGAGCTAAGACAGGCTGCCACTTGAATCAGGCTTTCTCCAACCAGTGGGTTCCCACTGGGAGTTCCTAAGACCAGGCTTCCCTGCTTAATGGCTGGAACATTGCTCAGTTCACACACATGGTTCATAGGTGGCTCTCAGCATTATCCCAGTGGTGGTCACAATGCCTGCTGCATACTTGCTATGCCACAAAATATTTGTTTAATTAGTGCTAAATGTTATGGACCACCTAAAAATGATCTAATAAATAAAACTGTAAATCTGTATTTTTCCTAATATTAGAAATGGAATATAAAGTGAATCATGGATCTTTTAACCTGAGGTCATATCAATGATTCCAGAAGAACAATGGAGTGAGGTTGGAGGGACCTAATCTTATAAAACCATATGTGATATCTCTCTTTTGCAATTTAGTATGAGGATTGAATGAACTAATAAGTAGAATAAGTATAAAACTTAATATTTAAATATGAAAAGTAAATTAGTACCTAAGTATAATGCATGTGAAATATATTAAATAACACTGGGTCCATAGTAAAATTTGAATACATACAGCATATTGTGGTTATCATTGTTTTTAAAATCGGCAGAAATTTCAACTGCCTATATTGGCCTATAGGTTCATCTAATGGGGCTGAAAGATAGAGAAGGAAGACACTAAGATATTTTGATTAAACCATAAGAAAGGCCATTGCAAATCCCAAGTAGCACAAGGCTAGGAATCAGTACATTGGTTCTGGTCCCGGGTCTCCTAGTGAAGACCTGTACCCATCTGAATTTTAGTCCCTTCAGGCCTTTCTCACATTTTAACTGTGTCATCTTTCTAAGTCACTTGTCCTTAGCATGACTGACTTCATTTGCTTGGAACAGCATTTCAATTATTTTGTATTATGCAATATATTTTTGTCATTTTCATGTGCTACTTACATATTAATAACAATATTTTCTGCAACTGTTTCACTTTAATACTGTTAAAACAAAAGTTTACATTATAGTCATAAATAGAAAACCAATATCATAAAGAGTTGCCCTAAATAGGAAAGTGACTATAAAATTTATTATGATTACTATAAAATAATAAAATAAATTCTGTCTGGATATTATTGCCTGGCAAAGGTTCTTAGGCCAAGATCTGCTCTGTGGTTATGAAAATGGAGATAGATTATTGAAGTTTCATAGATATGTCAGCACCAAACTGAAATTTTTTCATTATACAAAGTATTGAAGAGAATTGAAAATAGGATATCCCTTTTACTAGGTAATTCAGTAATATTTAGTGTCATGTAAAGGAAACACCTAAAGTCATCCAAAGTTCATCAGTAGAATACAGTTACATTTTGAAACAGATCTAAAACTTGGAGGTCATGGTAAGAATACCCAACCCCATAGGGATTTTTGAGTTTTTTTTTTTTAGAATAAAATGGAATGCAGTATCTGGAACCACTTTGTACATTTTAAAAGTCTATATTATAGTCATTACACATCAAAAAAATGAGATAGCATTTATTTGTTTATTTTGCTTTTTATGTTGCAAGGGATAGCGATGAACTTGGAAAACCTGATGAGATGGGAATTTATTTTTAATAGAACAGAAATTCCATTTTAGCTCAATCTGCTCATGTCTCCCTCTTTCTAGGGCTACCTTGTTCTCATCTTCAATGTCCTATCAGCATGAGATTCAATTAGTAGTTTTGTTAGGCACCACCTAATGTGGAGTGCCCCTATGTCAAGGTTGGGCACAGACCCAGCTCCCTGGGTTAATTCCACACAGGAGGGTAACTGGGTTTAATTTTAGCCAAGTACTCAGTTCCTTTTTCAAAGGGGCACTGAAGAGCAGAATTACTCTCAGACATAGTGAGACCCTGGGTATTGCCCAGCACAGAAAGCAAAGAACTTTGTAAGTTAAAAAGAACAATGTCCTTTTTCTTTAACTGTTAGAAATCTGAGTACAAAATAGTGTTAGGAGACCAAGCAGCCATGAAAACACCAATAAAAAGGAACAAATGAACTATTGAGGATCTGCTATCTTGTGAAGTTGGATTGGTAAGTACTGTTGCCTCATCCAACCCTGCCTTCCCTCCCTACACCATCAAGACCATCTCCCACTCACAGTTCATGTGTGCATGTACACGTGCACGTGCACGCACACACACACACACACACACACACACATACATGCACACACTCTTCAAATATGGAAAAGACTACATTTTTGTTTCAAAGCAAACTCCAAAAGTACTAGGCCCAAAGACACATTTAAGCAGTTGTTCAGTAGTTCATCCTTCACTAAGACTTTCTTTAATCTCTTATACAGACAGCTGAGAAATCTAAAATAGCAGGAATCTTTTTCTGATCTCAGACAAAAGGTAGGAGCTAGGTTCACATAAATGCCAAATGTACTCAGGCACATTTGTTCAAGATATTGTGCACTTCAAGGACCTTGTCAGGAATACTTTTCTTCTCAATTTACAACAGGGCAGGTGGACATGAAGGATGAATTTTTTTTTTCTCTGATGATAGAAATGTTAAATATGAGACTCAGATGGAAAGAAATGTCTCTGGAGAGAGAAAATAAGGGGCACACAGAGCCCACAATTTTTAAAAAGAAGTACGAAAGACTACTGTGAGGCAAATAAGGAGTCAAGGTGAAATGAATGCAGAAAAAAAAAAAAAAAAAAAAAAGAGGGCAAAAAGGCAAGAAGACCTCCTCCTCTATCTAGAATGTCTCATTCAGAACCAGGTGAGAGGTTCCATACAGGCATAGCTCAAGCTTCAGTGAGTACCAGAATCATTTGGAGGGCTTTTAAAATACAGCCTGAAGGTTCTGAGTTTCTGTTACTGAAGCAGGTAAAGCTACTGAAGCAGGTAAAGCTACTGAGGCAGGTAAAGGTACTGAGTGCACAAGGATGTGCACTTCTATCACTATCCCAGGTGATGCTAGCACTGTGAGTCCAAAGGTCACAATTAGAGACCCATATCATGGGCTGGGATTTGCACCACATACTGGATGATGGAAAAGAGGTGAATTATCAAGGCCTCAAGAAGCCTGGATGTGTCATTTATGGAGCCCTGTATTTCAGTTTTACTTCTCTGCACATTTGTGTTGTATAACATTTTTTCTTGAAAAAACAACGTTGAAGGAAATTCTGATGCTGCTATAGTAGTGTTGTTATGGCCTGATTTGAAAATTAGCCCAGACTTACCCCATTTTGCTCAGATGCCTCACCCTGTGTGAAATTGGCCTCCACATGAGCCCACTTGAATAGAAGGCTAATACCTCCACTCTCACCCACTCACACCCTGACCACAATATCCTTGATCTGTGGAACTAACGCAAGATTGTTTTTCTGAGAAGGTAAGTTCAGCCCTTCTGAAAATGTAATTTCTGAAAATATGACTTTGTAGCCTTGTACTTTTCCACTTTATGAAATGTGTCTTGTGATTATAATTGCCTCTCCTGCCCCCTCCATTGTAGATTTAAGCCTTATATGCTTGTTCCTACTCCCAATCAAGGTCCAGGGTTGAGGAACTGCTTGGTTCTCCGCACTCTCTAAAACCTTTTTGTCTTTACCTTCAAAGGACCTGGAAAATTATTTGGGAATTTGGGAATAGTGCCTTAACAGTGTAAGCCCCTCATCCTTCCTGCTGTTAACAACTCTGGACTATAAACGAAATGCAAAATCCCAACTACCTGAGGACTCTTAACAATAAACAAAAATTGGCAGATTGTGGAGGAGAGGCAAACCTTGAAGAAGTGACATGCACAGAGGTAACTTTCCATTGACTTTTGCCTAGTATATCTGCCCTCAGGATAGACCTCAGTCATGGAGTAAAGCTGCTTGACAGAGGCATCTAAAAATAGGACAGAAACAACATCCTCTTATAAGCAGCCCAAGCAACCTTTGAAAAGAGCTCAGCAAGGTCAGATTGTGTAGTAGAGATCACAGAAAGAAAGATGAAGTATCCCTCATTGAACTGAAGAACCCACAAGTCTAAGCCTGATCTTTAACCTGCAGGTATAGAACCAACCCAAACCAGCAAAGTAAAAATGAGGGGAATTAAATTGAGAGTTTGACCCCTTACACAAATCTCAATCTAACTCCTGAAATGTGTGAGTGAAGCAGATTCAAAATAGCTAACAAAGTTCGTAAAAACTGAACTGAGACTTGAAGCACTAACCATAATGCTTAAAGCTTAAATGTGTGTGTTTTTTCATTCCAAGACATTCACTTTGGTTTGAAGCATTTAGCATAACTAGAATGTTGCATTATATGTGTGTGTGTTATACTGATTGAAATTTTTATCAGATTTGTACTTTTTAAAAAATGAAAGTAACCAGTTCTGCCTGACCAAGTAGTGCAATCATTTTTTTTTAAAACTATTGTTGCTGATTTCAGGGGATATTCACTAATAAGTGTATGATGTATACCAAGTATTGACCAAAAAAGAATGAAAAAAAAATATTTCACCCCAATAAAGAACTAGCTGGAAAAGAAATCAAGAAATTCACCCTATTTATAATAGTTACCAGCTGCTCCCCCCAAAAAAGCTCCCTAAAACAAAGCCTAGGAATAAATTTAACCAAAGAGATGAAATATATCTACAAAGAAAACTGTAAAACACCCATCAAAGAAGTTGAAGAAAGCATACACACAAAAAATGGAAAGACATCTCATGCTCACAGATTAGAAGAATTACTATTGTAAAATGTCCCATACTATTCAAAGCAGTCAATAGACTCAGGGCAATCCCTATCAAAATTCCAATTGCCTTCTTCATAGAACTAGAAAAAGACAATTCTAAAGCACCAAAGTTCCTGTTAGCCAAAGCAATTTAAGCAAAAAGAATAAGCTAAAGGCATCATAATACCTGACCTTAAAATACACTACAGTTATAGTAACCAAAGCACCATGGTACTAACACAAAAAAGGACACATACACAAATGGAACAGAATAGAGAACCTGGAAATTAAACTACATATTTAAGCCAACTGATTTTCAACAAAGGTATCAAGTCCATACATAAAAGAAAAGACGGTCTCTAATAAATGGTTCTGAAAAACTGATAACCATATGCAGAAAAATGAAAATAGACCCCTATCTCTCAACATATGCAAAAATCAACTTAAAATGAATCAAAAACTTAAGCTTAAGACCCAAAACTATAAAACTCCTAGAAGAAAACAGGAGGAATGCTTCAAACTGAAACGCTTCCATATGGCAAAGGAAACAGAATGCAGAAACAACTCACAGAATGGAGAAAATATTTCCAAACTACTCACCCAATAAAGGATTAATATTCAGAATATATAAAGATCTCAATGCAATGGCAAAAATACGTATTATAATAATAATTATTTGGTTAAATACTAAGCAAATAATCTGAATAGATATTTTTCAAAGAAGACATACAAATGTTTAATGTTTCCAACAGAAAGAAATAATAAACATGTTAGGTGATGAATCTACTAATTAACCTGATTTGATCATTTGCACATTACACAAGTGTTGAAATATCACAATGTATCCATGAATACGTACAATTATTTTGTGTCAATTAAACATTTTTAAAAAAGAAACTAGCAAATGAATTGCAATATAAAGCTTAAATAATTAAAAGAAAGAAAATAAAGACAAAATAAGAAGCCAATTAGGGAAAAAGAAGACAGACAATAGAGAAAATTGGTAGTTCTCTGAAAAGATGTTTTTAAGATTGAAAAATCCTGATGTATATTGATTAAGAGACAACATGAATCACCAACAGCAGAGAATGAAAAGGAGATGATCACCTCAGATCCTATAAATAATAACTTTATTCCAATAAATTCAACAATTCAAATAAAAACAAAAACATTCATTTGAAAAAGTACAACTAGGGTCTGTGGGGGTAGTTCAGTGGTAGAGCATTTGCCTAACACATGCAGCATCCTGGGTTCAATCCCCAGCACAACAAAGGAAAGAAGAAAAAAAGGAAGATAAAATAAAATACAACTAATTAAAACTGACAAAAGAGACAATCTGAATAGCCCTATATTATGTTACAGAAATGAAATAAGTGTTAAAAGTCTGTTGGGAACTCCAGGCCCAGGTGTTCTCACTGGTGGATTATTTCAAACATTCAAAGAGGAAGTCATGACTGTCTTTTTTGTTTTCAGAAAATGGAAGAGGAAGAAATAGTGAACAGTTCATTTTAAGCAATCAGCTTGACCTTAATCAGAAAAACCAGTCAAAGGCATTACAGAACAAAATCACAAGCCTTTAATCCTCATGAATATAAACATAAACATGTTTTTTTTAAATGTTGTCAAGTCAAATTCAATGATATATAAAAAGGAAATACATCATGATAAAGTAGGATTTATCCTGGAAATGCAAGTTTATTTAGCACTTGAAAACTCAGTGTAATTCAGCAAATTAACAGAATAAAATGAAAAATCATATAATCTTCTCAATGGTTTCAGAAAAAAAAATTGTGAACTATTAATATTTATTCATGTTCATGATTTTTGAAAACCAGTAGCAATCTTGGAATAATAGAGAATGACTCCACTTTAAAAGGCATCTAAAAATGCTTACAGTTGCCATCAGATTTACTGGTAATAAGAGCAGGATTCCCTCAGAAAAATCAAGCCCCATTAAACGTTGTCTCCCATTTTCCCAAATTACACACACACACATACACACACACACACACACACACACACACACACACACACACATATACCCACACATGCACACTAATATGATGCACCATGGAGAATCAGCGGACACACAAATAGGATTAGAGTCTGAAAATCTTGGAATATTTGAAAAATAATCTGAAAGAAATTACAAAATTGTGTTTTTAAAAAATTAAAGACAGATCACACACTGTGAAGACAATTTGGAAATAGAAACAATTGGAATTTAAAATGAAAATTTGAAAGGTTTTTAAATCTCAGAGGATAAATTAGGTGACAGATTGGACAAAATTGAAAGAAAATAATTGGGCTGAAAAATAAATCTGAGAAAATAACCCAAAGAAAAGCATAGAGATGAAAAGGTTAAAAATATTAAAAAGGAAATGTAAGAGACATGAGGGATAGAATAAGAAAATTCAACATATATTGAGATTTCTAGAAAATATAACAGAGGACTGAAGGAGGGAGACTATTTGTAGAGATAATTATGAAATTTTTCAGAATGGAATTCATGAATACTTTCTATTCTATTTGTGACTCTCTTTCTTTCCATATTTAAGTATATTTGTGCCTCAATTCTTCTTTCTTGGTTATTATTGTCCTGAAGTTAGTCTTCTTATTGAATAGTTCGAATAATCTGTTTTTTAATTAATTCAAGGACAACAAATTTTTCCACAAAAAACAGATACTAAATAATTTATATTTTATGGACCACATATAATCTGGGTTGTACATTGTCCTTTGTTTTTGTTTCATTTGGGTTTTGGTTTTTAATATAACACTTACACATGTAAAACCATTCTCAATTCCTTTTATTGTTTGGATATGAGTTACCCCCTGAAAAACTCATGTTATACAATGAGGGAACATTCGGAATGTTCAGAAGGAAATTATTAGATTATGAAAGCTGTAATCTAATCAGTAGATCAATTCATTTGATGGGATAATAATTTAGATGGCTCACTGGGTGGTAACTGTAGGCAGGTGCAGCATGCCTGGAAGCAGTAGTTCACTGGAGGTATGCCCTTGAGAATTATACTTTGTCCCTGGCTCCTTGTGTTCTGTCTCTGCTTCCTGGCAGCCAGGATCGAGCAACTTTCCTCTACCACGCCTTTCTGCCATGATGCTCTGCCTTATCTCAGACCTAGAGCAATGGAGTTGGCCAATCATGGACAGGACCTCTGAGACCATGAACCAAAATAAATTTTCCTCCTTTAAATTATTCTTGTCAGTTATTTTGTTCACAGTGAAAAAGAGCAGATGAACACAACTCCTGAGCCATAGAAAAACAGATCACAGACTCAATTTGATGGGGCCATAGTTTTCAAACTTCTGATTTAGTCGAGGTCTCTGTTTTTCCTTTTTAATTTCTGTTAAATAAGTTTTGTCCACATCTTTGTTATTTCCTTTAATTTTCTAATGTTTACTCTTTTCTTCATTTTCTCTCATTTTTTTTGAAATCTGATTTAATTTTTACTCTCGAATGCTAATTTTACTAGAGTGATCTATGTTGAACATTACCTCAATACTTTGAAGAAATTATTTCATTTTCTTCTGGCCTCTACTGTGACAAGTGTTCTGTTTCTCTGATTATTTCTATTTTAGAAGCAATCTGTTTATGCAGATTGGAATTTTTAATCCATTTCATATAAGCAATTATGTTCTTTTTCCCATTTCTAATATTTATTGTGTTTTATCTATTGTTTTTTCTTGACGAGGCTTCCTGGAATTCTCTTTTTCTTTTATTAACATTTTGAAAGATACAAGTATTATTTTCATGAAATATATTCTTTTTTATCATTATCTACTTATTTTCTGCCATTTTAAAATACTTTTTCCACTTGTTTCACCTTAGTTTTTTATGCTAATTTCTGAAGCTGAATTATTGTCATACATTTTTTAATTTTCTACTAAGTAAATTCTAAATTTCCTATCATCCAGAAAGTGTTCAATCTGTCTGCTCTCCCCCCCCCCCCGTGGTTACCATACTGTGTTCTTATCTAATAAATTTTTTATTTTAAAATAGTTTCAGATTTACAGAAAAGTTCCAAAGATAGTATAGTTTCCATTTTATCCTACCACTGACATCTGACTTTAATATTGTATGTTTGTCACAAGTAGTAAACAAATATTGACACATTATTATTGTGTGTGCTTTATTCAAGTTTCCTTAGTTTTTGCTAATATCCTTTTTCTCTTAAAGAATCCCATCCAGGATACTGCATAACTTTTAGTCATGATGATTGTGACAATGTCAAACTTTTCTAGTTTTTGATGACCTTAACATTCTTGAGGGGTTTTTAGAATGTCACTCTGTTGGGATTTTTCTAATTTGTAGTGATTAGTCTAAGGTTATGGGTTTGGGGAAGGAAAACAGCACATCAATGAGGATATGTCAAATCAATGTGGAAGTCAACTGAAACAGCTCCCAGTGGCCAAAGCTAAAACAACCAGAGCAACAATCTGAGTAACACAGCACCGAATTACAATTCAAAACATCAAATAAATATAGACAAGTCCTCACCAATATACAGAAGGAATGAATTAATAAAAAAAAAAAAAAAAGTTGGAAGGAAGGAAAGAGACCAATTTGCTTTGAAGAATTTCAAATAATTAGGAAATATTCACTCACCTTTCAAAGTAGTGGAACATAAAAATTCCTGCTTCCTGAGTGTGGGCCACACATAGTAACATCCCTTCAAAAGAGTAAAGTATGGAGAGGGAACAAAGAGAGTGACCGATCCCTTGTTGCTGCCTGTCTTAGTCCATTTGGGCTATGGTGACAAGATATTGTAGGCTGGGTAATTCATCAGCTACAGGAATGTATTGCTTATAGTTCCAGAGGCTGGGAAGCCCATGGTCAGATGCCAGCAGATTCAGTGTCTGATGAGGGCTTTCTCCCTATCCAAGATGGCACCTTCTTGTTATGTCCCCATGTGGCAGAAGTGCAAAAGGGCTTCCTCAAGCTTCTTTCACAGGAGCACTAATCCCATTCTGCCTTCATGATCTAAGCAGTTTCCAAAGTCCCCATCTTTTAACACCATCACCTTGGGGGGTAGGTTTCAGAGCATGAACTTTGGAGGGACCCACATATTCAGACCATAGCACTGCCCAGTTAGGTGTTCAATAAGGATAATAGTACAATCAAATACGTATGATAATTTTACAATGTAGCTTATACTTCTGAGATTTTTAATTACCTAGTTCTATATATGAAGAGTTGAAACCACTGTTTTTGATATCTGACTTGAAAGTGTATATTCTGATATTTAAAGCAGGATGACTTTTCATTCTACTCAGAGTGACAGAATCAATATTCTTGATTATATTTAGTATGGACATCACTATTTTCTCTAACAAGTCTTTGAACAAAAAGAGCTAGGATAATATTCCAGAAAGTATATTGAAGGTGATGCCATTTTACTTATAAAACTCCAAGTGATACAACTTTCTGGGATATGTGAACTACTTCATGAACAAACTCATATTATTACTGTTAGCACAAAAGGGGAGACCAGGACAAGTGCAAACTCCACGAATCAGCTCAGCTCTTTTATTCAGGAATGAAGTCTCACACAGGAACAGTGGGTGCAGGGATGAAATGGCGTTGTGGAATTCAATTTCCTGGTGGAAAGTGAGCCCCCACACAAAGAAAGGGACTGGATTTATATAGGTCACTTTGAAGGGTGGTCTAGTGAGCATATCAGTTTCCTTGGGCACTCAGGAATTTGAACTTTTTTTGGTCGAAGATCTGTGGGCAGTCTTGAGAGGATTTAACGCCTCCTAGAGACTATTTCTTTTAAGGATGATAAACCACCTCCCTGTCTGCAGTCAGCACTTGGAAAACACTTGTCTTGGGAGATGAAGGCCATCAGTGCCTGGTCTTCATTTTTCTTACTTTTCCTCAGGTCTCATTATCTTGGGAATTTCTCATTCTCTATATTTATTAATTACCATTTAAGCTGTTAGATTCTAAGCAAATACAGAAAGGGAAGTGACTGACTTGCATAAAGCTGCAAAATGACATTAGGAGTTGGGTAGACTCTCATGGAACATACAATTTTAGGGCCCAGAAAAAGAAAATGTTTTACAAAGTGTGGGCTGGTACTTCTTTGTAAAATGACTATGGAGGCATTTACAAGAATGTTTGGCCTGCCACACTGAGAAGAAATTTGATCAAAGAACATTCAACTTTAAAGTTGTGAAGAACAATGGTGGTATTTTTTTCCCATAATTAAAACTGAACATTTTGCAGCCTTATGTATTCTGTGATTTAAATTGTCCAGAAACTTCAAACTAAACTTAAAGAAAATAAGGCATCTCTCCCTTCACATAACTTGTGATTCGATTCCATTCCTATCAATAGACCAATGGGTACTTCAAAATAATCAGAGTGATAGAATAAATGACTGGCCTCTTCCCACGACAGAAAACTAATTTATGTTCCAAACCCAGTCTATTCATATAGTATGGTGTCAGTCCTGTGCCTTCAGGTTTTCTCCAGAGTACAGCTTCAATTTTAGATAGATAGATGTTCTTTGATAATGTGCTTTTTATGTTTTGTGCTTGGGAACAAGTATAAAATGTGAAGAAAAAAAGAAAACTCTTGAGTGAGAAAAATCATTTGTGAAAAGATTTGTGTTGTATTATCTCAAGCATTCACAGGGGACTGCTTACATCCCCATGCATGCTCACACTTCACACATTTCTGACGGAAATAAGCTGCCCCTGCCCAGCGCGCTTCTCTCCGGAGAGCCACCATGACCTCCAGGACCCCTGGGAGGAAACACCTAGACTAATGCTACCTGAATTTTTTTCTAAAATGGTCTAGACTCTGCCTTTGGTTGTTTGTGTACAAAGACCACTTGTATGTCGTGGATCTTTTGATTTCTTTACAGCAACTGCAGGAAAAATAATGACTGGAGAATGAAAGCTTAGAAACAGTATGTTTTACCTTATGTTTCCATGAATGTAATCAGTAAAGAATATTAGAAAACATCAAGAGAACTGCAGGCTGGCTGCAAGACAAAGAAAGGAGGGTGAATATTGGGGGTTAAAGGCCTATTTCTCTAATAAATGAAAATAAAAAGTAGGACAACCACTAGGAAATAAAGAACGTAATTTTTTTTTTATTATAAACAAACGGGATACATGTTGTTTCTCTGTTTGTACATGGTGTAAAGGCATACCATTTGTGTAATCATAAATTTACATAGGGTAATGTTATTTGATTCATTCTGTTATTTTTCCCCTTCTTCCCCACCCCTCCCACCCCTCTTTTCCCTCTATATAGTCCTTCCTTCCTCCATTCTTGCCCCCCTCCCTAACCCTAACTCTAACCCTAACACTAATCCCTCACACCCCCCATTATGTGTCATCATCCACTTATTAGTGATATCATTCATCCTTTGGTTTTTTGAGATTGGCTTATCTCACTTAGCATGATATTCTCCAATTTCATCCATTTGCCTAAAATGCCATAATTTTATCATTCTTTATGGCTGACTAATATTCCATTGTATATATATACCACAGTTTCTTTATCCATTCATCAATTGAAGGACATCTAATTTGGTTCCACAATCTGGCTATTGTGAATTGAGCAACTATGAACATTGATGTGGCTGTATCTCTGTAGTATGCTGCTTTTAAGTCCTTTGGGTATAGGCCAAGGAGTGGGATAGCTGGGTCAAATGGTGGTTCCATTCCAAGTTTTCTAAGGAGTCTCCACACTGCTTTCTAGAGTGGCTGCACTAATTTGCAGCCCCACCAGCAATGTATGAGTGTACCTTTTTCCCCACATCCTCGCCAACACCTGTTGTTGCTTGTATTCTTGATAATCGCCATTCTAATTGGGGTGAGATGGAATCTTAGGGTGGTTTTGATTTGCATTTCTCTTATTACTAGAGATGTTGAACATTTTTCCATATGTTTGTTGATTGCTTGTAGATCTTCTTCTGTGAAGTGTCTATTCATTTCCTTAGCCCATTTGTCGATTGGATTATTTGCATTCTTGGTGTAGAGTTTTTTGAGTTCTTTATAGATTCTGGAGATTAGTGCTCTATCTGAAGTATGATTGGCAAAGATTTTCTCCCACCCTGTAGGCTCTTTCTTCGCATTGCTGATAGATTCCTTTGCTGAGAGAAAGCTTTTTAGTTTGAATCTATTCCAGTTATTGATTCTTGCTTTTATTTCTTGTGCTATGGGAGTCCTGTTGAGGAAGTCTGGTCCTAAGCCGACATGTTGGAGCTCTGGACCTACTTTTTCTTCTATAAGATGCAAGGTCTCTGGTCTGATTCCAAGGACCTTAATCCATTTTGAGTTTAGTTTCATGCATGGTGAGAGATATGGGTTTAGTTTCATTCTGTTGCATATTTTGGAAATTGGATTTCCAATTCTCCCAGCACCATTTGTTGAAGAGGATATCTTTTCTCCTTTGCATATTTTAGGCCCCTTTGTCTAGTATGAGAAAATTGTATTTATTTGGGTTTGTGTCCATGTCCTCTATTCTGTACCATTGATCCACCTTTCTATTTTGGTACCAGTACCATGCCGTTTTTGTTACTGTTGCTTTGTAGTAGAGTTGAAGATCTGGTATTGCGATACCCCCTCCTTCACTCTTTCTGCTAAGGATTGCTTTAGCTATTCTGGACTTTTTATTCTTCCAGATGAATTTCATAATTGCTTGCTATTTTTCTATAAGGTACATCATTGGGATTTTAATTGAAATTGCATTCAATCTGTATAGCACTTTTGGTAGTATGGCCATTTTGACAATATTAATTCTTCCTATCCAAGAACATGGGAGATCTTTCCATCTTCTAAGGTTTTCTTTAATTTCTTTCTTTAGTGTTCTGCAGTTCTCATTGTAGAGGTCTTTCACCTCTTTTGTGAGATTGATTCCCAAGTATTTTATTTTTTTCGATGCTATTGTGAATGGGGTAGTTTTCCTAATTTCTCTTTCTGAAGATTCATCACTTATGTATAAAAATGCCTTAGATTTACATGCATTGATCTTATATCCCACTACTTTACTGAATTCACTTATGAGATCTAAAAGTTTTCTGGTGGAATTTCCTGGTTCTTCTAAGTATATAATCATATCATCAGCAAATAGGGATAGTTTGAATTCTTCTTTTCCTATTCGTATCCCTTTAATTTCTTTGGTCTGTCTAATTGCTCTGGCTAGAGTTTCAAGGACGATGTTGAAAAGAAGTGGTGAAAGAGGGCATCCCTGCCTTGTTCCAGTTTTGAGGGGGAATGCTTTCAGTTTTTCACCATTTAGAATGATATTAGCCATGGGCTTAGCATAGATGGCCTTTAAAATGTTAAGGAATGTTCCCACTATCCCTATTTTTTCTAGTGTTTTGAGCATGAAGCGGTGCTGTATTTTATCAATTGGTTTTCCTGCATCTATTGAAATAATCATGTGATTCTTGACTTTAAGTCTATTGATATGGTGAATGACATTTATTGTATTCCTGATGTTGAACCAACCTTGCATCCCTGGGATGAAACCCACTTGATCATGATGCACTATCTTTTTAATATGTTTTTGTATGCGATTTGCTAAAATTTTGTTGAGAACTTTTGCGTCGATGTTCATTAAGGATATTGGTCTAAAATTTTCTTTCCTCGATGTGTCTCTGTCTGGTTTAGGTATCAGGGTAATATTTGCTTCATAGAATGAGTTTGGGAGGGTTCCCTCCTCTTCTATTTTATTGAATACTTTGAGAAGTATTGGAATGAGCTCTTCTTTAAAGGTTTTGTAGAACTCGGCTGAGAACCCATCTGGTCCTGGACTTTTCTTTGTTGGAAGGCTTTTGATGACTTCTTCAATTTCATTACTTGAAATTGGTCTATTTAAATTGGGTATGTCCTCCTCATTCATTTTAGGCAATTCATATGTCTCTAGAAACCTGTTGATGTCTTTGAAATTTTCTATTTTGTTGGAGTATAGATTTTCAAAATAGCTTCTAATTATGTTTTGTATTTCAGTCGTGTCGTGATATTTCCTTGTTCATTCTGAATTTTAGTGATTTGGGTTTTCTCTCGTCTTCTCTTTGTTAGTGTGGCTAAAGGTTTATCAATTTTGTTTATTTTTTCGAAGAACCAACTATTTATTTTGTCAATTTTTTGTATTGTTTCTTTTGTTTCAATTTCGTTGATTTGAGCTCTGAGTTTAACGATTTCCTGTCTTCTACTACTTTTGGTGTTGGTCTGTACTTCTTTTTCTAGGGCTTGAGTTGTAGTGTTAGGTCGTTTATTTGTTGAGTTTTACTTCTTTTATTGAATGTGCTCCATGAAATAAATTTTCCTCTAAGTACTGCTTTCATAGTGACCCAGAGATTTTGATATGATGTTTCTTTGTTCTCATTTACCTCTAAGAATTTTTTAATTTCCTTCCTAATATCTTCTGTTATCCATTCATCGTATAATAGCATATTGTTTAATCTCCAGGTGTTGGAGTAGTTTCTGTTTTTTACTCTTTCATTTATTTCTAACTTCAATCCGTTATGATCTGATAGAATACAAGGTAGTGTCTCTATCTTCTTGTATTTTCTAACTTTAGCTTTGTGGCATAATATATGGTCTATTTTAGAGAAAGATCCATGTGCTGCTGAGAAGACAGTGTATTTGCTCTTGGTTGGATGGCATATTCTATAAAAGTCTGTAAGTCTAAATTATTGATTGTGTTATTGAGATCTATGGTTTCTTTGTTCAATTTTTATTGGAAGATCTGTCCAGTGGTGAGAGAGGCGTGTTAAAATCACCTAGTATTATTGTGTTATGGTCTATTTGGTTTCTAAAATTGAGAAGGATTTGTTTGACATACATGGATGAGCCACTGTTTGGGGCATAGATGTTTATGATTGTTATATCTTGCTGATTTATGCTTCCCTTAAGCAGTATGAAATGTCC
Source organism: Sciurus carolinensis (assembly GCF_902686445.1). NCBI lineage: Eukaryota > Metazoa > Chordata > Mammalia > Rodentia > Sciuridae > Sciurus > Sciurus carolinensis. Next base: position 75,342,245 of record NC_062219.1, on the reverse strand, counting down.
TTCTTTATCCCTTCTGACTAACTTTGGCTTGAAGTCCACATTATCTGAAATGAGGATGGATACTCCAGCTTTTTTGCTGAGTCCATGTGCATGGTATGTTTTTCCCCATCCTTTCACCTTTAGTCTATGGGCATCTCTTTCTATGAGATGAGTCTCTTGCAGGCAACATATTGTTGGATCTTTCTTTTTAATCCAATCTGCCAGTCTATGTCTTTTGATTGATGAATTCAGGCCATTAACATTCAGGGTTATTATTGAGATATGATTTGTATTCCCGGTCATTTGGTTCATTTTTAAAATTTTATTTATTTATTTATTTATTTATTTATTTGACACAACTTGGTTCTTCCTTTATTTGACAGTTCCTTTAGGATAATTCCTCCCTTTGCTGATTTGTTTCTTTGTTTTTTATCTCTTCCTCATGGAATATTTTGCTGAGACTGTTCTGTAATGCTGGCTTTCTTTTTGTAAATTCCTTTAGCTTTTGTTTAACATGGAATGATTTTATTTCATTGTCAAATTTGAAGGTAAGTTTTGCTGGGTATAAGTTTCTTGGTTGGCATTCATTGTCTTTCAGAGCTTGAAAAATGTTTTTCCAGGCTCTTCTAGCTTTTAGGGTCTGGATTGAAAAATCTGCTGATATCCGTATTGGTTTCCCCCTGAATGTCATTTGGTTCTTTTCTCTCACAGCCTTTAAAATTCTGTCTGTATTTTGTATGTTAGGTATTTTCATTATAATGTGCCTTGGTGTGGGTCTGTTGTAATTTTGTGTATTTGGAGTCCTATAAACCTCTTGCACTTTATTTTCCATTTCATTCTTCAGATTTGGGTAATTTTCTGATATTATTTCATTGAATAGATTGTTCATTCCTTTGGTTTGTTTCTCTAAGCCTTCCTCAATCCCAATAATTCTCAAATTTGGCCTTTTCATGACATCCCATAGTTCTTGGAGATTCTGTTCATGATTTCTTACCATCTTCTCTGTTTGTTCAACTTTGTTTTCAAGGTTAAATATTTTGTCTTCAATATCTGAGGTTCTGTCTTCCAGGTGTTCTATCCTATTGGTTATGCTTTCTATGGAGTTCTTAATTTGGTTTATTGTTTCCTTCATTTCAAGGATTTCTGTTTGGTTTTTTTCAATATCTCTAACTCTTTATTGAAATGATCTTTTGCTTCCTGTATTTTCTCTTTTAACTGTCGATTGGTGCGATCAATGCCTGCATTTGCTCTTTCATCTCCTCCTTCAATGCCTGCGTTTGCTCTTTCATCTCATCGTTTGCTTCCCTGATCATTTTAATTATGAACATTCTGAACTCCCTTTCTGTCATTTCTTCTGCCATGCTGTCGTGGGATTTTATTGATGTAACATCTAGATTTGTTTGGGGCATTTTCTTCCCTTGTTTTCTCATATTGTTCAGGAATCAGTGGATCATTAAGATATTGCAGATTTCCTCTATTGACTTATAATGTCCCTGAAGATTGCTAGTATATCCTCTCTTATCCTTCAGTAGCCTGAAGTCTTGGAGGATGTTGATAATGCGGTGCTCCACAAGGGAGCTGACTCTCTCGGGTTGGTGACCCTCAGGTGGTGTATATTCCCTGATAGTGGGCAGAGGTGCCTCCACTTGTTGACCAATGGTCATCCAAAGGGGAACTAGGCTGCGGGCTGAGGCAAGGCCTGTTTGTGCCTGTGTCTCTGGTTTTACCGTCCTTGTGGGAAAACCTCACCTGGCAGGGAAGACTCACCCGGTGGGGAGGTCTCGCTGATCAGTTCCCCTCCTAGAGGTTCCCCTCAATCTACAACTACCGCCTGGGCTGGGTTGCCTTCCTCTGCAATGTTTCCAGGGGCCTGGACCTACCTCCTGGGCCTGGGAGCCTCACCCTTAGCAGACGAGTCTCCTTAGGCTGCCTCTCCTCAGAGAATCTGCCCGCAGTCCTGGAAACTTCGCTCCGCCCCTAAGCGTGTCTCTGTGCGGCTCTTCCACCAAGAAGCCGCCTAGGTCCTGGAACCCTGTTCTGCACCTAATCGCCTGACTATGCAGCCCCTCCTCTGAGCCTCCACCTGGAGCCCCGTACAATAGCTCCAAGACCCAGAGATGCGCCACACACCTCTTCCTCCGGATAGCCGCCCAGTGTTCCAACGCAGTCACTAGGAGTCCAAGCAACTCACTTCGCGTCTCCTCCTCCTGCCAACCACCCATAGCCCTAGGCAGTCACTCCGAGTCCAAGTGACCTGCCCTGTTCCTCCTCCTCCTCAGGGTAGACCCCCGGGTGTTCAGGAGCGGTCGCTCGGAGACCAAGCGACCCACCGACCCACCGCGCTCCTCCTCCAGGCAGGCCACTAGTGTTCAGGAGCGGTCGCTTTGAGTCCAAACAACTCAACACTCGCCTCCTCCTCTGGCAACCGCCTATGGCTCTGATGCAGTCACTCCTAGACCAAGCGCCCCACCACGTTCCTCCTCTTCCTTCGGGCAGCCCTCCCGGTGTTCAGAAGCTGTCATTCTGAGTCCAAAGAGCTCGACACATAGCTCCTCCTCAGGCAGCCGCCCGCAGCCCCCGTGGTTGTTCCATGTCCAAGCGCTGTGCTGAGCAGTCACCTCTACGATGTTCCTAGTTGTCCGTGTTTACCACTCCAATCAAGAACATAATTTTTTTAAAACTGGAAATCAAACCCAGGGGTACTTTACCACAGAACTACATCCCCAGTCCTTTTTTTTTTTTTTTTTTAGGGTCTCACTAAGTTGCTAAGGCTGGCCTCAAACTTGCATTCCTCCTATCTCAGCCTCCCTAGTCATTGGGATGACAGGTGTGTGCCACCACACCTGGCCTAACAGAATTTTAGTTGGGATGTAGCTACAAAGGGAACCAACAAAAAATAAAAAGGGTAGCATGGGAGTCAGGATGGGCCTATTTCCAATGTATTTACCAACTTCTCTCTGCAACTGTCTTCTCACACACAGATTCTCCCCCTTGGGTCCCTATTTTCTCAAGACCCAGCCAGAAGTGCTGTGTTCTCTGTAATAAAGTGTAGCTCTCATAGCTTGATTCAGATCTTTAAATCCTAGGAATATTGCCCAGAAGCAATTCACTCCTTGCCTCTTGTAGCCCTTATGTTAATTTGCACAATTGTGCCCTCTGCCTTGTTCATTAATTCCCTTCTCTGTCTTTAGCTTGGATCAGTCCCCTACTCTAGCAGCTATTCTCTCAGATATGGGTTTGGCTTATTGGTTAATAACACCTGACTAGGGGGTCACCTTTCTTCCAAATTTCAGTATGTTGACCTCTAAGGGCAGCCTCTTCAAAAGCAAGCCTATCTTCAACTTAAGCTCTGAATTGTGTAGGACAATCCTATCATCAGCCTCTAGAAAGACCCACTTGCCAGCCCTTCATTCAGCATAGTAACCACTTACTCCTTGTTCCAGTTTTATCACTGAAAGTCATGCTCCCAGTGACCTGCCTCCTCCAGTCCACCCCACCTGTCTGCAGTTACCATGCAGTTAATCCCTATCAGGGGATTAACATACAGATCAGGTTAATGTTCTTATAACCCAATCATTTCATCTCTAAACCTTCTTGCATTATCTCACACATGAGCTTTTGGTGGATACCTCAGATCTAAGTCATAATGCCTCCCAAGGAGTGCACACCTCTCATTAAGCTTTCTGAATCTAGACTTGTTTCTCATGGCTTCTCAAATTCTGCCCTGCACCATATCTCTTCTGTACTCTGCTCAGGCTGCTCTAGTGCTTCTGTCCTTCATCCTTAATTTGTCCTTTCCCATGAGCTTATCACAGTGTTAAATGTAAGAACCCAGAAACCACTCCGGACACGGGAACTCACATAAGAGGGTTTATTAAGCAAACAGAGTGTGTCCCTGCAGGGTAAGAGAGAAAATGAGAGGAAAAGAGAGAGAACATGTGCAAGAGAGAGTGTGAAAAGTGAGGAGGAGAGTGAAAGAAAGTGAGTAGGAGAAAGCATGAAAATGAGGAGAAGAAGAGAGAGAAAATGTCAGAGAGCTATCCTTAAGCAGTCGAATTCCGCAGGTTAGTGGGACTAATGACGGAGAAGGATACTTGCAAGCTGACTGATGAACCAATAGCTAGCTAGGATGTTCACAGACTGACAAGTAGTTGGGAGGCGGGGAAATGACTGCAGCAGAAAGAGCAGGGGAGCGACAAGAAGTTGGGAGATGGGGAAATGACTGCAGCATAAAGGCGGGGAGCAGCTTTATATTATGTTATATTTCCCCATTTCTGTTTTTATAAGAAGATCTTTTGTTCTCCAGTTCTCTCCCCACTTATCTCCCCTTCCTGCCTATGTGACTAGGCCTGGTTTTGCAGGTGAGATGTAAAAAGTCCATTCTCCCAGGGGCAGTCTCCAAATTCCAGACTTCCAGAGGCAGATGGCTTTCATGGACTTCATTTCCTCAATTTGACTGATCCCCTATTTCTACACTAACTGCCTGTCCCCAATTCTGGCTTCATTCCCCCTCTAATTTTAGGAACTCCTTTACTGCTGTAGGGAAAGGGGGACAACGACTGCTCTGGCTTCTTCCAGCTGGAAGGGGGCAGCATGAGGCAAGCAGTTTGGAGTTCCCTTTTTAGAAATCGGGTCAATCGAGGGATCCATGGTAGAAGTCTGGTTGGGGAAGAGCAGGTTGTAAAGTCATCTGGAGGTGGGTGCTTCTATGAGAGAAGAACAAAAAGACATGAGTACTGAAATGAAATTAATACAATATAAATGTTGCAGTATCTGGAACATGTCAATGAATATGGTGAAGATGATAGAAGTCAATAATCTATTACCAGGTGGTGGAAGAATTGAGAAGTTTTTCCCAATAGCAAGATCTAACAAAGGCTGGAGAGGACAAGGCCTTTATTTTGGAACTTTAACATTGTCCAGGTTATCAGGAATTTCATAACATTTAGTAGAGATCTCTATATTTCTGTTACTAACAAACATAGATTAAGCCTACTTGTGTCTGTAGGCCTAAAACTGACTAAAATCTTCTGACTCTGGCAGTTTCTCTTGATAGTTATCAGGCACATTTGCATAAGAATCTCTCTTTTGTAGCTTTTAGTCTTTATTCTAGTGTGCTAACACAAGTGTATATCTTAAGTTACATTTAACTATTATTTCTTTTAAATGCCCAAGAATGGCTATATTTTGGTTTTAACTGTTTTGCTAGGTGTATAAGATCAAGCTGGTCAAAGTGACCTGTTCCTGTCTGTTAAAGAGTAAGCTGAGTTCCCACAGGGGTCATTTGTAGAGAACTTAAGGGCAGCTTCTTAGCTATGTTAGTGCTGTTGGTTAGGCAGGGTCTCCTTGATGAGGTGGCTTCCCTTGGAAGAATCAGGGATGTCTCTCTTTTTCCATGATCCTCCTCTGCAGCAGGTGCACTGATTGGCTTTTCATCCTCTAGTGGCCTCAACAATCTCCCTGATTGGGAGGTCATGTGACCCAGAGTTGCAAAGCTCATGAGAAAATTCCTCTTGTTCCCTGAATTCAGGCTGACTGAGGGAAAGACCCAAATACTGGCTTTTCTTGGCCTCTGTATTTAATCTCAATCTCTAAGTTTGATCTTAACCATCCAGCAAGCCAGTCTCACCAGTCATAAAGTAAGAGTGCTGGGCTTTAATTTCAATGTCTATGACTTTATAGTTATTTACCCCCTTTTATCTAATTGGAGTCTACATTATCTGTCCTATAGGTGATGGCTTACTATTTCAATGAATTTACGGTGTTTGCTCTTGAAGCAGTACTTCTGCAAAATATTAATCAGGCAACAGTTAGAGTTTACAAGGAAAATACGAAATGGAATCACCAACGGTAAAACATTCAGTTTGTGCAATAACTATCTTGAATTTTGGCTGAGTTATTCATTATATCCCCTGTTTGAGATCACAGTAATCTTTACAACAAACAACAAGCTTTTGAACACAACTTTAAATGAGTTAAAGTCTGGCTTACTTTGGAGCCATTCTAACATGCAGCAGGGGAGGCAGAGCCTTATCTCAGGGAAGGTGGGGCTCTTCACAAATCTTAGATAAAATGTTCTAATCCTAAAGCTAATTTTGTACTCTTTTGCCATGACCAGCATGACCAAATTCTTAAGTTCAGTGAGGGGCAAAGGAGTATTAGAAAATAAAGATTTATAAACACAGATTTTGAAGATTAAGCTCAGATCAGATGGGGCTCTGTTCTCTGGTGGAAATGCAGATCTAAAGAGTTATGTCAGCAATCTTTATACATATCTTATTATTAGGTTAAAGACTATGTAAGCATTAAACAAATCAGGCTTTCACTAAGTTTTAGAAATACATTTACATTTAAATTTTTTTTATCTCAGAGTAAAAAGTAACAAATTTTACATATACCCTATTGATGACAGATCCTATAATAGAACATTAAATGATAGAAATAAATCCCCAATAATATTTATTCTTCTTATAAGTTTAAATTACCATTACAGACAAGTTTAATTTGGAGAATAGTAGCTTGATAAATTTTCTGCTTTAAAGGCTTGTGTACCTGGAAAATATGAACACATTTAATATACAAAGAATGACCATTCCACAATTATTACCAAATTTAGTTTTTAAAGAAAAATTTAGACTCTGTAATGTAGTACAATACTTTAACAGTTGTTTAACCATAATTGTATAAACCCCAATTTTTAAAGAGTAGTTGTTCTAAAGAATAGAACTTAACAGAAATAATATTAAGAGTAAATTTTACCAAACTATGAAAACACCAATAATATTGAAGTATGTTACTCCATGGAATTTAAGGAGTTGAGAATACTTGATGTCATTTAAATTAATCAGATGTCTCTAACAAACACATTTGAGTAATCCCATACATGTCAACTCTAATTCACTCATCTTATTGTAAAAAAAAAAAAAAAAAAAAAAAACAAGATATCAGACAAGTGTTAAAAAAACCAAGATATCAGACAAGTGTACCAACAGTATTTGCCATCTCTTTCCTGTTGAAGAAAAGTCCTAGAAAAATTGATGTTAGACATTTTATAAACATCAACATTTTATTAGTTTGACCACTTAGAGACTTGTGAGTTAATTTTAAAGACATTTTACTTCTATTAGTTTACCCAATTTAAATTGAACCTTTTTAAATCATGTGAATTAAAAGTATTTGGATTCATTTAAAATTTTTTTTTAATTTTTTGTATGCTTATATTTAACACAAAAGCAAAGGCCATTGCAATGTAACAGATGTTCAAAAATAACTCTAGGGTTGGATAAAGAACTGATCAAAAAGCATAACCTAGGTATGTAGTATCAAAACTGTGAGCTCAAAAAATATAGCATTTAAGAAAAACAAGAGTCCTAGAAGAAAAATGATAATGGCCATTAATTATAGTATGAGAGAGTGAGGAAGAGAAGGGCAGAGAGAAGAGGTGAGAGGAAGATATAGAGTGTTCTGTATTGTAGCCCAGGAGAAATTTAAAATGGACACTTTTTTTCTTGGGTTTGAGACTGGTCTCCCACTGTGCCTTCTGGCTTCCTTCATTTACATTTCAATGTAAGCCCTGACTGAGATCTGAAAGGAGCTAACAGATTCTAGCAGAAACTTGATACCTAGGGCATTTTAACCCTTTTTCCTGGTTAGTAATCAATTTGGGTTTGGATGCAGAAAATTGTGAAACATTATCTCCTGCTACTTTTGAGGAATGGGGCTGCTGTATCATATTTCTTACTGTGGCATGCCACTGACTGTTGAACTGGTTACTCCCTCCACACCAGCCACTTCCCATAGGGGGGACTAGAATATGTATGCGGGACCTCATGGCAGGAGGACTGGGTGGGCTGGGCAGGGAAACAGAAGCAGAGACAGAACGGGGTAAAGGAGATGAAGAAGCAGGGACTGAAGGGGCCTCTGTCACAGCATACCAGTATCAGAGTGGTTTGTTAGCTGAGTCAAAGTCAGAGGAGGAGGAGGGATTAAGAGGGGGAGAAGAAGCCAAAGGAGGCATTCGAGTTTGCAGGAAGAGCAAGGAAGTGCAAGAAGAGACTTGAAGATAAGGAATCCCTTTCCATCTGCCCACTCGGTCACAGAAGCTGTGTGCCATTACGTGATCATTTTGGATTGATTACCTAAAGGGTACACAAATGAATAAGTTTTGATGGCTTTAAGCCGGGGGTCAAGTGAAGGGTTCTAAAGTTGTTTAATAAACATCCCAGGGGTGAATCTGCCAGAATGGAGGACCCAGATCCCATGGTGGAGAATGATACAGCTGAGTCTGTGGCCAGGGTGTCCTGAGGCCAGAGTAGTTGGCTGGAGACAAGCAGGCAGCACATTGATGGTGTCATCACACAAGCATCAGTGTGGGCCAGGCAAAAGCTGAGAGGGTTGAGGACCTGACGTCAGGGTTTTTTGAGAGCGAGTGCAAGTGTGAAGAGGGGCCTCAACCCTGAGAGAGAATCTCCACCATAAAATCAGGAACCCACCTGGCAGATAACTATAAAAGTCATGGCTGGGGGTACCCCCCCTCCTCAGCTGCCTCAAGGGCCCTGGACACTCAATGGTTACTTCTCAGGTCGGCAGAGGAGTGTTTAAGTCAGCCTAGGGGAACCTGCCTAGGGAGCTCACCAATATGAAGTCCGGTGATGAATGCAGAGCAGAGAACAGCGTCCAGGTGAATGGAAGGTGAGGCTGTGTCCAGGGGGAGCTGGGGCATCAGTTGGGGTTCCAGTTGCTTAAGAGGCAGTAGAAGAGCCCATCCGAGTCACAGCACCAATGTGAGAACCCAGAAACCACTGTGGACACAGGAACTCACATAAGAGGGTTTATTAAGCAGTGTCTCCCGGCAGGGCAAGAGAGGAAAAGAGAGAGAGCACGCACAAGAGAGAGTGTGAAAAGCAAGGAGGAGAGAGAAAGAAAGTGAGTAGGAGAAAGCATGAAAGTGAGGAGAAAAAGAGAGAGAAAATGGCAGGGAGCTATCCTTAAGCAGTTGAATTCCATGGGTTACCGGGACCGATGATGGAGGATACTTGCAAGCTAACTGATGAACCAATAGCTAGCTAGGATGTTCACAGACTGACAAGTAGTTGGGAGGCGGGGAAATGACTGCAGCGTAAAAGGTGGGGGAGCAGCTTTATATTATATTACACTAAATTCTGAAATGCTACCAAAACCTGTGCTCTCACATCCAGAGATGAGATGTGAGGGTAAGAAGGAAGACTTGCTGCTAGCATCTCAAATCAGAATCCTGAACTTTAGAACCCTTGGGAACATTATCATGGATGTTTTCATAATATTACAAATCACATATATTTTTTCATGGGCTGTTATGGAGTACCCAATCAGTGAGTAAAACATTATTTCTGTTGGAAAATATGTTACATATTCCCAGAAACTGACTTATGGTTTAATATTTAGTAAGTTATCTAGTCATAATTCTCAGACTTCTGAAAATACATGAAAATATTTTTCTAAAATATTAATCAAATTAATTCATATTTTATCATTAATAAACAATTAGCCCAATTCTACTCATTTGGAAATTTAAAGTTCTGTTTTAAAAAAAATTAATAACAGATCAGGGAGAGAGACTAGGAGAGGGAAAAGGAAGGTACTAGGTAATAAGATTGATCAAATTGTGCTATATATGTGTATAAATATGACATAATAAATCCTGCTATTATATATAATTATAATGCACCAAAAATTTTAAAAAGCAGCAGAGTTATGCATGCAGTACCTTTTAAAAACTTTCCTATCATTTATTTATTGCAAAAGATTTTTCAGGCTGTAAATCACTCTCTAAAGAACTCTCATTACTTAAGTAGACATGTGTTCTTTATTTCTACATTTATTTTTAAGTATGCTTCATTCTTCTGCTTTCTGGTACTGGGCATTTAATCCAGGAGTGCTTTACCACTGGAGATATAGCCCCAAACCTATTTATTTTTATTTATGAATTTTATTTTGAGCAGGATCTCAATAAGTTGACAAAACTTATCTGAAATTTGCAATTCTACTATTTAGTCTTGCCAGTTGCTAGGATTATAGGCATGCACCCTCATGTCCAGTTTGCTTTAGGGTTTGAACTATAAAAATGATAAAAGTTGTAGGTGTTTTCCATTTTTCTTCCAAACCACATGGAGGAAGATAACTGTAGTAGGAATGGTAAGGCCAGCACCCAATGAGAAGCAGAGCTGGGTTAAATGAAGGGAATGAAGAAAGGGCAGAGAAGACCTTGATGCTCTGAATTTGGCTGAGCCTGAAGTCATGTCAAATGAAGACAATTTGTACTCATAAATCCCCACCTTTACTTAAGTTCATGTGGTTTCCATATTAATGCTATATAGTCACATGAGTCCTCATATTCAGAGAATGAAAAAGGAAAATGCTAGCTCCATTTGCTGCTGTTCATTTGAACGTGTATTCAGCTGAGGGAATTAATTTCCTTAACCCACACCTCATAATAACTTTGGATCCTCCTTGTTCACAAATGGGGAAAGTACATGGTTGTGTCTTCAGACACAACGTAGAGAGAGTGGACAATTTCCTCTATTGCTTTCCCTTTCTGTGGCTTTGAATAAGTTACTTATTTTTCTAAACCTCATTTTCTTTCTGTTTAAAGTTCATAGGTGTCCAGTGAGAATCCAATGAGATATTATAAGTAAAGTACGAGGAACATAATATACATTTGACAAATCTTAGCTGTGATCATATAAACACATAAAGCAACATCTTGGGTGCTATCATTGATGTTTGAACAGTTCCAAGAGGAAGAATGCACAATGGACTCTGTGTAATGACTTGTAGAGCTACTTTCCATAGAGCAAATATGGAAAATCACACACAAGTCATAACCTTGTCCAGAAATGACACCTTGAGGCATATAAAGAACTACAATAGGAAAACTTCACTCAGTGTGAACAGTTAAAATGCTTAACTGGGTAAGACATTAACTGAGTAATACTAAGAAGTTAGTGGGGTCCCTGATTACTGATGTCTTTGATGAAGTTACATCTTAGCCAAAAGCTTTGAAAGTTAGTGAAAAGCACCCAGAAACCACTCCAGATGCGGGAACTTATGCAAGAGATTTTATTAAGCAGACAGGCAGAGTGTCTGCCTGCAAGGTTAGAGAGAAAGAGAGAGAGAGCAAGAGTGAGAGTAAGTGAGAGAGAAATGGCGGGGGAGCTAATAACAATGGACTGATGACTGAGAATGTTCGCAGGCTGATGAGCGGACCAATGACTGACTAGGATATTCAGAGACTGACGATCTGAGTTGTAAATGGTGTGTTGCGGGGCAGGATACTGGTGGCAGCAAAATAGCAGATCTGATGCCAATATCCCTCCCTTTTGTTTTTATAGGTACCGGTAGTGGGATGATGGTCTTTCTTCTGTAACTTCTTCCTACTAGTTAGGGGCAAAGAGTCTCATTCCTGTAAAAAAAAAAAAAAAAAAAAGAGGATTGGAGAGAGCTTTAAGTGGGAGCAGAGTTTTTGGAGCTGGAAGTGTCAATACTGAATTGCAGGTCTTAGCTTTGGGTGTCAGGGGCTGGTAGTCTTGAAGGAGAAGCAGTTGATTGACCAATTGGTTGGTGAACTTGTGTGTGTTCACTAGCTCCAGAACTTGTGTATCTGATCTCGTAGGAACTTCTGTAGGCAATTTAGCAGGCATTGTCCTATTTAGGAGGATCTGTAGATGTTAAAATGATCAAAAATTTCTGACTCTGGCAGTTTCTCTTGATAGTTATCAGGCATTCCTGCCTAAGAATCTCTTTGGTAGCCTTCAGTCTTACTTATTCTTGGGCCTAACATAAGTGTACACTTAAGTTATGTTTAACTATTGTTTCTTCTTTTAAATGCCCAGGAATGGTTATGTTTGGTTTTAACTGTTTTGCTAGGTGTTCAAGACCAAGCTAGTCAAACTGACCTTGTTCTTATCTGTTGTTAAGTGTTAGCTGAGTTCCCATAGGGGTTACTCATGGAGAAATTGAGAGCAGCTTCTTAACTCCTTTGGTGCCATTTGCTAGGTAGGGTCTCCTTGATGAGGTGACTTCCTTTGGAAGCATCAGGGATATCTCCCTTTTCCAATGACCCTCCTCTTTTCAGCAGGTGCACTGATTGGCTTTTCATCCTCTAGTGGTCTCATTAATTTCCCTGATTGGGAGGTCATGTGGCCCAGAGTTGCAAAGCTCCTTAGAGATGTTCTCTTTTTCCCTGGTTTCTGGCTGACTTAGAAGGCAAGAATCAAATGTTGATTTTATTGGCCCCTGTATTTTAATCTCAACCTCTAAGTTTGATCTTAAACATCCAGCAAGCCAGTCTTGCCAGTCATAAAGTAAGAGTACTGGGCTTTAACTTTAATGTTTATGACTTTACCATTATTTACCCCTTTTTATTTAATTTAGGTTATTTGTTCTTGAAGAAGTACTTTGGCAAAACATTAATCAGGCAACAGTTATAGAGTTTACAAGGAAAATTCCTGATTCTATGTGAATGTTAGTTAACACAATGACATTATATCCAAAACATAAATTAACTTTCCTTTTGTGTGGCAAAGTGGCAAAATGCTTTAAATGATATAAATAAATACCCAATACTATTCTTAGTGACACAAAGAGGGGCAAGAGTGAAGACAAGAGAAGGTTTTAACATAGGAAATCTCACCCATTTGCTGCTGTGATGACAAAAGTTGTATAAGTTCTATTCTCTGGTCAAGAGGAATCATTATCTAACTTATATTGGGGTCAGACTGTGTTGCAATAGAAAATGAGCCTGCAAGGCTTGAGATTTGCAGTCAAATGGAGAGGCTGAATGTTTTTGAGGAGACAGCCAAGGGGGTAGGGGTTGCAGAGAATTATAGATTGGGCAGAGCCCATGACTAAGAGTTATCAGGAACCTGGAGAAGGGAAACAGGAGAGGAAGGGGCATCACCACAACCTCTCTGATTTCCCACATAGGAGCAGATCATCAGTGAGTGTCATCACCATCCCTGACAGATCTGCAGCTGAAGCCAAGGGAGACCCTGACCCAGCACTGGGGTTTTCAGAGAGAGAGAGAGAGAGAGAGCAAGCGCTCAGGGCCACCATAGAAGAACTCTGAGTACTCACTGCCAGTAGAGAGAAGGCTGTCCAGAGTCAAATTTTGTGGTGGACAAGGAGGTAGTCAACGGCAAGAGGCAGAAACACCCTATGATGGATATTGGTCAGAGAAGAGGAGGCATGGTCAAGGCAGCTCAGATACCCAAGAGAGAAGAGCCAGCAGGCAATGACTATGGAGCCCATTCTGGGTTTCATCACAGACTTTCCTACCCAGAAACATTTTCTTTCCTATATGTTGACCCTCCTTTGTTCACATTCTGAAACAACTCTTATGAAATTTCTGAATTTAGATAAATTATTCCATTTTAATAAGATGAAATATTTTGTTTTGTACACTACTCCAGTTGAAACACAGGTGAAATTTTTGGATCCCTTTGTATATATAATTATACTTTTAAGTCCTATTGGGGCTTAAGTCTTAGTAACCTTGTGTTTAGTGATGACACAAAACAATTTTAAACCCCTTTTATTTACAAATCTATGAAAACACCAATAATGTTTAAGTATGTTACCCCATGGAATTTAAAGAGTTAACATTTTAACTTTGTAAATTAATCAGATGTCTCTAACAAACACATTTGAGTAATCCCATACATGTCAAGTCTACCGATATTACTGTAAAAACCAAGATATCAGACAAGTGTATTGAATAGTATCTGCCATCTCTTTCCTGTTGAAGAAAAGTCCTAGAAACAATTGATATTCAACATTTTATAAACATCAACATTTTATTAATTTGACCACCTAGAGACTCGTGAGGAAGTAATTTTAAAGACATTTTACCTTCATTTGTTTACCTGATTTAAGTTGAACCTTTTTAAATCACATGAATTAAAGGTATCTAGATTCACTTAAAATTTTTTAATTTTATGAGCACTTGTTATTTATGTCAATTTTGTTATCACATACATACATAGAAAACATGACATTAGACAACCAATATACACATAACACAAAAGCAAAGGCCTTATAGCCTTTTATAGGTGAATCTCCATTGCAATGTAACAGATGTTCAAAAACAACTCTAGAGTTGAATAAAAATAGAACTAATCAAAAAACCATTAACCTAGGTATCTAAGATCAAAATTGTGAGCTTAAAAAATATACCATTGAAGAAAAACAAAACAGAACAAGAGTCCTAGAAGAAAAAATGATAATGGCCATTAATTATTTTAGTAAAATAGTATGAGAACACAAGAAAGAGAAAGTCAGAAAGAAGGGAGAAGAAGAGAAAGAGAGAGAGAGAGAGAGAGAGAGAGAGAAAGAGAGAAAGTTCGGGTTTGTAGGAAGAGCAAAGATCACAAGAAAGAGAAAACTTGAATGTAGGGAAATCTCTTTCTATTTCCCTGAGTGCTCTCAGAAATTAGAAAGATCCCTAAAACTGTTGGGATCTAAAGTGCCATTTGATTTGAAGTCTGGGGTGAGGCAGAAGCACTCTTAAATTAAATTAACTAAGAGGCAACCCAGGGGGGTATGGGTGGAGATTGAGAGTGAGCTGCCCATTGAGAGAGAGGAATTGGTGAATATAGAGGTGAGGTGTCCCTCTGGGCTTTTGTAGAGACAAAAATGTCATAGAGAGAACCCGGGACAGGAGTAGGTCTCACAAGAGGCAGTCGTCCTAGGAATGAATTCCCCGTCAGTCTGGAGCTTTCCCATCTCTCAGGAAAGAGTCCCCTGACAGTTGGAGCTCTCCCCCAGCAACACAGGGACTCAACCTTAGTTGCAAGAACCGTGGCTGGGGGTTCCCCCAACCTGTGGAGAGCCTTGGAGGTGCCAGACGCTCAATGGTCACTTCCCAAGTAACCAAAAACTGGGGGAGAAGCCACTTACCTAATGAAACCTGTATCTGGATGTGGGGGAGAGTGTCCAGGCAAATGTAAAGTGAGACCAGTGTCTCAGGGCCTGGGACAACAGATGGGATTCCACTTGCCTAAATGGTGGTAGAAGAGTCCATCTGAATCACAGCACCAATGAAAGCACCCAGAAACCACTCTGAATGCAAAACTCACGGAAGAGATTTTATTAAGAAACAGTCAGAGTGTCTGCCCACAGGGTGAGAGAGAGAGAGAGAGAGAGAGAGAGAGAGAGAGAGAGAGAGAGCAAGAATGAGAGTAAGAGTGAATAAGAGAGAGAGAGAGAGAGAGGAATGGCAGGGAGCTATTCTTAAGAAGTGGAATTTCACTATCAACAGACCAATGACTACCAAGAATGTTTGCAGGATCATGAGTGGACCAATGACTGGCTAGGATGTTCATAGACTGATGATCTGGGTTGTAAAAGGTGTGTTGGGGGGCAGAATACTGGCGGCAGCAAAATAGCAGATCTAATGCCAATAGTTGGTAGATTTGAATTTCATTTCTGCCATTTGTTAACCATAAGATTTTGGATGATATACATAGTTATTGATTCTCATTTTCTAGATTTGTGAATAAGGACAATAATAACTATGCAAGATATTAGGAGGCTAGGACAAAAATGTGTATAAATGTTTATAATGTATATAAAGTTCATAATGTACATAAAATAGGCCTACTCTGTGCTTCTAGGGTATTATGTTGTCTTGAGGTCACTGATTGGGTCACAGAGGATAAAGCGCTATTAGCAAGATAGCATTGAGTCATCAGACTGGATAGGAAGAGGGAATCCAGGAAATAGGAGAGGTCCAGAAACACAGACAATAGTCTGAGGGTTGCAGATCGTGTGGAGAGTCTCCAATTCCAAGGGTTTGGGAAAGTCTTTGACTGTAAGGCATCAGGAAAAACTGTAAAAGACTTTGAAATGGTAAATAAAATATTAGCAGTTAATCATATATAGCTCATTCATCAGATTATCACTCTTTTATTTTCCTTGAGCTATTTTACAACTCTATAAATTATAACAAACTGATAATAATACAAATGATACTTCTTCCAGGAAAATGCATGTCTGGTGGAATACAATTGATTATATTCCTTCAAATAGACTCATTTTGCATAAATGTAAATTCATTTCCGTATTTTTATTTCCTTTATATATATGCATAGTTCTTGTAATTCATCCTTGCACTGATCATACCTTACTGATTTCTTCACTGATTAATAAGTTAAATAAAATGTTTGACACTTACCAATTTTATATTTTAATGAGAGTAAGATTTACCTTTTATAAAAAAGATTTTATGAAGAATCTCCAACTTTTCTAATTTTTCAGCTAAGCCCAGGTCTACTGAATAATTCCTTCAAATCTAAAGGGAAATTCCTGATCTCTGACTTTGCTGCCTCACTGTAAACATCTTCTGCCAGAAACATCATGGGAGCTTCAGAAAGGGTCCTGGATACTCAGGAATCTTGAATTTTAAGTCCACGAATGTTTCAGTGTCATCTCTTCTGACACTCCCTGAGGGAAAGCTCCCGTTCACAGACACCAAGATAAGTTTCTTTGGTATTTCTTGAAGATGGTCACTTCTCCCTTGGTTAAAACTATAGCTAAACTTCTTTTGATTAAGTCATTCCACAGTTCAATAATCATATTTCATTCACTGAAGCCTTGTATTGGGCTCCAGTGAGTCTGAATAGCAAACCATACCCTCATTCAAACTATTTTCCCCAATAGAAAATTAGTAAATAAGTCTCAGAGGTAAACAATTGCACTGTCACAAGGCACAACTTTTTTTTTTTTTAAAACAGCAATGTGGAATCCAAAACAAGTCCTGTTAGTGAGAGGTGTGAAGATGATCCTTAAAAGTCTTTAAAAGCAAGTGAAAGGACTGGGATGTAGATTGGCAGTAGAGTACTTGCCTCACAAGCATGAGACCCTGGGTCCAATTCCCAGCACTTAAAAAAGTAAAAATAAAAAAAGAAAGAAAGAACGAAAGCAAAAATAAAAAGTAACCTGTTTTAGTGCTTAACCACAATGTACACATCCCATAAATATTGTCTTATTAATAATAAAATTACTGCCGAGGTCACCTTTCAAAACTATGTGCTAGATTTTACCCTCAAACCTGCTCCCTATTTGGATTTGGCTGTTTGTTTTCTGATTTAAGCAGGACGTCCTACTCTCCCACAAGAAAAGTGTGAGGGGAAGAAGTGTTGATTCTTTGCCTCATAATTCTCAACTCTCTTTTCTTAGTGGGAAAACAAAAAATACTAAACAAGTCAGAGTGTTGGTGCCTGGAACATTCTTACTCAGTCTGATAGTAAGATTTTGCTTCTAGATTCCATTATATAGCCAACCTAAGGTGAAGGGATGCTGAGTTTGACCAGGGCAGAAAAATAGATATGCCCTGGTGGTCATGTGAGGACCAGAGGTTAGTTTTTCAGGACAGATAGTGACATTGTCTTAATTTCAATAGCAAAGGAGACTAAGTAAAATTATAACACCTTGCATTTTCTCTCTACTTTTGTCTCATTGTCCTTGGGACATTATGTCTGCATTTGACACTTAAAGTTAGCTTTAAGAACAGTGTAGCAAGAGTCAGCCATCTTGTTGGGCGTACTCTGTGTCTGTAGCTCCAGGATTGATTCTAGGCAACTCTACAGTTTAGCAATAGAAGTTTCACTTTGATTCATCTTTCTTCTCCTTCCTGTTCGATAGTAGGAGAAATAGACACTTAAATAATATTAAGGTTGTCTGATCATAGCTCTTAATTCATTTAATAGAAAATAATTTCTTTCACTTGATAGCAAGAGCTCTATGAAATAAATACATATTATTATATTTGCTAATTTTCACATTGTTTTCTGTTTTATTTGCATAAATAAATATATCCTGATAAATTGTGGGTATTTTGGATTCTCTATGCAAATTTTGCTTTACAAATTATTGACAAATAGCACTCTACTACTCAAAATCTTAATTTTAATATCACAGACCCTACTTATCCTTTGTTTATGCAGTCTTCAGTTAAGCCAAAAATAACCTCTGAAAGTCAAACACTTCATTGTGTAGCTAAGCTCACTCCTACTGAGTAGTCCTTTTAAATATTAGTAGTTTTTGTTACAGTCATTTTGGTGGCTGGGGCTTTGAATTACTCATGGCTAATCCTCTTAGCATCGAATCTATTAGTAGGAAGAACCGATGGAGAATTCTGGTCTTTACAATGCATCTTCATCCTCTGCTTAAAAATATGTCCCAGTCTAGAGATACCTATATTAAACTACAGATATGGAAACAAACCACAAAAAAAAAAAAAAAAAATAGACTCTATAGAGAAAAAAGGTAAAGTCAAAATAGTGGCTTATTGTGGATCTCACTTAACTTGATAGAGTAGAGTTAATTGCCAAGAGAAAGACTGGACTGATTCACAGAGGACCAGTCCTTCACCTGAATACATCATCAAGAGAGCTAGGATATCATTCTAAGTGAAATAAGCCAATCAATAAGAAACCAAAGGTCAAATGTTGTCTCTTAAATGCAGATGATAACACACAATAGGGTGGGTGAGGGGAATAGAAGTTCAGTGCATTAGACAAAGGGGAATGAAGGCAAGGGAGGGGGAGGGGAATAAAAAAGACAGGTCTTTTCTCCATAAGAAAGGTGCATCAGTGGAGAGATCTAAAGATGATTTTAAGTTTTTTATGAAATACTATTTCTAATTATCCATTAGTGCCTTTCAAATAATAAAAGATTGGTTGTAAGATTCAATAAAGGGAAATTTTTAACCTTTAAATTAACAGAGTAACAGTTGTTATATAAATCTGGGTTCTTATGTTACAGAATATATTAACAATAGATAACTTATTTGGTATTTTAAATGTATAGTTAAGTAAATACTGTATGGATTATTTTTTAAATGAAATTACTTAACATATTGTAATAGTTTTTTTAAATGTTTTCTTTTTAAACTCACCTTCCATATATCTTTGCCTTGCAGTAGATCTTGCAAACCATTTGAGAGCTGACCTCATACTCTTAGAAGAGGTGGAAACACAGAAACCTTGAGTGCTGGCCCTTAGCATTGGTGAGGTTAGTCAATTTGAGCAGAGATGGAGTGTCACAGCAATGAAGTCCTGCTCACAACTCTGCTTATGGGCAAGATAAAGGTGAGATGGAAAATGGTCTTGGGTCAGTCACACATTTAAAAATTCTATTGTGATACCCTATTATAAAGGAAAAGTAGTTTATTTTTAACACTTTGTCTGATTTTGAAGTACTTTTGATTGAAGACTTCAGCATCGAGCAAAAGGTATATTTTTCCATGACCTGAGACAAATGAAGTGCTACAGTTTTGCCCTGAAGAAGTAAATTTAGACTAAACTTAGGAGCATTTTTCACAACTAGCTACCTTGAACATAGGAATTGATCTTCAAAAACAATAATAACATCATTTCTTATGGTAACCCCAACTTTTACTTCTGAATTCTAAGTAGTGGCAAGTCAATCCTTTTCTAACTATATATTAAAACTTCTCTCCTATAGCTCCAAGTTTATAACAATAAGTGAATTTCTTTAAAAATCCTTTATGAAGAAATGTTATATAAGAATATTAAAATCATCTCTTTTTTGTAGTTGGCCATGTTTTTCTTTTCCATTTGAAACAGAAGTTAAGAAACTGGGACAACAAAAGAAAGAAAAGGATTATTAAGTACTCTATATAAATAATCAGCTTTGTGAGATGGGAGAATCTTTAGATGTGATTTTGTTTAATCTTTGTATTCATATGATATAATCAATATTCAGAAAGAGTCAAAGCACAGTCCCTTCTCTTGGCTTTTAGGTAATTTCTTCAATTATATTGTGTCTTCCATGGACTTATTGCTCAATTGTATTTTGAATGACAGCTTTTTCAGTTGCAGCACTTGTATTCCAACATGGCTAGATGGATCATTCAAAGAGTACATCTTTCTTCCTACCTGGTCCACCTGCATACAGGTGATCATTGAAACTCAAGAAATAAAAGTGGTTACTAATAACAGAAAGCAGCTCCAGAAGTGAAAACCTTGGTTAGATCCTAAGAAGATTTGTGCATTCATGAGCAGAAGAGAAAACAGAGCCTATAAAGGAAACAGGTAGGTTCTTTAGAATTTAGAAAGAAAAAGCAATGAAAGAGATTGGAAGTCAGAGCAGTGACTCAGAGCAGTCTCAGAGCAAGATGAGAGCAGTTAAGGAAGAGAAAGGAAAGCAGGTCTGAAGAAGTTTGGAGAGGAAAGAAGAAAAAAAAAAGGAAGGAGAAAGGACAAGACTCAAGAGAATCTAAAGAGGTAGAACAAAGAAAACAGTAAAGACAAAAGGGAGTTGAATGCTCATGTATGAGAGAAAAACAGATTACAAATGCAGGAGAGAAAAGAGAACATCAAGGAAACGAGGACCAAGAGGAGGAAGAAGGAAATATACTTGAGGACCTGGAGGAGGACGCTTGTTTCTTTGGAATAGGCTGGGGGCAGGAGAAGATACAGGACTGGGAAGATGGAATGTGAAGAAGCTCCCACAGAAGAGCCTGGATCTCAGTAAACTGTTTGAAAAGGCATCTGCCAAAAGGGTCAAGTAGAGCAGAAAACATTTGAAATAATAATCACTAGGTTTTGAGAGCAGTTGCTCCTCCTTGCACAATCTGGAGATTCTCACATAATCACTGTTGCTTTAAGGGATGGGGCTAGGGGAACCAAGGAGATGGATGCCCACATAAAGCAAGCCAAGGGCTGGAAGCAGACTGCATCCCCAACCCTTTAAAGACTGATTTATTGGAATCAGAGTGTCAAGAATGTAATTGAAAAAATGGTGATGATCTCAGGATCCCTAAGAAAATCCCTACCCACTTGCTTCTCGTGTGCACACACATGGAAGTGCAGGGAGGGAAGTGAATGGGAACAGAGAGAAAGATGAGATACCTTCAGTCCAGACCCCATGCTTCTTCTCCCTGAGCTGTACCTCCACATCTGTGTGAACCAGGGTTTTCTTAGTCAGAACATGTCTGACTGAGAGACGTGCTGGTGGATGACTTTCAAAGATGGGAATAGATGTGAATTAGGGATTGCTAAGGCAATAAATATTTTCTAGATTGAATTTTCAAAAATGTTTAAGTTCATCATAGAATCAACCACTGAGTCTTTTGGAAAAATAAAACAGTTTCATCAGAAGTTAATTTAATTCTTAGAGCATGGTCTGGAAGGGAAAAGAGCATGAACTGTTTTTTGTTTTTGTTTTTTAATCCTGAATGTTTGAGGAGTTCATGTCAAGACAGTGTTTGAGGACATTTATAAAACTTGTGTTTAAAATACTGTCTTTGTGAAGACTGTATTAAGTGTCCATTCCAGGTCCCACCATGTTGATGTTGCTGTGCTCACAACTGGTGAGCATTTTATTTATGTCAACTGAAGTGTTTTAGCTCTTGGAAAATATGTGTAACAGAGGCATTTTAACTGGCATCCCCAGCAACAATAAATGTAAATTTTGGCTTTCTGTTAAACTAAAAGGAAGAATTTTAGAATATAATGAGGGAGATTTCAACTAGGCTGAGTTCCTCTGGAAGCAAAAATTGGCACATGTTTGAACCTAAAAGAAATACCTGAAGTCTCACCGTTAAAGAGGCTTTTTGTGAGAGAAATAGGAACATGCTGCAGGAACAGAGAACTATTAAGAGGCTTAGAGCATTAGATCTTCATTAAAAAGGCACATGGAAAATCTCTTAGAGTTTCTTCTCTATGTCTTAGGCTCCTACAAAGTTCTTTCTTTGAAGAATAGTACTTCACATTGCCTCTGGACTTTGTCATTTGTATGAGCTCCTATGTATGAACACAATCTGGCCCCAAGCTGCTTAAGTTCCTATCCTTATCTCATACCCTTTTGTCTCTATAACCATCCTCCTGCCTCATGAAGTCATTATTTCTTGTGAAAGAGAAAGCTAATCGTCTGCCAACAATTTGTTTACAGCTTCCACACTGTACAGTGATTTCCCAGAAGTTGCTGACCAACCAACAATAACATTTCCCAGTTGTCCTTGTCTCTAGATGGAGAAACATGACTTGTCTTCATCTTGGAATGTGAAGGAGTGGTAGGATTCACTCATGATCAAGGAAATTAAGTGGTATGCCAGATAAGTAGGTATATAGCTTGCATCTTGTTTTTCTTAGCTACCAGCTGTATGTCACTCTGGGACTGTTGGAGATGATACAGTCACAAGTGCAGAGGAGCCTAGATCTCTGGATTTCCTTGTGGAGGAAAGCCATAAAGTGAACCAAAAGCATTCAC
Organism: Sciurus carolinensis; assembly: GCF_902686445.1. Taxonomy (NCBI): domain Eukaryota; kingdom Metazoa; phylum Chordata; class Mammalia; order Rodentia; family Sciuridae; genus Sciurus; species Sciurus carolinensis. The sequence goes on along the minus strand of NC_062219.1, from coordinate 75,319,994 downwards.
AATGGGAATATACATACAGATATATATATATATATATATATATATATATATATATATACACACATAAGATAAACTTACAGTGGGCTAAATCACTAAATTTTTGAGCTGTTCGTTATAACAGCTTGCATCACCTTAACATTTCTACGTTAGTCACTCTCATTTCTCTTGCTTCTGTTAATGTGGTTCTTCTGTTCAGAATGCTATCGTCCTTTCCCCTACATACCAGATAATGGCTGGAGATACATAATGAGCAAAATAGTCTATTTTCATGGAGCTTTCAACATAATGCACTATAATTTATTCTTCAAGGAAAAGTTTAATGTTATCTACTTCTATAATTACCCTTGATCTGTCCCTCTTCTTGTACCCCTTAGCAAAATTAATTGTTCCCCAATTTTCCCCCCTGATTTGCTTTCTAGTATAAATGAATACCAATACTAAATTATACTATATCAAATGACAGTCCTGACTAAACATCATAGAGGAGAATAACATAAGTCTAGATACATGGACCTAAAATTTTGTGCATGTATATTTTACCTTCTGGGTTTTAGGCTCCTACTTGTCAGGTATTATTTGTGTTGGTCTTTGTAAGTGCAGTGTCAAGCATGGTAGAGAATTGGTAAGTGTGGCATTGAGCAGACCTACTTTTCATTCACTACTCCTTTTCAAAAAGGGTTTTATAAAGAGATATTTATTTCCCTTTACTGATTCAGAGGCACAAATATTGATGTTACAAAAAACAGCAGGTTGAAGTGTGCTGAATATAGTCCATTGTTGGAATATTGCTGCAGACCCAAACATTTAGCCCTCTTACTCTTGAAGCACAATGCCATTTTTCAAAACAGCATATTAACCAATAACTCTTCATCAAATTCTAAGAACAGCTACTTTTTCTGTCTTGCCACATTTATTTCTGTTTTCAGCAGATTTTCTCATGGTGGCCAGTTGAAATCACTTATTGAATCACACACAAAAAAATCACAATAAAAATATTCTTCCACAATAGATTTGTGTATTATCTAGGATGTGGTCAGCTCCTAAACTCTCCTAAGGCCCTGGGCATGGACAAAAGTTACAGTAAAAGCTCAGGATGGGATAGCCCCCTTGACGTAGCCTCCACCATGGGACACTAGACAGGGCCTGGAGACAGCCACCCAACATAGCACCGCCCACCACAGCACTGCATCTCTGAACAGGCCACCTGATGCCTCCACGTGGCCTGCTCTTGCTGCCCCATCTCTGAAAGTGGTCACTCTATCTTGGGTTACCTCTGCTGCTACCATCACCATCTTTAGTTGGGGCAGCTTTGATCTTGGGACACTGGCCAGAGCCTGGAAGCCCAACATCAAGATACCTATAGGTTTGCTGTCACTGCTGCCACCAACTAGGGACACAGCTGCTTCCATCTTGGGACAACAGCCAGGATCTGGAAGACCATCACCAAGGTCCCTGCAGGCTTGGTTACACCTCAGGTCTCCCCAACAGGTGTGCTAATAGCAACCACCTTGCTGCAGAGGCAGGAGAGAACCTTGCATGGATTGGTAGGTTGGAAGATGTGTGAGGGCACCTTGATCCCAGCTCACCAGTTACCCACCTGGCACCCACCAGTTTCCCTGGGTCAACTCAGGCGGCACTTGCTGGGACTCAGCATCAGCCTGGTCCTTGACTGCCTTTCCAATCTGGCATCCATCGATCACCTGATCCTGCCAGTTTAGCAACCAACGGAGTCCTCCGACTCCCCAATACCCAGTCTCCCAAACACCCCCAGCCACCAACCCAGCCCAGCACTTGCAGCTATGTGGTCAGCAAAGCTGTCAATGCCTGGTCCTGATCTGCCCATTACAGAACAGCTCTTCAAGATAGGCACACAGGTCTCTGTGCTCAGCCTTCAGAACCTCTGGAGAGAGTTTCCTGATAGGAAAGTCAAAAGGGCAGGGGTGGAAAAGATACAGGTTAGAGACTAAATTAGAGATCCAGAATTGTGGGGTCTACAGGCATTGTAAAGGGTTAATACCAGGCTCCTACAACACATGAGTGGACCCCAAAGGAGATTCCTGGGGTGCAGTCTTCCAACAGGTACTGGCAATTGCTATACCACACCTCCAGGAGTTCCACCTCCAAGACTAACTCTCCTACCCCAGTATCTTTCATCATCCTGAGGGTGGAGACACCAGCAAACTCCAGACAACCTCACCTATCAGATGAGAATGGAAGCAGAGAAACTATTGAACTCAACTTATTCAGTTTTCCTTCAAGATTTTTTCTTTCTTTCTTTTCCCACTGTCACATCCCCAACATTTTTTAAACCAAGTATTTTTCATGCATCAGGATACTGAGGACTGGTATGCCTGAATAGTATATTACATTTTTGTGGTATATTCTTTTATTGTTACTTCTTTTTACACTCTTCTATTTTCCTCTTACCTGTTTCCCCAGAGTCCTTTTCTCTTTTTTCTCTTGCTACCAGCCAACTTTTTTTGATTTCTATTTCACTCTTTATAATCTAATTCCTCCATATTCTCACATCCTATCTTATAAACATCAGATCCTACATGCATCCCCCTTCTCCCTTTGCCCACCATTAGAAACTACACTCCCTTTTGCAAACCTACTGTTTATGTTGTAGATACTAATTGAACAAATCATTTCTGTTTATTGCAACAAAAATGAAAACATCTCAATAGATCCTATTTGGTTTAAGGTTGCATATTGTTGGCATTGGCTGCTGTCAACATTGATCTCCCCCTTAAAGATGAGGTATTGGAAACCTGCAGGGACACTATAAGTCTAAAGGATATAAACTGTAATACCTCAGATCCACATTGCTAAAGGGGATGACACACAAACAACATGAAAAAATAACAGAAGAAAGTGCCCCAAAAAAACCAAGAAGCTACAATAATAGAATCAATTGATAGCATAGTAGAAGAAATGTCAGAGAAGAAGTTCAGAATGTACATAGTTAAAATGATCTGTGAAGTAAAGAATGATATAAGAGAACAAATAAAGACAGTAAAAGATCACTTCAATAAAGTGATAAGAGAGCAAATGAAGTTAGCGAAAGATTATTTCAATAAAGAGACAGAGATTCTGAAAAAACTAACAAGCAGAAATTCTTGAAATGAAGGAAACAATAAACTAAATTAAAAAGTTAATAGAAATAATCACCAAGGGATTAGATCACTTGTAATACAGAACCTGAAGCAATGAAGACAAAATATATAATCTTGAAAATAAAGTTAACCACACAGTGAAAATGATAAGAAACCATAAAAAGAATCTCCAAAAATTATGGGTAACATTAAAATACCAAGTTTGAGATTTATTGGGACAGAGGAAGGCACAGAAATGAAAACCAAAGTAATGAACAATCTTCAGTGAAATAATATAAGAAAATTTTCCAAACCTGAAGAATGAAATGGAAAATCAAATACAGGAGGCTTACAAGACTCTAAGTGTACAAAATTACCACAGACCCATAACAAGGCACAGTATAATGAAAATTTCTAACATACAGAATAAGGATAGAATTTTGAAGGCCACAAGAGAAAAGTATCAGATTCCAGTTCTGATACCAGCAGATTTCTCAACCCAGACCTTCAAAGTTAGGAGGTCCTAGAACAACATATACCACACTCTGAAAGAAAATGGATGCCAACCAAGAATCTTATATCCAGAAAAACTAACCTTCAGATTTGATGGCAAAATAAAAACCTTTCATGATAGTTAAAAGAATTTACATTTAGAAAGACTGTACTACAGAACATTCTCAGCAAAATATTCCATGAGGAGAAAATTAAAAACAACAATGAAAATCAGCAAAGAAAGGAAATACACTAAATGAAAAGTCAATCACAGGGAAAACCAAGTCAAGTAAAAAAATAAATAAACCAAAATGATCAGGAATTCAAATCATATCTAATAATAGCCCTAAATCCTCTAAATATAGAATTATGTCATTGGCAAATAATGATAGCTTAAGTTCTTCTTTTCCTGTTCAGATCCCTTTAGTTTCTTTTGTCTGTCTAATTTCTCTGGCTAGAGTTTCAAGGACTCTGTTGAATAGAAGTGGTGAAAGAGGGTATCCCTGTCTTGTTCCAGTTTTTGGAGGCAATGCTTTCAGGTTTTTCTTCATTTAGAATGGATGTTGACCTTGGGCTTAGCATAGATAGCTTTTACAATGTTAAGGTATGTTCCTAGAGAATCAAAAGAATTCCACCAGAAAAGTTCTAGAACTAATAAATTAATTCAGCAAAGTAGCAGGATATATAATCAACACCCATAAATCAAATGCATTTCTATACATCAGTGATGAATCCTCTGAAACAGAAATAAGGAAAAACTATCCCTTAAAATACTTGGGAATCACAAAACTCAACTCAAAGTGTATCAAGAACCTAGGAATTAGAACAGACCTTGCACCAAACAAGAAGAAAAAGTAGGCCCAAATCATCTTCTCAGCTTAGGACCAGACTTCCTTAACAAGACACCTAACGTGCAAGAAATAAAATCAAGAATCAATAAATGGGATGGAATCAAACTGAAATGTTTCTTCTCAGCAAAAGAAACAGTAATGTGAAGAGAGAGCTTACAGAATGGGAAATAAATCTTTACCGCATGCACTTCAGATACAGCATTAATCTTCAGAATTTATAAAGAACTCAAAAAAACTTAATATACAAAATACAAATAACTCAATCAATAAATGGGCTAAGGAACTGAGCAGACACTTCACAGAAAAAGATATACAATTGGTCAACAAATATATAAAAATATGTTCAAAGTCTATCTTTAGTAAATAGAGGAATGTAAATTGAAACTACTCTAAGATTTCATCTCACTCCAGTCAGAATGGCAATCATCAAGAATACAAGCAACAATAAGTGTTGGCAAAAGGTGGGTGAAAAGGTACACTCATACATTGCTGGTGGGGCTGCAAATTTGTGCAACCACTCTGGAAAGCAGTATGGAGATTCCTCAGACAACTTGGAATGGAACCACTATTTAACCCAGCTGTCCCACTCCTCAGTTTATACACAAAGGACTTAAAATCAGAATACTAGTGTTGCAACCACATCAGTGTTTATAGCAGTTCAATAAACTGTGGAACCAACCTAGATGCCCTCAGTAGATGAATGGATAAAGAAAATGTGGTTCATATACGCAATGGAATATTACTTAACCTTAAGAAGTATGAAATTATGGCATTTGCAGGTAAATAGATGGAGTTGGGGAATATAATGCTAAGCAAAATAAGCCATTCTCCAAAATCCAAAGGCCAAATGTTTTCTCTGATATGTGGAAGTTGACCCATAATGGGGAGGAGGACAAAGGAAGAATGGAGGAACTTTGGATTGAACAGATGGGAGTGAGGGGAAGGGAGGGGTGTGGGGGTCTGAAAGATGGTAGAACGAGATGGACATTATTACCCTATATACATGTATGATTGCATAAATGGTGTGAAGCTGCATTATATACAACCAGAAAATTAAAAATTGTGCTCAAATTGTGTACAATGAGTTGAAATGCATTCTACCATCATGTATAACTAATTATAACAAATAATAATTTTACAAAAGATCAGGATGGGCCAGTGTAGACATGGGAGAGAGATGAGACTAGGGGTTCTGAGGTTATGGGTTCTGGAATGGGGATGATCCCTGAATCAGTGAACACTGTTTTGATACCAAGCTGGTGACAGTTTCTAAGATCTAGTCTGACTGTTGTGAAAGAGTGGTTGGGACCTTCATGTGATGGAAACACTTGTAACCAGAGAACTTGACCATGAGTGTGAGGATGCACTGGAATGACCTGCTGGGGACAATATTAGTCACTGTTCTCATTCGTTTACCCTAGATAGTAGCACTGGGCTTCTGCTTAATTCCCCGATAGGCAATTTTGTCTACTTTGGACAGAAAGAAATTTTCTTCCCATTTGCTTATTATCATTTGTCTTTTTGCATATGAAGAACAAAGAATCTGTAACATTTTATAGTTGTTATAACTTGTCAAGCCATGATCTTCAAGGAAGGAAATACATATATAATTAAAACTGAAAGCATCACAACAGAGTCACCTTCTCTATGAAGTGTTTATCTCCAGTAGGACGTGAGAATCTTGTCTCAGAGAACCTCCCTGCACATAACCGCAAGGGAGCAATGATCACATCCCCCGTTCATAGTCTCTTCATGGCTTGTCCCTTTGAGAAAACAAATTCTTGTGTGCTATGAGTCTCACTGCTTTCTCTTTAGATTTTTGAGAGTTCTTGGCATATCATAAAGACCCAATAAATGTTTGCTTTATAATTAAAAATTAAATAAATTAAGGATACTTTTCCAAAGACTATCTATTAAGAGGAGAGAGATCTATGTATGTCAAAGTAGTTTAAACAGATCATTCTATAAACATAATTTGGCTTTCCTAATTCAAAGTTTCCTTTTCACTTCTCATTTCAGAACAACACACCGTTCCTAAGAAACAAGAAGACACAATAATGATAGGAACATAGAAGTACCACTTGTTGTTTTTGGAGTCTTATCTTCTTTCATTTAACAATTAATTTGACTATAATATAATAAATATCTCCAATCGTTCAGCTGTGCCAATATCCCATCATATTTTAATCCCTAAATAGTTTTTCAATTTTCAACATCCATACTTCAATTTTTTAAAATTACATGAATATTTTAAGCCAGAGAGGGAAAATTAATTTTCCATCAGAAAGTTTATAAAATACTATTTGAAAGAATTTTTTTAATTATAGGAAAATATAAGCAAACCATTTCTGCACTTTGGGAAATAATGTCCAAATCATGGTTAGAACAAGAAGGAAGCATGCTGATGCTAAATTCATTGTAATTCTGCTTGGATAATATTGGGTTTCTGTAATAGGAATACATTAATAACATATTGCTTATGGCAGTATGTTACCCTAATTAAAAATAATGAGAAAGATAAACCAATAATAGCACAATAGTGCCTAAATTGGAGTTCACTGTGACTTTTTAAAATTTTTTTGATTCATTGTACACAAATGGGGTACAACTTCCATTACTCTGGTTGTACATGAAGTAGAGTCACACTGTTTATGTAATCATACATGTACATAGGGTAATAATGTCTGTCTCATTCCATTAACTTTCCTTCCCTCTGCCCGCTCCTCATCCCTCATTTCCCTCCTTGCAATCCATCCTTCCTCCATTCTTCCCTTAACCCTCCTCCCCCATTATGTATCATCATCCACTTATCAGAGATAACATTCAGGCCTTGGTTCTTTGGGATTGGCTTATCTCAGTTAGCATGATATTCTCCAACTCCTTCCATTTACCTGCAAATGCCATGATTTCATTTTTTTATGACTGAACAATATTCCATTATGTATATATACCACAGTTTCTTTATCCATTCATCTATTGAAGGGTATCTAGATTCATTCCACAATCTAGCTATTATGAATTGAGCTGCTATAAACACATAGTGCTGTATCACTATAGTATGCTGATTTTAAGTCCTTTGGTTATAGGCCAAGAAGTAGGACAGCTGGGTCAAATGGTGGTTCCATTCTAGTTTTCTGAGGAATCTCCATACTGCTTTCCAGAGTGGCTGCATCAATTTACAATCCTACCAGTTATGTTTGAGTGTACCTTTTCTCCCACATCCTTGTCAACACCTATTGTTGCTTGTATTCTTGATAATAGTCATTCTAATTGGGGCAAGATGAAATCTTAGGGTAGTTTTAACATGCATTTCTCTTATTACTAGAGATGTTGAACATATTTTCATGTTTGTTGATCAATTATATTTCTTCTTCTCCAAAGTGTCTGTTCAGTTTCTTAGCCCATTTATTTGTATTCTTGGTATAAAGTTTTTTGAGTACTTTATAAATACTGGACATTAGTGCTCTATCTGAAGTATGAGTGGCAAAGATATTCACCCACCCCCCATTATGTGTCATCATCCACTTATCAGTGAGATCATTTATCCTTTGGTTTTTGAGATTGGCTTATCTCACTTAACATGATATTCTCCAGTTTCATCCATTTGCCTGCAAATGCCATAATTTTATTATTCTTTATGGCTGAGTAATATTCCATTGTGTATGTGTGTATATATATATATATATATATACACACCACAGTTTCTTTTATCCATTCATCAATTGAAGGGCATCTAGGTTAGTTCCACAATCTGGCTATTGTGAATTGAACAGCTGTGAACATTGATGTGGCTGTATCTCTGTAGTATGCTAATGTTAAGTCCTTTAGGTATAGGCCAAGGAGTGGGATAGCTGGGTCAAATAGTGGTTCCATTCCAAGTTTTCTAAGGAGTCTCCACACTGCTTTCCAGAGTGGCTGCACTAATTTGCAGCCCCACCAGCAATGTATGAGTGTACCTTTTACCCTACATCATCACCAACACCTATTGTTGCTTGTATTCTTGATAATTGCCATTCTAATTGGAGTGAAATAGAATCTTAGGGTAGTTTTGATTTGCATTTCTCTTATTACTAGAGATGTTGAACACTTTTTCATGTATCTGTTGATTGCTTGTAGATCTTCTGTGAAGTGTCTATTCACTTCCTTAGCCCATTTTTTGATTGGGTTATTTGTATTCTTGGTGTAGAGTTTTTTGAGTTCTTTGTATATTCTGGAAATTAGGGCTCTATCTGATGTATAAAGGTTTTCTCCCATTCTGTAGGCTCTCTCTTCACATTGCTGATAGTTTCCTTTGCTGAGAGAAAGTTTTTAGTTTGAATCTATCCCAGTTATTGATTCTTGCTTTTATTTCTTGTGCTATGGGAGTCCTGTTAAGAAAGTCTGATCCTAAGCCAACATGTTGAAGATTTGGACCTACTTTTTCTTCTGTAAGGTTCAGGGTCTTTGGTCTGATTCCAAGGTCCTTGATCCATTTTGAGTTGAGTTTTGTGCAGGGTGAGAGATAGGAGTTTAATTTCATTCTGTTGCATATGGATTTTCAGTTTTCCCAGCACCATTTGTTGAAGAGGCTATTTTTTCTCCATTGCATATTTTTGGTAACCTTTGTCTAGTATGAGAAAATTGAAATACTGATAGTTTGAGTCCTTCTTTTGCTCTTCATATCCCTTTAACTTCTTTGGTCTCTCTAATTGTCTGACTAGTATTTCAAGAACAATGTTGAATAGAAGGGGTAAAAGAGGGCATCCCTGCCTTGTTCCAGTTTTTAGGGGGAATGCTTTCAGTTTTTCTCCATTAAGAATGATCTTGGCTGTAGGCTTAGCATAAATAGCCTTTTCAATGTTGAGGTATGTTCCTACTATACCTATTTTTTCTTGTGTTTTGAGCATGAAGGGGTGCTGTATTTTATCAAATGCTTTCTCTGCATCTATTGAAATGATCATGATTCTTAACTTTCAGTCTGTTGATGTGATGGATTACATTTATTGATTTCCATATGTTCCATTTTGCTTCCAGGAATGAAACTCAATTGATCATGGTGCACTATCTTTTTAGTATATTTTTGTATGCAATTTGCTAAGATTTTGTTAAGGATTTTTGCATCTATATTCATTAGAGATGTTGGCCTATAGTTTTCTTTCCTTGATGTGTCTTTGTCTGGTTTTGGTATCAGGGTGACAATAGCTTCATGGAATGGGTTTCAAAGGGTTCCCTCCTTTTCTATTTCATGGAATACTACTTTAAGGAGTATTGAAATTAGTTCTTCTTTGAAGGTCTTGTAGAACTGGGCTGAGAATTCATCCGGTCCCAGACTTTTCTTGGTTGGTAGGCATTTGATGACTTCTTCTATTTCATTGCTTGAAATTGATCCATTTAATTGTGTATGTCCCCCTGATTCAGTTTGGGTGGATTATATGTCTCTTGATACCTGTCAATGTCTTTGAGATTTTCGATTTTGTTGGAGTATAGATTTTTAGAATAGCTTTTAAGTAAGTTTTGAATTTCAATAGTGTCTGTTGTGATATTTCCTTTTTCATCACAAATTTTAGTAATCTGAGTTTTCTCCCTACTTCTCTTTGTTAGTGTGGCTAAGGGTTTATCATGTTTTAAATTTTTTCAAAGAATCAACTTTTTGTTTTGTCAATTTTTTGAATTGTTTCTCTTGTTTCAATTTCATTGATTTTTAGCTCTGATTTTAATTATTTCCTGTCTTCTACTACTTTTGTTGTTCATTTGTTCTTCTTTTTCTAGGACTTTGAACTGTAATGTTTGGTCATTTATTTGTTGATTTTTTTCTTCTTTTCTTGAATGCATTCTGTGCAATGAATTTTCCTGGTAGTACTGCTTTCATAGCATCCCAGAGATTTTGAAAGTTTGTATCATTGTTCTTGTTTACCCCTAAGAAGTTTTTTTTTTTTTTTTTTTTTTTTTTTTTGTTGTTGTTGTTTTTTTTTTTGCAGTGCTGGGGATTGAACCCAGGGCCTTCTGCATGTGAGAAAGCACTCTACCAACCGAGCTATAACCCCAGCCCCTAGGAAGTTTTTTTTTTTTTTTTAAATCTCATTTCTAATGTCTTCTACTATCACATGAATAGTGTATTATATATAGTCTCCAGGTGTTGGACTAGTTTCTGTTTTTGTTTTTTCATTGATTTCTAATTTCATTCCATTATGATCTGATAGAATACAAGGTAGTATCTCCATTTCTAGTATTTTTAATAGTACTTTGTGGCATAACATATGGTTTATTTTAGAGAAGAAACCATATGCTACTGAGAAGAAAGTGTATTCACTCATTGATGAATGGAATATTCTATATATGTCTGTTAAGTCTAAATTATTGATAGTGTTATTGAGTTCTATGGTTTCTTCATTCAGTTTTTGTTTGGAAGATCTACCCAGTGGTGAGAGACATGTGTTAAAGTCATCCAGTATTATTGTGTTGTGGTCTATTTGGTTCCTGCAATTAGAAGGATTTGTTTGATATACATGAACGCATCTTTGTTTGAGGCATAAATATTTATGATTGATATGTCTTGCAGATTTATGGTTTCCTTAAATAGTATGAAATGTCCTTCTTTATCCCTTCTGAGTAACTTTGGCTTGAAATCCACTTTATCTAATAAGAGAATGGAAACCTCAGCTTTTTTTTACTGAGACCATGTATATGGTATGTTTTTTTCCCATCCCACCGATCTGTGGGTGTCTTTTTCTGATATGAGTCTCTTGAAGGCAGCACATTGTTGGGTCTTTCTTTTTAATCCAATATGCCAGTCTGTGTCTTTTCATTGATGAGTTTTGGCCATTAATATTCAGGGTTATTATTGAAATATGATTTTTATTCCCAGTCCTTTTGGCTTATTTTTGGTTTTTAACTTAATTTGGTTTCTCCTTTAATTGGCTTTTCCTTTAGGGTACTTCCTCCCTTTGCTGACCTTTGTTTTTCATTTCCTCCTCATGGAATATTTTGCTGAGAATGTTCTGTAGTGCAGGTTTTCTATTTTTAAATTCTACTAACTTTTGTTTATCATGAAAGAATTTTACTTCATCATCAAATCTATAAGTAAGTTTTGCTGGGCATAAGATACTTGGTTGACATCTATGTTCTTGCAGAGCTTGAAATATGTTGTTCCAGGCCCTTCTACCTTTTAGTGTCTGAGTTGAAAAAATCTGATGATATCCATATTGGTTTTTCCCTCATATGTAATCTGCTACTTTTCTCTTGCAGCCTTTAAAATTCTATCTTTATTTTGTATGTTAGGCATTTTCATTATAATGTGCCTTGGTGTGGAACTATTTTAATTTTGTACATTTGGTGTTCTATAGGCCTCTTGTATTTGATTTTCCATTTCATTCTTCAGGTTTGTGAAATTTCTTACATTATTTCATTGAATAGATTGTTTATTCCTTTGGTTTATATCTCTGTGCCTTCCTTAATCCCAATAGTTCTTATATTTGGTCTTTTCATGATATCCAATAATTCTTGGAGTTTCTGTCCATGATTTCATACCGTCTTCTATGTTTGTTCAACTTTGATTTCAAGATTAAATATTTTGTCTTCATTGTCTGAGGTTCTGTCTTCTATGTAATCTAGTCTGTTGGTGATGCTTTCTATTGAGTTTTTAACTCAGTTTTTTGTTTCCTTCATTTCAAGTGTTTCTGTTTTGTTTCAGAATCTCTGTCTCTTTATTGAAATGACCTTTTGCTTCCTGCATTTGCTCTTTTAACTGTTTATTGGAGTGATCATTCATTGCCTGTATTTACTCTCTTATTTAATCATTTGCTTCATAGATCATTTTAGTTATGTACATTCTGAACTCCTTTTCTGACACTTCTTTGACCATACTGTCATTGGATTCTTTTACTGAAGCATCTTGTTTTGGTTTGGGACACTACTTCCCTTGTTTTTTTTTTTTTTTTTTTTTTTTTATGTTATTTGTGTGTCTTCCCCTGTAGCAATGTGGATCTGAGATATTACAGTTTTCCCCTGATAGGCTTATAGTGTCCCTTCAGGTTTCCAATACCTCACCTTAAAGTGGGAGATCAATATTAGCAACACACAATACAAACAATATGCATCCATACCTCAAAGAGCCCCTCTTAAGATAACAACAGTATTGTCATAATAAACAGAAATGATGAATTTGATTATTATCTACAGCACAACCATTAGGTTTGCAATAAGGTCCATAATTTCTAATGGTGGACAAAGGGTGTGGGTAGCAGTATGGGGTATAATGTCAATGAGATAAGAAGTGAATATACAGAGGAACTAGGTCATAGGAAGAGTGAAAGCGGAATCAAAAGAAACTGTTAGCATGAGAAAAGGGAGAAAGAGACTCCAAGGAAACAGATAGATAAGAGAAAAATAGAGAGTGAGAAAAATAATAAAAAAATAGAAAATTAGGAATAATAGTAATAATACTACTAATAAAAAATATTCTACAATAAAACTGTAATATACTATTCTAACCTCCCAGTCTTCAGTAGCCTGATGCATGAGAGGTACTTGCTGATGCAGTATCCCAGGATGGGAACTGCCCCAACTAAAGATGGTGGGCAGAGGCATCTCCACATGTTACTAGATGGAGAGCCTGCATGGTACTTCTGGATGGGGTGTGCACTGGAGCTCTTTGTGGGCAGGACATGGACCTGGGCAGTGAAGTGCTGGAGATCTCACTGTGACTTTAATAACAAATTTCAGACTCCAGAATTTAATGCTTCTTTAGCTAGATAGCATGGGCAATGCCCTGACAATCTGTCCAATTCAAGAAGATGACAATGATCCATATATGACTTGTAAACTAGCCATTGCTTCTTGGCTGACCTTCTGTACTGCTAAAAAAATCCACTTTATCAACAGTGACTGCCACTAAATCTCAACTGACTAAGCTCCTCCAACATCCTTGAGATTCTCTCTGGTGTTTGTGTGCCCTCCTGGTTTATATTCCTTGTTCTAATAACCAAGCTCCCTTAAGTGCTCCAAGACCTCCACCTCTCCTTCCTTCATGATGTGGCTGCATCTATCTAGCAAATTAAATTCAAAGTCCATGAGACAAGACAATCCCTCACTCTTTGGAACACACTGCCTTCCAGTTGCCCATTTGCATTCTGGAATAAAAATAGCTCTTATATTTGAGGCTAGGCTGGGGGACCAATAAAAGGTGGGAATTGTTTTTTACTTTACAGTGTTAGTGGTCACTTGTGACAATGCCAATTTATTATGGACCTGTTATGTACCATTAATTACAGAGTGGAAGGACACTTTCAGTGAAATGTGACAAGAACATAGTAAATTTATTCTTATACATAGGGGAGCTTGGGAACACAGAGATAAACAGGACCCATATGTAAGTCTCCTACAAGGTATCAGGGAAGGCTTTCTGGAGGACAGCAATATTGCCAAGGTGTCTGGAGTTGGCCAGGCAATGTGAGATGGGGAGGGGTCAAAGGAATGGGAACAGTGTAGGCAGTGGTATGTGCAAAAACAGGTAAGCCTGACATTGACTCTTAGCCCAGGTAGAAGACATCTGCTTTCCTACTCATCTTCCCAGCCCCAGTATAAATCAAGCAAGCAAACAAGTCCCATTAGGCATAAATTTTTTGCTCACCTATTTTTTATAAAAATAAAATTAGTAATATTAATATAAAATTCTGATTCATTATTGACCCAGATATATATTTCATATACTTTTCATTTAATTGTCAAAACAAAAATTAAGAAAGGGATCATAATATCCAGTGTGTAGAAGAGTAAGCTAAATTTCAGGGAGACTAAATGGATTGTCTAAAGTAATGCACTCAGCAAGTCCCAGCCTGGATTTAATCTGAGGTTAGAATCTGGGTCCCTGTTTGCTTTCCTGCACAGGCAGCCTGCACATTAACACAGCATCAGCTGAGAGGAAGCAATAATCTCTCAGGAAGAGAATATCAAATAAGATTCCCCAGCAATTTAAAAGAACTATAGAACCCTGAATTACTGTTAGCAACTCTCTCCTTATGCTTTCTTCACTTCACATAACACTGAAATGTGGTAGGTTTGGTTCCAAAGGGCAGAATTTGGGGCCCTTTTGCTGTGACCTGGGGTTGACTCAATTCTAAATTTTAGACTCAATATTACATAATAGCTAATATCTTCCTTGAACTTGCACATGTATTACCTCGTATAATTTTTGCTAGTAGACTATAAAGCTTACAAACCAGCATTGCTGTTATTATTATCATTACTGGTATATGGATAGAGAACTTGATGCCCAAGGAGGCAGTACACTTCAGTCAAGTCACACTGCACAGTAAGCACATGGTGATGCCAGGAACAGAACGCACATTAGGCTACCTCCTGTCATGAAACAGGATGAAAATTAAGATCATTACTAAGAAGTCAAAATTTAGGCTTCCAGCATGCTGATAGGAAAGAGGAATTGAGGAAAAGAGAAGAAAGCACAGTTGCTACTCTCACCAAATCTGGAACGCAGACCTGGAAAGAACTGCAGGCCTCAACAAACAGATGCACTTGGCTTCTGTGACAGCTAGATAACCATGGGCACAGAGGCTAGAGTGAGACACCCTACCCGTGGCATGTCCTCAGGCATCTGGAAGCCAAAAGGAGTGTTGGAGACACTGGCCCAGCACTGACAGAGATGGGTTTAAAGTGCATTTCAGAATGCTCCTCTCCCACTGGACTGGAGAATCAACAGAAAGATACCAATCTGTGTTTAGGTTTGATGCGGAGACAGGCTGAAAGTGCTAATAGCAGCATAGCTCTCACTTGCTCTCCCAAACAAACAAACAGTTCAGATTTGTCTCTAAAATTAAAGACTTTCTCCAATTGGAAAGACCTTTTTCCAATTTTCTGAGGGATAATTCCAAGGAAACAAGAAAGTTTGGATGTTAAGGGCAGGTACCAAGTTTGCTTTTATCTTTTCTATATCCACAAATATAGAAGTCAAATGGAAGTTTGTCAGAGAGTCTCAGAAAATCTCAAATAGGAAATAAAATCTAACCCACAGCAAACTATAATCATACCTGTATGTGTATATGTGTTTGAGATATATGAATATTTGAAAAATAGTATTCTACCAGAATATAGTTTTTTTATTGTTTGTTCTATTTAGTTATACATGACAGCAGAATGCATTTCGATTCATTGTACATAAATGGGGTACAACTTTTCATTTCTCTGGTTGTACACAATGTAGAGTCACACCATTCACGTAATCGTACGTATACATAGGGTAATGATGTCTGTCTTATTCTACCATCTTTCCCACCCCCTGTCCCCTCCCCTCCCCTCATTTCCCTCTGCACAATCCAAAGTTCTTCCTTTCTTCCCTTAATCCCCGCCCTACCCCCCATTATGCATCAGCATCTACTTAGCAGAGGAAACATTTGAACTTTGGTTTTTTGGGATTGGCTTAGCTCACTTAGCATGATATTCTCCAACTCCATCCATGTACCTGAAAATGACATAATCTCATTCTTATTTAAGGCTGAGTAATAATCCATTGTGTATATATACTACAGTTTCTTCATCCATTCATCTATCAAAGGGCATCTAGGTTGGTTCCACAATCTAGCTATTGTGAATTGAGCTGCTATAAACATTGATGTGTCTGCATCACTGCAGTATGCTGATTTTAACTCCTCTGGGTATAAACAGAGGAGTGGGATAACTGGGTCAAATGGTGGTTCCATTCCAAGTTTTCTAAGGAATCTCCATACTGCTTTCCAGAGTGGGTGCACCAATTTGCAATCCCACCAGCAATGTATGAGTGTGCCTTTTTCCCCACATCCTTGCCAACACATATTGTTGCTTGTATTCTTTATAATTGCCATTCTAATTGGAGTGAGATGAAATCTTAGAGTAGTTTTGATTTGCACTTCTCTAATTACTAGAGATGTTGAACACTTTTTTATATATTTGTTGACTACTGTATATCTTTTTCTGTGAAGTATCTGCTCAGTTCCTTAGCCCATTTATTGATTGGGTTATTTGTATTTTGTGTATTAAGTTTTTTTTTGGTTCTTTATAAATCCTGGAGATTAGTGCTCTATCTGAAGTACATGTGGTAAAGATTTTCTCCCACTCTGTACACTCTCTTTTCACATTATTGATTATTTCCTTTGCTGAGAAAAAGCTTTTTCATTTGAATCCATCCCATTTATTGATTTTTGATTTTATTTCTTGCATTTTGGGAGTCTTGTTAAGGAAGTGACAAAATAGTTTTAAAGTAGATTGTCTATTACTTTATTGGTCTGATGATGTAACATTTCTCCTTTTGTAACAAAACATTTTTATTCTGGCATATTTGTAGATTGATGTGCGGTTTTAAGTAATAGTATAGAGATACCTCAAGTATCTTTTATCCTGTTTTCCCCAATGTTAACATCTTGCAAAACAACAGCACAAGCCAGGAGCAGTGGTGCAGGCCGGTAATTCCAGCATCTTGGGAGGTTGAGGCAGGAGGATGTGAGTTCAAAGCCAGCCTTAGCAATTCAAGGTGCTAAGCAACTTGTGAGACTCTGTCTTTAATTAAAATACAAAATAGAGCTGGGGATGTGGCTCAATGGTCAAGTGTCCCTGAATTCAATCCCCGGTACCCTCTAACCCCCCAAAAAACTATCATATTGCAGACAGAACAGTACCATTAAGATACTCAATAGCAGTTCCATCAACAGAATGATACCTTAGATTGTCCTTTTGTAGCCACATCTACTTCCCTCTCATCTCTCCTTAATCCCCAGCAACCACTAATCTGTTTTCCATTTCAATAAAGTTATCTAAATGGAATGACAGTTTGTAAGCTTGTGTGGTGGTTTTGGGTTGAATGTTCAATATATGTTAATTAATCCTGATGGTGGTGTTATTGAATTCCAATTTAGTGTTGATTTTTGTTGTGTGAATTTTCTATCTAGGTGTCCTATGAATTGTGGAGAGAAGGGTGTTGAAGCCTCCAACTCTCACTGATTTTTCTGTTTCTCCTTTAAATGGTGTTAGTGTTTGTTCCACATATTCTGCACTTCTGTTTTCTAGTGCCCACATATTTTGTGTTACTATTCTTTTTAGTGGACTGATCATCTTATAATGCTCCTATGTCTGGTAATTTTCTTTTTCTCCAAAGTCTCCTTAATAACATAGTCACTCCTGCTTTCCTAAGATTAATATTGGCAAGATAGAGTTTTCTTCCCTCCCTTTAGGTAAAATATAGATGTATTACTTCTTTTTCATGCCTCTTTGCCCAGAAAAATTATCTTAAACACTCTCTGTACATACACTTAAAACCATATCAGACTATACTATGATTTTGCTTCAACAGTCATTCATAATCAAGAAAACTCGACTGGAGAGAAAAAGTATAAAGTACTTGCCTTTAACTTTTTGCTGCAATGTTCTTCCTTTCCTGTTGAGGGCCATCTTGGACAAGATGGTGCCTGGCAGTGAGCCAAACGGCACTGGCTACCAAAATAAGGAAGTACCCAAAAAAGGCTGCTTGCTGTTACTAGTTCCTTGGAGACTTATGATGTGTTAACGCCAGGCTCAAGGATTGGCTATCTAATATCATGCCGCGTGGACAGCTCGTGACTTATATAGTGTTATGCTGGCATTCCTCTGCATGCTGTCCTGCCTGAGAGAAAGCTTTGCTATAATTGGCTGATAAGCTAGGAGCCTGGGGGAGCAGAGAGGGAGATAGAAGAAGAAGGAAGATAGTGAGAGAACAAAGGAGACAGAGAAACAGGGAGGACGCAATAAATCTCGTCAAACTAAAGATTAGTGGTGTCTCCTTTCTCCACGCTGGTTCCGCTGGACGGAACACTTTCCTGATGTTCCAAGGTTCTTTCTTTTATTGTTCCTTCCCTTTTATGGAATTTCCTTTACCATTCTTTTAGGATAGGCCTGCTTGTGACATATTTTCCTATTTTTTCTTTTCATCTGGAAAGTTTTGATTTCCCTTTCATTCTCATGGAACATTTTGCTGCATATAGGATTCTGAGTTGGTGGTTCTTCTCTTTGAGCACTTGAATTCCAGTGTCAAGTCTCTTGGTCTCACAGTCTCTGATAAGAAATTCACTACCCTTTGAATAGTTTTTCTCCTATAAGGAAGCTGTTCTTTTTCTCTAGATGCCCTTGAGATTGTTTCTACGCGTTTAGTTTTCAGAACTTTAATTATGATGTATTTTGGTATCAATTTCTTCAGTTTAATCCTGTGTAGATTTTACTTGACCTTTTGAATCTGTAGGTTTATGTCTCTTGTTAAATTTTAAACATTTTCAGCAATTATTTCTTCTAGAGTTTTCTGGCTCTTCCCATTTCCTCTCTCCTTCTAATCTTCTAATGATATTAATCTTAGACAAAAGGTCTAACATCATTAATGTTATTGCAGTTCTGTTCATCACTTTGAACTTATATTTTACTGATCATCTTTTCTACCCTCTCCAATTTGCTATTGAGTTCATCAACTTCACTTTTTAATTTCAGTTATTGCATTTTTTAGTTTTAAATTTCCCATTCAATTCTTTTTCATATCTCCTCTTCCTTTGCTGGAATTTTCTACATCCTTGCTGAGGTTTGCTGCTTTTTCACTGGTTTCCAATGTGTTTGTCATTGTTCATTGAAGCAATTTTACCATGACTACTTTAAAATCTTCATCAGATAATTCTGGCATCTTTGCCTTCATGACATTGATAAGTTGATTGCCTTTTTTCATTCAATTTGAAATCTTTCTGGCTCTTGGTATTTTAAAATAGATATCTTTATATTGGGGTATTATGAGAATAGAAATGTTATTTAAAACTTCTGTTGGGGCTTTTTCTGACACTGCTCTGGCAGGGGAGTATGAAACACTGCCTCATTACTTCCAGGTAGAAGCTGAAGTCTAGATTTACCACTCAATTTCTATTTACATCTGAAGAAGGAGGGTACTGTTACAGTTCTGAGGCTGGAGGATTCTGGCTCCCCATGTGGTTTCCACTAGCTTGCATTGCAGGAATAATTTTTATCAATGAACAATAGTGAAAGTCCTGATTCCCCTGTAGGTGTGCTCTGACACTACCCAGAGTGGAATGAGAGGGATCCTTCATTACTACCAGATAGTGACAGAGGACCAATAGCTCTGAGGGGAAGGAGGCTTGTCATAGGCAGTAGGTTGAGTCCTTGCTGCTTATTGAGCCTTCTGTGACACTATATGTATGTGGATATGAGTCCACCCAGCTACAACCTTTCAGGGGGAATATTTAGGCTTCCCACTCAGCTCACAAGGGCAGGAGTGAAGCTATAGATTTTTCTGCGGTGTTTGATTGGAGTAAAGCAGTTACTATCTAAAAGTTTTTCAGTCTAGCTACATTGCTTCTTTCCTGGTCTTTTGGTCAGAGAAACAACAGGCTATTTGACACTTTTTTTGTCTAAACCATTGGCATTTATGGTTGCTGTTTTTTCAGGTCCAAGCCTGGGATGTATGAGGTAAAAAGAAAACCCAGAGAACTTACCACTTTGCTATTCCTGGGATGACAAAGTCCTCACCTGGTTTGCCTTCTCTCTACCTTCCAGAGTCATCTCATATATGTTTGATGTATAGTGTCCAACATTTTTAGAGGAACAGAATTTTGTCTAGTTTTCAGTTTTGCTTTTAATGCCCAACACATTTCTTTATACTACAAGCTGAGAAATGTGAGAAAAGATGATAGGTAAACTTGCTTTGGAAAAGCATTTAATAGATGACTATTTATCAGTGTTACTGATGCCGTGAAGCAATAGACAGGCTCACTGCAGGAACTTCAGCACCTTGTGGTTTTAAAGTTTAGAAAGATACATACTTCAATGCAACAGCTTCAGAAATACTTTCCTAAGCAGAATGTAGTAGCAGCAATAAGAAGGGCAAATGTTCTGGGGCTTCTAGGTAACTTCTGTCAGACCTGGAAAAAGTGAGGAAGAAGTCCATCACTGGGGCTCAAGCAGAAGCAACTTTCTGAGGCCCAGAAATAAACATTCCTCCATGTCTTCAATCATCTGCAATAATCTGTTTCCATGTTGGTGTTACCTTTACCAAAATTTGGCCCAACAGCATGTCAAATCAGGCATTTTCTTCTGAAGTGTACAATATAAAAAGAAGCCTGGGGTGTGAAATGGAGAAAAGCAAATTTGCAAAGCTCGTGATGATGCTTTCATTGCCCCATGGCCCCAGCTATGACAGCCATGTCACAATAAAGGTTTTCAGACCAATTAAGCAGAAAGGTGCAGGAATCAAGCAGGGAGGTACAGAAGGAGGACAGAACTTAAGAGATTCTACACAAAATGAACAGTTCAGAAGGGAAGGAGTAAGAAACAAAATTGAGGTTGTTCTGAGATTTGCAAACATAAGAACCTAGAAGGGAAAAAAGATTTGTTTCCTATGAAGAGACAACCTTTATTCTAACAATAAATAAATTATTTCTGGAAGAATAAAATCATCTGCTTAGCTCCTAGTACAGTTAAAAACCTCACTGAAATGGCAATAAAACTGCTGTGCTTTCCTCTTGGTTTTGTTCTGTGAACCCACATCTGTATCCGTCATAGAAAGTAAGGTGATTACACCAAACTATGTATGTGAAAGAACACTATGCCCTCTGTATGAGAATACGGAGAATATTTAGTTTGGGGGTTTTGTTTTTGTTTGGTTGCTCCTTTTCTGAGAACAAGGTTTAGAAGATTGGTACATTAAAAATATCTATATAAAACAAATTCAATATTAGTCTGGAAACACAAAACAATGTGGAGTAGAGACTTTCATGAAAAAGCACTAAACTAATTAATTATGACTGATATGCCCCAAGGCAGGTTGAGAGGGAGCATGCTGCTCTTAACATATCCTACAGGTAGTAAACACCCACAGCCCCAATGCTACTGTTTGTGGGAACCCTAGACTACTGCACCGTAATGACCAGCCTGACCAGGAGTCACAGCCAGTCTGTTTTAGCTGGAATTGGGCACTAGGCCCTTTTGCTTTAGTGCTCCTTGCTTCTCCACCTCTCTTTGCAAGATGTGCACCCCCTTTTCTACTGCTGTCTCAGGTGCCCACCACTCTGAGCTGACTAAAGCTCCCTGTCTTTCCCTGCTTTCTGCTCCCTGTCTTAGATCTGAAGGTCTGAAACTTCTTTGTACCAACAGGTGGTCCTGGGTTGGTTGATTCCATTAAAATACAAGAGCAGTTAATCTGCCTCATCCGTGAGGCAATATAATGCCCAAGACTATAGAATATTCGTATTTCCAAAGGATCTTTGAGAGTAAGATGAGTAGCAGGATGCCTAGTCATTAAGGAAGATTGTGTGAGAGAAATGTCTGATAGGCAGATCCAAAGTGCTCCCTGGATTTTCACTGGGGAAAGAGCAGGCAAAAGCTTCATCTTTGACTGACACCCTAGGCTGGCTTTCTTCTCACCCATCACTAAATCACTCACTCCCAGGTAAAAAGGCAATGGCATTTACTGAGTTTTGCAATGTTATGAATCCTAGACAATGCATTTGTTTTCAAAGGAAGGTAACTTAAGAATTGGAATTCAGTTCTGTTTCTAAAGCCCATAATATCCAGCCTAGCATTCATTACTACTCTAGAAGTCATTATTAGTCTAGTATGCATTACAAATAGGACAAAATAAAACATGTTTTCCTTTCATCAATAGACAGAATAAGATGTTTTTATAAAACTAATCCTTTTCTGGTTTGTACATATAAAGAGAAAAATGTTCAAAACTGTCATACTGCATAAGTATGTTTAAATTTTAGGCATTTATTATACATTATGATAATCATTGAAGAACAAATAAATTTAAAGAAACTTTAGGAAATTAAATTAAAAATTACCATTTCAATATTCTAATCTTATTATGATACAAATTAATGACCTATCAGAAATAAACTTGGTCACACGACTTAGAGACATAAATTTGTGTGTCCAAAACACGTATGTTTTATTTCTGGAATTAAGTACTTAACTTTGCCTAAAATATTCTCCTTCGCTTTGTGAACAAAAGAAAAATAATGATTTGTCTTTAAGGAAAATAATCTTTATTATCTTCATTATTTCCTATAATGGTCCATAAACTTTGGTAACAAAAATAAATTATTGTTCACAAATTTATTAGCATTATAAAATGGGCTCAGATTTAAACAGTTTAAGTGTATCAGTCAGGCTATGTAATGTTAAATAACAATAACAACTTCAAAACTTTATATATCAGTAATTGATTGATTGATTTTTATTTGTTCTTTTTAGTTATACATGACAGTAGAATGTCTTTTGGCAGATTATACATACACAGAGTATAACTTATTCTATTCAGGATCCCACTCTTGTGGTTGTACATGATATGGAGTTACCCTGGTCTGGTATACAAATACAAGACTACACATGTTATGACCAATTAATTCTACGTCTTTCCTATTCCCCTCCCACCTTCCTTTCCTTCATTTCCCTTTGTCTAATCCAATGGATTTCTATCATTCTCCTCCCCAACCTCCCTTGTTTTGGGTTAGCATTCATAAATCAGAGAGAACATTCAACCTTTGGTTTTTGGGGATTGGCTCATTTCACTTAACATGATAGTCTCCAGTTCCATTCATTTACTGGCAAATGCCGTAATTTCATTCTTCTTTTAAGGCTGAGTAGTATTCCATTGTGTATATATACCACTTTTTCTTTATCCATTCACCTCTTGAAGGGCACCTACGTTGTTTCCATAGTTTGGCTATTGTGAGTTGGGCTGCTATAAATATTGATGTGGCTGCATCAGTGTAGTATGCTGATTTTAAGTCCTTGGGTACAGACCAAAGAGCAGGATAACTGGGTCAAATGGTGTTTCCATTCCAAGTTTTCTAAGCAATCTCCATACTGCTTTCCATAATAGTTGCAACAATTTGCAGTTCCACCAGAATGTATGCATATACCTTTTCCCCCACATCCTTGCCAAGACTTATTGCTGCTTGTGTTCTTGATAATTGACATTCTGACTGGAGTAGATGGAATCTCAATGTAGTTTTAATTTGCATTTATCTAATTGTTAGTGATGTTGAACATTTTTTATATATTTTTTGACTATTAATACATTTTCTTCTGTGAAATGTTTGTTCAGTTCCTTTGCCCATTTATTGTTGGGTTATTTATTTTTCTGGTGTTAAGTTTTTTGAGTTCTTTGCATATCCTGTAAATCAATGCCTTATCTGAGGTACTGGTGGATTTTCTCCCATTCTGTAGGATCTCTGTACACATTATTGATTGTTTCCTTTGCTCTGAATAAGCATTTCAGTTTGATACCATCCCATTTATTGATTCTTGATTTTACTTCCTGCCCTTTAGGAGTCTTGTTGAGGAATTCAATTCCCAAGCCGATATGTTGGAGAATTGGCCCTACTTTTTCTTCTAGTAAGTGCAGGGTTTCAGATTTCAGTGATTTAAAACAAAGATTGATTGCTTTTTTTCAGATGGGTAGGGCAGCTTGACTCATCCTAGAGTTTGGGCACCCACATTAATGGAGCAGCCACCATCTCAGATGTTACTTATCCCCACGCCAGTTGGAAAAGAAGGAATTTTGCAGGGTGTTTCCTTAGAGTTAAATGCTCTAGTCCAGAAGTGATATATATCATGATGGTCACATTAGTCATAAGAGGACCAGAGCAAGCAGCCTCTCCCATGCCCATGCCAAGATAAAATGGGGGAATGCTGTCATTACTGATGGGCACAGTGGGTGGTTTTTGTTTTCATTTGTCCTCTCTGCTGCCTCTAAAATTGTCCAGATTTTCTTGTGAATTTGGGGGCTTTATATCAATAGAATCTTAAGTTTATTCTGTGCAACGTCAGTTTTCTAGATCTCTAATCCTGAGATTATCAGGGTATATTTGAACTTCCTGGTTGTCTTCTGAAGATTTCCTATGCCACAGTGCTGATATATACTCCTTTAGTGTAGTTATCTTCATAATAAAAGGCTTGTACTTTCTCTCCATGTACTCATCTATGAAAAAGAAAACAATCATATTTTGGGGACTGAAAATTTTTATTTTAAAATTTTGCACCCAGTTTTATAAATGAAGCTTTCCCTTCCCTATTTAAAATTAAAATGATACACATTTTAAAACATATATCTTATGTTGACAGAGGACTGAATTTAAAAAAAAAAAAAGCTATATTAACTCATTATTTTAGTATGGCAATTATTGGTTGTGTTGAAATTGAATATTTATCCTTGGGTCTTAACACGTTTTTCCTGGAAGGTGTTTTAGTTCTCTGCCTAGGTCTCCTTCAGCCCCCTTTGCTTCTGTGCATGCCAATGTGACTTCCAAAGATCAAATCTGTATTTTTGTTGGAGAGTTACTCTCAGGATATCAGAATCCATTTTACCTGCCCACATGGAAGGCCAAGAGATTCCAAATTAGTAAGTTAACATAAGCCTCAGTCCCCTTCACCAAAACTGTTGGTATGAGCATAAATACCCCAACTCCTTTGCCCTTCCAGCTGGGAAAATTGCAGAGCTCCCTTGGGGATCAAGATTTAGTGGTTCACAATGGGAGCTGGCTTAATTGGATGTCCCTTACTGACTGACTCTGCTGGTTGACTGAGTAATGGTCACTTCCTGCTCTATGGTCCCTCTATCTCCCAAATTAACTATTCTTGCTACATCCTTCCTTCAGAGACTTATTTAACCAAGACAATGACTAGATGCCAATTTAAAATAGATAGATTTTAAATGAATATAATTTTTAAATTATGGACCAAAAAAAGTATCATCCAACATGAACTCACAGGAATTCTTTGTGCAAATAAAATTCTTTGTACCCCTTTCCTGAAGCATTTACCATGTGAAAAGGAATTCATTAAAGAAGGCTTCAATCTTTATTTCTGTCTCAGTGACTCACAATGTATATTGACATATTATCAAAGAGTCTGTGAAGTCCTGAAAAAAATCTGTTGAATATCCTTTAGCTAAGAATTTCACAAATATATTTCATCACAGAACATTTTTTCCAAGAGACTGTAAATCACATTTCTAAAAATGCTTATGTAAACTGAGTTATAAAAAAGAATAAAATGTTCTTTTTTTTATAATCAGATTCCACTAATTTATAATTTGAAAATATCCAATACAAACTAAAAAAATAGTACTTTTAAGGAAGAGTGGATTTTGTAAACCTAACACAGACTTCAAATTATTATTCTTAATCTAGCTAAGAAAACAGCTTGTCAAAAGCATAAGTGGACCCATTGTTAGCTAAGTACAGGGTGCCAACCCTAAGGCACTCTCACCCACTCACTAAGGAAGATTCTTTACTTAGAAATCCTGGTGAATCAGTTTATTGAATATATTAAAAACAATAGCAGCCAAACATTTATCAAATGCCAACTATGTACTGAGTGCTAAAGTATTTATATTATAAAAATATTAATATATTATATAAAAATAAAACTATATTATAAAAATATAAATACTTTATATTGCAGATGAGTTTTTATTCAGAATAGCTCTTTTATGGAAAGGAAAAGAGAAAAATCATTAAAGTCAAATGTGAGACACTCTAGTAATTTCTATTTGGCTTTTTTTACGTAATTATTTCTTTTTGTCAGAGTCTGAACCTAGATGAAAGTTTGCATAAGTTTGCTTTATAAAAAGTGTTTTTGATTAAAATAAAACACCATTTTTCTAAAGAGCTAAAATTATTAATATTGATGTTCTCAAATTAATTTTTAAATATTTTTAGTTAGAATGTGATGTTACTTTAAACATAAGTTTAGCAAGAACATGGAAAAGAATAGCTTTCAAGTTTAATTGGAAGCAACCATGTAGAAGCAAAATTTTAACATGAAACTATTTAGACAAGATGAAATATTGTTATGCAATGAAAGTTCTAGCACTTGAGAAATAGATTTTTTTGGTATTAGAGATATTTTGAAATGGTAATTTTTGTGCATCGTTATGTGAGTTAACAAGAGTGAGGTAATTTCTAACTTATCTAAGCAGCAAACTTAATTAAATTAATTTAATTTAAATATTTCAAACAGTACCCAAAGCACTTAAGGCATCCAATGGAATAATTTGGTTCTTTTTTCCCCAACAGTCACTAAAAATTCAGATAATTTTATGATTTAGTAAAATTTCAATATGGCCTAGTTTATTTCATTAAGAGAGAGAGTTAAATATAATTTTGGAAGTATGTATCTATGATCAAGTAGAAAAATCATTGACCTTAAACTCAGCTGACCTTAATCATAGACTAAACTAGTTGATTGAACTCTAAGGCTTGACAAGCCTGACAGCTACATAATTTCTCTAAAGGACATTTCCACATCTGGGTAATTGTATGCATATATATGCACACATACACCTATACACAATGATGTATCAGTTAATGTATAATGCAACCAGTAGTGGTCTTTAAATTCTACAGTGACGAACACATATGTGATATTTATGAGACAAAAATCACTTGGTAAAATTATATTTCTCTATTCTTTGACAGAGAATATAACACTGATAACATTGAGGATCTTCTTGCCTATTCAGATTTGCTATAGTTCTTTGACAGTTCGTTCTCAAAGCCAGATGCTGAAGGATTGAATTGTGTTAATCTTGCTAATGAAATATTATGTTAAACATTGGAACAAACTAACCGACCCTGGGGTTTTTGTGTTTCCTTTTTTTTTTTCCTTGTCCTTAGTATAACCACTTCACATTTAGTTGGTGTATCATCAGATATTAAGATTGAGACTTAAATTCAAATACTTATACTTCCACTGAATACCTGTGACCTGGAGCAAGTCACTTTGCCTATCTGAATTTCAATTCCAGATCATTAGAAAGTTGCAATAATATTAAATCAAACCTAATGGAGTTTTTGTAATGATAAGAGGAGACAGTGTATTTAGCATTTAGCACACAGACTAGGACTCTAGTACTGTTAACTCCTTTCTTTTCCTTCCTCACAAAACGCTTATTTTGTGAATTCTTGGCCCTGATGTTGCTCCTGATGTTCAGGAAATTCTCAGTAACTGTCGGTTTGAGTGGAGGAATGATTGGTCAACATTCTAGGTTCTCAGGAAAGAAATGCCCTTCCAGCTCTGCAGTCTGAACTCATGTCCCCTGGAATCTAGCCTGACTTCACCTCCCAGCTCTTCTGTGCTCTGCTCCTACAGCATGCCAGCTTTTCAGGCAGAAGTTCTCCACATTCCCACTGCCTCCTTTCAAATATGTTTTTTAAGTCTTTGACTTGCCTTGTTGAGCCTTCACTACTATTTTATTTCTCCTTCCCTTTTGTTTATTTGAAACAAATCTCACATTTACTTTAAAATACTTCAGCCTAAAGATAATGTTCTCTCCATCCATCTCCTGTGTATATATGTGTGCTGAGTGTGTGAGAGAGAGAGAGAGAAAGGGGGAGAGAGAGAAGAGAGGAGGGGAGCAGAGAGGAGGAGAAGTGAGGAGAGGAGAGAAGAGGTTTTAATACATACTCTTGTGGAAGTTGTTGTCTTAATTGGGAAAACACTCCAGGGAAGGTTAGCCAGAATTTAATCAAAAGCCTCCAAGACTCAGTCCTCTTGAATTTTCACCAGTAGCACAGGATTTATTCATTAGCTTAATATTTGTTAGCTAAAGGTTTCTGCAAGCAAAATTTCAATAGTAAAATATAAGGATCAACTAGAATTATTTAAGAGATGTTACACATTTGTTCATCAATCAGTGATAATAAGGTAAGGAGCCTTGAAGTCTTAGTCTTCAGGATAACATTTGAAGCTTGATATCCACTCCCAATTCAAGGAGTTCTGATGTCAGATGCTGTCTATAGATGTCCATAAGGTTAGCAGACCTAAACATTTATTTTTTAGTGAAATGTTAATGCAAAGTATGATGATTGGATAACCTAAAAGGAAAAAGACATCACAGTGGATTATATGACTCCTCCTTGTATCTAGATGATAAATGCATGTGTACGGGGCGGTATTCTGTTTGAGTTGATTTCATTGTCTCCTAGAGAGGAAGAGCCTCTCATAGCTCTCAGCAATTGTTGTTGTTGCTGTTGTTGGTGTTCTAGGGATTTTCAACTCAGGATCAGACTTGTTAGCACATACTCTACCTCTGAGCTATGTCCCCAGTCACCCTTACCCACTTATATATTGATACCAAAAAATAAAATAAAATAAAATAATTGGGATAGCAGGATCAGATCAGTTGTAAAATTTGGCCTAAATAGCAAAATAGGACTTAAATGAACTTTTAAGAAAAAGCAGGACAGAAGCATCTTTTCTAGGAGGCACAATCTGAAGATGAGAAACAGTGTGAGCTTGTTCCCATGTTTGTCTAGATGCAGATGCTGTGTAAAAGTGACAGAAGGACCTCGGGGGCTATTTCAAAACAGATCTTAGTGCTGCACTGGTGAAAATGAGAAGAGCAGGAGCAGCGAGGCGCCCAAATTGAGGAAAGAGTGATTGCCTCTCCTTCCTACCCTCTGACAACACCACGCCATGGGAAGGAGAATCAAGAAAAATGTTGCCACCAAGGTTGGTGAAAGGATGATTAACAATATTTAGAGAAATAAAATTTGTCAGAAGGGAAATTAGCTATGTGATTGACAGATAAAGGGAGCTGTCTCCTTTAAATCTCAACCAGCTGACCTATTTACAGAAGGACTGAGGCCAGTGAAAGCAGAGTACTGACACTTCGAACACTCGTTGTCATCAGAATTTGACACAGGACCTGAAGTGACTAAAATTATGAATAAATAGTTATAGAAAAAAATCAAAATCAAACAGATGAAGGGAGATTGAAGCACCCAAAATACTAGGCCAAGAGGACATGAGAGGTCAGGTTCCGGTCACATTTATCCTGAAATAAACTTCTGACTCTGTGCAACTTGCTACATCCCAGTCTATGTGCAGAGTTACAGTTTTCATTGAGGTGAAAGCTTCCAATCCTACAAAGGGCCACCAGAGTCATCCAACCCTTAACTTTCTTCCTTTCCTAAGAATTTGTTTTAATCTTTCTCACTTCCTTTCTGAAAAGTGCTTTATTTATATTCTTTAAGTTACTTAATCTATTTCTTACTTGACAGCTTGCTACTCTGCCTACATAGCCTAAATTCTTGACAAACAACTGATGTAATGTACCTCCCTATCTGTGGTTTTTGCCTTTAAAACATTTGAAATTTGTAACACTTGGGAACACATGTTCAACCTGCTTGAATTTGTGCTTCTCAAATTGCAACTCATATCAGCCCAGATAAACTCTTCTTTGTTTCTTCATCAGTTTGCACCTCAATTTCTCTAAAGAGTTAGCACAATGTAAATGCTAGATAAATAGTTGCTATACTATATTGTTTACCAAACACAAAATTCAGACCAAAAAAAATTCTGTATTTGTTCAGTACAGATGCTGTTGTTTTTAAACATTTTCAATGTGTGGTTGTTGAATCCCTGGATGAATACAAAGACTGGCTACAAATAGAAAATGAAAATTAAGTATGTCTAGCTTGTTAAACAATTCTGATTAACATGTGGAGATAGTCTTGGTTTTGCACACAAATTTATATGTAATAAAGTTCTATAAGTCATATAAATATATGTTTGTAGATTTTAAGGTGGTATTCAGCTATCTCATGGTCTCAAAATAGATTATTTGTTTGGAAAGATATCAAACCAACTGCTTAAGGATACTTGATTGACATCATAAAATTTCAACTTATAAAAAAGTAAACTGTAAAGAAATCATTTAAAATTATTGACATAAAAATTAAAGTTTTGGTAAGAATATAAAGGCCATTATTTGAATCCAAGTACATGTATGAGTGTGTTTGGCTTAAAAGACAAATCTGGTAATGTAGGTGATCACATTTGCATGCTAGGTAGGCCTCATGTGTAACTGTGCTTGTAACAAAGCACAATCTTTCTCTTTTTAATTTTTTTTATTTGTTATACTAGTTGTACATAACAGAATGCATTTATATATTTTAATAAATCATACATAAATGGAGTACAATTTCTCGTTTTTCTGATTGTACACATTGTAGGATCACATCAAGCATGCAGTCATATTGGTACATGAGGTAATAATGTCTTTTTACATTCTCTACTATTTCCTTACCCCTATACCCCTTCCCCTCCCTTCACTCCCCCTACCTAATCTAAAGTAACTCAATTTTTCCCCAGCCCCCACCCCTTACTGTGAATTATCATCCACATATCAGAGAAAACATTCGGCCTTTGGTTTTTGGATTTGGCTTATTTCATATAGCATGATATTCTCCAACTTCGTCCATTTACCAGCAAATGGCATAATTTCATTCTTCTTTGAAGCTGAGTAATATTCCATCGTGTGTGTGTGTGTGTGTGTGTGTGTGTGTATATATGTATATATATATACATATATACATATATACATATATATACATATACATATATATACATATATATATATGTGTATATATATATATATATATATATATACACACACCACATAATCTTTTCAAATTGTGGTCTTAATCTCAACAACAAAAAAGACACAAAGGGAAAAAAACCCTATCACTTTAACATGTAATAACAAAAGCTCTTGTTAGAAATCGAAGAAAGAGATTAGGATAGAACCAACCATCCCCTGCTCTTTGGTGAAATTAATGTAAATGTTGTTTTTCTAAGAAAACTAGGGGGTCTGGGGATATAGCTCAGTTGGTAGAGTGCTTGCCTAACATGCACAAGGCCCTGGGTTCAATCCCTAGCACCACCAAAAACAAAACAAAACAAAAAAATACAGAACACTGCTAAGTGAGATAAACCAATCTCAAAAAACTAAAGGACGAATGATCTCGCTGATAAGCGGATGAGGACAAATAATGGGCGGTGGGAGGGGTTAGCATTAGGGTTAGGGTTAGGTTTAGGGTTAGGGATAAGGAGGGTGGTAAGAATGAAGGAAAGAAGGACTGTATAGAGGGAAAAGAGGGGTGGGAGGGGTGGGGGAAGGGAAAAAAATAATGAATCAAACATCATTGCCCTATGTAAACGTATGATTACACAAATGGTATGCCTTGACTCCATGTACAAATAGAGAAACAACATGTATCCCTTTTGTATACAATAATAATAAAAAATAAATTATTAATTAAAAAAATACAGAACACTAACAAAACTTGGAGATTTGTACATAAAATGTCTTTTAAATTTTGAAATATGATTTTTAAACAATATATAATGAGAAGAGATTTGTATCTAACCTTAATTCTAAAGAGCGATAATTTAGTATTTTCCTCTGTGGCAATGATTACACAGAATGATTGGTACAGAATGCAAAATGGAGAATTTGAGGCACAATACATCTTCACTTCACAAAAGGGTTGAAGTTCTACAGTAAAACTTATAAAGTTTTATTTATATTTTATCTAAATATAGGATTACAACTAAAATTTCTACTACAATTAAAGAATGCTAAAAAATCATAAAAGCTAGAATCTCTTATGAATTGATTTTAGTGTAAGCTGGATAGTAGTCAAAAGTATTTATCTACATAACAATTCCCACTAGAATTTTCTGGGTAAAGTTTAATGTAAAATATCTGACACATTTTTTGATTCATTGTACACAAATGGGGTACAACTTTTCATTTCTCTGGTTGTACACAATATAGAGTCACACCATTTGTGTAATCGTACATGTACATAGAATAATGATGTTTGTCTCATTCCATTAACTTTCCTTCCCCATGCCCTCTTCCCACCCCTCGATTCCCTCTACACAATCCAATGTTCCTCCATTCCTCCCTTACCCCCTCCTCCCCCATTATGTGTCATCATCCATTTATCAGAGAAAACATTGGCCTTTGGTTTTTTGGGTTTGACTCATTTCACTTAGCATGATATTCTCCAACTCCATCAATTTACGTGCAAATGCCATAATTTCATTCTTATTTATGGTTGAATAATATTCCATTGTGTATTTATACCACAGTTTCTTTATCCATTTATCAATTGAAGGGCAACTAGGTTGGTTCCACAATCTAGCTATTGTGGATTGAGCTGCTATAAACATTGATGTGGCTGTGTGCTATAGTATGCTGATTTTAAAAACCAAGGAGTGGGATAAGTGGGTCAAAAGGTGGGTTCATTCCAAGTTTTCTGAGGATTCTCCACACTGCTTTCCAGAGTGGCTGCACAAATTTACAATCCCACCAGCAGTGTATGAGTGTACCTTTTTCCCCACATCCTTGCCAACACCTATTGTTGCTTGTATTGTTGATAATAGTCATTTTAGTTGGAGTGAGATGAACTCTTACAATGGTTTTGGCTTGTATTTCTCTAATTACTAGAGATGTTGAACACTTTTTCATGTATTTGTTGATCGCTTGTTTATCATCTGTGAACGGTCTGCTCACTTCATATTGGACACTTTCTAAAGTAATGGTTTAATAATTTAATTGAATATTATCTTGATGTAACATATTTCTTAGCATTAACATTTTCCTGATTATTACTTATGATAAATATCTTTTTGTGTGCTTGTTTATCATGTGTATAACCTCTTCAATGAAATGTCTCATCCATTTTTCTTAATTGGATTGGGTTTTTGTGAAGTGACAAAATTTTAGAAATGGTGAAAAGATTAGTAGTTACCATGGGTTACAGAGCGGGTAGGATAAGAGAAAAGGGGTTATGACTGATAAACATGTGGATTCCTGGAAGCTGTATCTTAAGAACCCTGGAGCACTTTCTACTCTGAGGTTATGTCTGTCATATTCATAATTGACTTGGGGACTGATTTTAGGACATTATGCAACCACATGTTACCTTTCCTCTTCCACTCATCCTTTCAGATCTCTTTGGATCTGAATGAATGCATATAGTTACCTTTCTGCTTTGGATGTATCTGGCTCATGTAGAATGTGCAATAAATGTTGAGTGAGAAAAAAAAGTGTGAGGAAATCTTGGTTTGAAAAACAAATTTTCTATATCTCAACTGCTGCAAAGTCAACATCCTGATTTTAACACTGAACTATAGTTTCACTAGATGTTGTCATTAGGGGAAAGTGAGAAAAAATGCAAATACAAGGTCTCTCTAGTATTTCTCACAACTGTATATATTTATAATGTTCTCAAAATAAAAAGGTTAATTTAAAAAATAAAATTGACTCAGCTGAGCACAGCGATGCATGCCTGTAATCCCAGCAAATCAGGGAGACTGAGGTAGAAGGATTGAAAGTTCAAAGTCAGCTTCATCAACTTAGAAAAGCACAAGGCAACTTACAGAGACCCTGTCTCAAAATAAAATAATAAAATGGGTTGGGGGATGTGGCTCAGTGGTTATACACCCCTGGGTTTAATCCCTGTTACAAAAAAAAAAAAAAAGAATTGACTCATGAAAAGTTTGAAAGTTTATAGCAGCCAAAGCTATTCTTTTCTATGAACATAGCAGTATCATGCTATACTCATAAATTCAAAGCAAAATGAAATGTAGTAATCTATCTAAACATAATATAAATACTTACACAACTTTACTTAGCAGCAAATTATGTCCAGTAGTTTTATAATATAGTACGTTACTCAGACTTAGAAGAACAATGCATTCTAGGAGTGAAAATAAGTGTTTGAACTGTGCTGAACGTTTCAAGTGTTACTAGAAATGCTTTTATTGTTATTTTAAACATTTTGTATTGTTGGATAAAAGAACAAGTAATTATATTAATTTTATTCAGATCCAAGCTTTCTTCCTCATAAGAAAAAAGGAAACATAATGATAGATACAAAGAAATTAAGTAGAAATACTGAAATACAGTTCTAGTATTAATTAGGCATGTCTCTATGAACTCAAGCTTTTTAGAAAATATCTTTAGTAGCTGCAACCAGTGTATTAGGCTAGGAGCAATGATCCCCATGGAACTCAGCACTGGGCACTTGCTTGTTGGTCTCCTAGTCTATTTTCCACTAAAAGGAACCAGGGCTGTCTGGAGAAATGACTGCTACCTTGTTTGAAGAAGAAATAGTACAAGGTGCATCTGTAATAGATTTTTGTTTCAGAGAACAAAGGGTCTTTAAAAAAATTAATGGGAAAATGTCAAAAGGATTCAGAAATAAGTCAAATTTTTAACAATCTGAGTATCATATTGGGGATAATAACATACAATGAATTCATTTTAAAATATATGGTTTCATAAAGGTACTCAAAAATGTATATAGCATATGTAGCAATGCAACCCACCATTCTGCATAAATCATGCATACTGATAAAAATAAGATAAATAAGCAAAAATAAAGCAAATAAAAGGATGAAAAAGTATGGGGAGAGTACCAATTACCAGAAATATATTTTTGTTAAACTGTTTAACTTGTACCTAAACAAGTCTATAGTCCTGACCTCAAAAGCAATAAGAACAAGGTAAATGACATTACAAATAAAGCAATCACACAAATAAAAAAAAAATTATCTCAAAGAGACATCTACACTCCCATGCTCAATGCAGCATTATTCATAAAAGCCAAAATCTGGAACCAATTCAAGTGTCTATTCATGAATGAGAGATTAAAGAACCAGACCGATAGAGAGAGAGAGTGTGTGTGTGTGATGCACTTACCATGTATATGTGTACACGTACACACAATTCATTTACATAAAAAACAAATATCATTCATCCATTAAAAAGGAAACACTGTCTTTGCAACAACACCATTAAATATGGAGGACATTATACTAAGTGAAATAAGCCAGACAGAGAAAGACAAATACTATATGATCACAGATGAAATTTAAAAGAGATCAAATCCATAGAAACAGTAGTATGGTGTTTCCCAGAGTCTGAAGTGGAAGACAGATTGAGGAGATGTTGACCAAAGGGTACAGACTTTCAGTTACAAAATGAATAAGTTTTGGGGATCTAATGTACAGCATGGTAGCACAGTTAATAATACAGCCACGTGTACTTGAAATTTGCTACTAGTTTTTTGTTGTTGTTGTTGTTGTTGTTAAACTGGAGATTAAACCCAGGTGTGCTTAACCACTGAGACATATCCCCAGCCCTTTTTATTTTGTTATTTTTTTTTAATTTTGGGGCAGGGTATCACTAAGATTTTGCCTAGGGCCTCCCTAAGTTGCTGAGGCTGACTTTGAACTTGTCATCTTTTTGCTTCAGCCTTCAAGTTGCTGAGATTGCAGGCCACCACGATGCACAGCTAATAGAATAGAAAGATCTTAGGTGTTCTCACCAAACACAGGCACTCACAAACACATGCAAATAGTAACTGGAAGGTGATAGGTGTGTTAATTAACTTGATTTGGTTGTGGTAATTATTTCACAAAGCATATATATAACAAATAATCACATTGTGCAACTTAAATGCATATAATTTTGTCAATTGTACCCCCAATATAACTGAGGGAAAAAAGATATTCTATAAGATAAATAGCATGAACTTCCAATAAACCATAGTGGAGGCACAAAAGATACTGTTAAAGATTGAAAAATACTTAAGATGCATAAAAACCAGACACGAAATGTGATCCTGGATTGAACTTGATTTTGACAGATTAGTTTCAAGGGAATTTAGGAAATGACAATTGGGAAAAACACAAAGATGGAATAGATATGTCATGTTATTAAGAACATAAATTTGATTAAATGCAATGCTGTTATTTTTGGTGATGTAAAAAGACAATCTTATTTTTTAGACACTGAAATATTTAGGTGTAGAAATTTATGTTGTTTGTAATTTACTTTTAAAAACCTTCAGTTTAGATAGTACAATTTGTATGTGTGTATCGGTTGGTTTAATTCTATATCAAAGACATGTTAACTTGCCTTCAGGGGTGGTCAACTAATATTTAATGTAAAAGTCATATGCCTGTGGGCAGGTACTGCAAGTATTTTGCTTATTTTTAAAATCTCTGAGCAACAATTTAGATTTTTGTGAATTAATATAACAGATGTTAGAATTGTCTTTAATTGCAATTAATTGGGTTAAAACAACTTGCTTGGCTAAAAATATTGTAGAGAAACTCCTTGCTTTTATATGAACACATAAATAACAAATTCAATAATCTGAACCCTTAACAATGGTATCTTATGTGTGTCCCCAAAATGATACTGGGCTTGAAAGAAATTCGATGTTCTACCTTTAATGTTCCATTACTTCACTCATAAAGGACCACAATTCTCTGAAATTCACAGATGTGACACACTGTGATCTTATATTGATAGAAAATTAGCTTTCTAACCAATTTTCATTTATTAACTGTAGATACAGTTCATCATGTTTCTTGAAATAAAAGGTGATACTTTAAAATCTGTCCTCTATTAGTCCAATGCTTTTCAAACATCATATGTAGCAAAATATGTGAATAGCAGGGTGATTCATTAATTACTTTGTAATCATTTCTTTAGATTTATGTATCTTTGTCCTTTAAATCTCAACTGATCTGAATTCATATGCTCAGAAATCATTCTGTAAAGTGCAATGTTTTTAAAAAAAAAACACTCTTTCATTGGGTTCTTTGCACTTTTCACTATTCAAAACCAAATATAACATAAACTTACATGAAATGGTTGTTTCTATTTGACTGCTTTCTTTATATAAACTTTTTATTAAATAAAAAATTTGCTTGATAATGACTTATCACTAATGATAATATTATATCAGAGTTATCATGACAATTGCTTTCTTCCATCCTAGATGGAAAGATGATTAACTTAGACATATGATTGCTCTCTACTCATTGGAATCATTTATGTCTACAGATTTAGAAATTGAGACAGTCAAGTTGTTGCTATTCAATCCAGAGAACCAGTTTCTATTCATATGTATCACAAGGTTTGAATATTTGAGGTGTTAGAGTTTGAATATTTGAGTCCCCTCCAAAATGCATGTTGAAACTTAATGCCCAATGAGACAGTATTAAGATCAGGGTCCTCAGAAGATGAAGCATGAGTATTCTGCCTTTGTGGATGGGACTGGTGGCCTTATAAAAGGGTTGGCTATTTTATAAGCTCGGTCCATTTCCCCTTCTGCTTTTCAGTATGAGGAGACACAGCAAGAAAGCCCTCCTCAGACATGGAAGGCCAGAGCTTTCATCTTAGACTTCTCGGCTTCAAAAGCTGTAAGAAATAAATTTCAGTTCTTTGTAGATTACCCAG
The DNA here is from genome assembly GCF_902686445.1 of Sciurus carolinensis. Taxonomy (NCBI): domain Eukaryota; kingdom Metazoa; phylum Chordata; class Mammalia; order Rodentia; family Sciuridae; genus Sciurus; species Sciurus carolinensis. Next base: position 75,282,447 of record NC_062219.1, on the reverse strand, counting down.
TCTATGATATTTTGTTATAGCAGCAGAAACAGACTGCGATAAGAGATTATAAATCTTTCAACACCTGCAGATTCCTTTGAGTAATAACTGATAACAATGACTGGTACATTCCAAAGAAAACATGCACACAAAACTCCAAACTTCACATTCAAAATCAAAGGATGTAATATCTGAAACTTACATGCGTAACTGGGAATAAGAATCCACAGGGTAAAGAAACACAGAAAAACAAAATTGAAGGATACAATATAATTGCTCTTTCATATCCAAGACCATGCCAATGCCAGTAAGTGATCTCTTAGTAACATAAACATGTGTGCTAACTTTTTACTCCTCCTATATATGGGTTTAACAGAAACTGACAGGAATAAAAACCTTATACAACCATGTACTCCCAGCTCTTTATTCCACAAATTAGAAAACTTAAAGCTTGAAGTTGATTTCCTCAAGATGATACTGTTAGTTGATGGTGGAACCATATCTCAGAACTCATCAGCCAGAACTCAGGCTATACTTTCTCCCCAGGAGAAGAAAGACCAGGTTTTCAGCAGTAGACCAAGTCCTGCAATAATGCCTCCTACCCACTTCTAGGGCTGGTGTATATGAGATCACAACATTGTACATAGAAATATTTGAAGTATGTATCTATTGTTTTATATATTCTTGGAAATGTCCTACTGGAGGGTTGCATATTTGGGAGCTAAGGTTAGTGGTATCAAAACCTCACTGACCAGTGTAGAAATTAGCACCTGAATGAAATAGCTGGACCTTCTGTGCAAGGAGAGAGGAAATTTGCTTGTGCTAGTTTGGTATGTTAACACCAAGAAGTCAAACGGGTTGATTGTTTAAAGCCTTGGTGAATTGGCTGGTTCAAGCATGGAACTTCAGATTTGCATGTTCCAAAGGGAAATCTGTCAGCATTACTAGTGTAACAGCATCTTAGGGGCCACCACACATTAACCAAGACCTCTGAGACCAAAGCCAGAAGCAGAAAGCCAATTTGTTAAATTACCATGAGAAAGATACTATCATAGAATCTGCCCTCAGGGTAGATGTACAAAGGAAGCCAAATCCTAATCAGAAAGCTGTTTCTGAACTTGGAGTCCTAATAAGGGGAGTTATGTATACTTAAGGCAACAGACTAATGTAGTTCAAATTATCCATCTCAGAGTAGGGATGCTGTTGCCTATGGAGACCATAATACAGAAATTTCATTCTCTCTCTAGGCTTTGTAATTTAAGTCTTAAGGTTTTATTCTCTACTCAAATTCCAAGTTAAGGTCCTTATTTTTAATCTTAAAATTCAGTATGAAAGTAAATGCATAACATGCCAACATGCTCTGCCTATGTATAGCCTTGTCTGTGATATTAGCAAAATGGAAGAATGGGAGGTCACCTGTGTGTACCCCCAACAACAAGAATTCTACACGCATTCACAGATGAAAGTCTATGGGAACCTTGGATTTTAGGTGACAGGTTGTGAAACCCTGGTGGAGCCCAAGTCCCAGGAGGGTTCTTTTGAGAATATAGACTAGCACTCACTTGGCAGAGCCCACTATTATGCTCCAAAATACATAACTATATATAGTCCCATTCTGCAAAGGGCCTGGTTATAGCCTACATGACCTTCAGCCTGCAATCACAACCATCTGCCAAGGAGTCCAGGAATCACACACACCAGTGCCTTGACGGACATGCTAGACACCCTGCCAACATGGGTCTCAGCTGTGGATCTGAATGTTACCCTGTAACTCAGTTCCAGTCCCTAAGCTGGCATCAGCTTAGTAGTGCTTACACAAGGACCCAGAGGAATACTTATCCATCCTGTTCACCAAGACAGACTTGTCCATCTTTTTCCACAGCAGATTCAGATGGGCCTCTGCCTCACAGTCCAGGCATTATCCTGCCCATTAAGAGAAATGCTGGGAGACTCACCTGTCCTTTTATCCACAGCAGATCCTAAGGGGGCCCAGTCTTAGCTCCAGCTTCTCTGTGTTGCAGCCCAAGAACTTTCTCAGTACCAGAGGGACTGCTGGGAGTCTAGGGGAACAGGCCTGCTGCTCTCTGTTCCACACAAGTTCCTGAAGATTCAGCTATTGTTGGATAAAGTGATTTATGGATATCAAAAAAAGTTAAAGAATAAAAATCAGCTAATATAATCTATCACATTAAGTGGCTAAAGAAACAAAATCATGTCATCATATCAATTGATGCAGAAAAAACATGTAGTAAAATTCAGTGCCTATTCATGATTTTTTTTAAAGTTCAGAAAGTGAGAACTATGAGGGAATAGAAAGCCTCAGTCTGATGTACAGAGCCCACAGAAGATTACAGCTATCATACTTCATGATGAGAATCTGATCTCTTTCTCCCTGAGTCTGTCAAGATAAGGATGTTCCCACAGCACTACTACATAGCATACTGGGAATTGTAATTAGTATAACATAGGAAAGAAAATGTATATTCATTGAGAAAAAAGGAAAAAGATTTTTTTGCAGAAGGCATGTTTATGTAGAAAATCATGAAGAATACACACACACACACACACACACTTGGATCTAATAAGCAATTGTAGAAGGTCATAGGATATAAGGTTAACATTAAAAATAAATTAATTTTTTAAATACCAGCAAAAAAACCCCTGCAATTTGAAATTAATAAATTCACAAAACTCACACAGTGGGGAAGAAAGAAGCAATTCAATTAGACATGGAAAAAGACATGAAACATTTCACTGAAAAAGATATAATGATAACAAAGCACATGAAAGATGTTCAGCTGATTGGCTCTTGGGGAACTGCAAATTAAAACCACATGAGATACTACTACACACTTATCAGAGAGGCTAAAATAAAAAAGTAAACCTAGTGCGTGAGGATGTAGAAAATGGGATCACTCATACATTTCTGGTGAAAATGTAAAATGGTACCAGTAACTACCCTGGAACAAAATTTGGCAGTTTCTTTTGAAACTAAATATTCAACAATTATAGTACTAGCACTTACACTTCTGGTCATTTAACCCAGAGAAATGAAGGTGATATTTGTGCAAAACCACATATGTAAATATTAATGGCCCTTTTTTTCATAATAATCAAGACCTGAACACATGCAGTTGACTTTCAGTGGCTATATGGTTAAACAAACTTTTGTATGACCATATTGTAGAATACTACTTGACAATAAAAAGCAGTGACTATTGACACACAAAGAAACTCAACTGAACCTCTAGGGAATCATCGTGAATGAAGAAAAAAAAAAAAGGCCAAAAAGATTTCATATGTCACAATTTCAATCATAAAACATTCTTGCAACTACAAAATTATAGAAATGAAGAACAAATTATTGGTTCCCAATGTTAAGGAGGGAGTGGGAGTAGGAAGGAGGTGGCTGAGGCTATGGTAGGGTAGTATAAGAGACCTGTGGGGGTGGGGATGTGTTGTGTTTTTCTATGTTAATGTCAATACACTGGTGATATTTTAGTATGGATTTGCAAGATGATACTATTGGGAGAAACTTGGTAAAGATGTCCAGGATCACCCTTCATTATTTCTTTCCACTGCTTGTAAATCTATAATTATCTCAGAATAGTTTAATTTAAAAAATTAGTGAAAGTGTATGCATTCAACTGAATCAAATCTAAAGAAAGATTTGATTTTTCTATCATTTTTCTAAGGTCACAACACACACACCTACACACTCATGCATACATCACAAAGTGAAGGTATATTACCCCATGTTTCTGTTCAATTCATATCACCCAAGGATGACCATTGCATCTCATCACAGCATACCTGTTTAAAATTCCAACTCCGTATATCCAGAGCCAAGGAGGTCTGAAGAAATCAGTCAATGGCTTAAAAATATATCAAATAGACTCCATTTCTTCTATTACTGCTTCTGATTTTTATCTTTATGCCTTTGGAAACTTTGAGATGTTTGCTATAAGCTGAGGCTTTTAACATTTTTCCAGCGTAATAATAGATGATAGAGTGCCTAGGGAGAAAAATACACATGGATTTAAATTTACTCTAGAGAGGTAGCATTTATAATAAATAAATTAATAAAAATGATTTTCAACAAATCAATGATATTCAGAAAATTAACTATGAAAAATTTTAACCTATATTGAAATTAAAAACCCTTATTTCTGAATCTTTTGACATAAATTCACTCAAGATTAAATACACATACACAAATACACACACACAAACACAAAATAAGTAAATGAATAAAAATGCTAAGGCAGGTGGCTGGTTCTCATTATATATTCAATATTCAATTCTAAAATTTCTTCCTTTTGTATTTTTCTTGCAAAATTATCAAATAAAATATACTAATTTAAGACAAAATGTAGCTCTTCACCAAGATGGCACCGAAAGCTAAGAAGGAAGCTCCTGCTCCTCCCAAAGCTGAAGTAAAAGCAAAAACTTTGAAGGCCAAGAAGGCAGCGCTGAAGGGTGTCCACAGCCATAAAAAGTAGAAGATCCACACATCACCTACCTTCCGGCGACCTAAGACGTTGCGGCTCCGGAGGCAGCCCAAATATCCTTGGAAGAGCGCCCCCAGGAGAGACAAGCTGGACCACTATGCCATCATCAAGTTCCCCTGATCACTGAGTCAGCCATGAAGAAGATTGAAGACAACAACACACTTGTGTTCACTGTGGATGTCAAGGCCAACAAACACCAGATCAAACAAGCTGTAAAGAAGCCCTATGACACTGATGTGCCCAAGGTTGACACCCTGATCAGGCCTGATGGAGAGAAGGGTATGTTTGACTGGCTCCTGATTATGATGCTTTGGATGTTGCCAACAAAATTGGGATCATCTAAACAGAGTCTGGTTGTCTAATTCTAAATATACCCTTTTTTTTTCAACCTAAAAAAAAAAAAAAGACAAAATGTAAATCTAAGCCATAAAAAAAGAATTGAAAATTTTTCAAAGTAATTTCATTAGTTTGTTCACTATTTAATGATTAATGAACCATGTTATAGGCACTTAAGATACATAATGTTATAGGCATTTAAGATACATCAACGGACATGACAGACTGCAATTCCTGCCCTCTTGAGGTTTATATGCAGTGGTAATCATCCTAATTATTCCTGCTTTAAAATAGAAAATATTAAGAACCATTTTTATACTATTGGTATTTCTGTAAGCATAAGAGGGGTGAAATATTGTACTTTGAAAACTATAATTTCTCCAAGTCCTTTATAGTCATGCTCATACAGTTGAAAATTATAAATTTTTATAAACAAACTGCATCATATTGATAAAATGGGCTATTATAAAAGATTATAATTTTGATACAGAAAACAAGCAAGAATCTCAAAATCATTATGCTGAGTAAAAATGCCAGACCCAAAAAAGTATATGCTATATAATTCCATTGTGTGAAACTCCAGAAGAAATAAATCCGCTGCATAGTAGTAGAAAGCAGATCAGTGCCTGAGGCTCAAGATGGGGGAAGTTCTATCTGAAGTATGATTGGCAAAGATTTTCTCCCACTCTGTAGGCTCTTTCTTCGCATTGCTGATAGTTTCCTTTGCTGAGAGAAAACTTTTTAGTTTGAATCTATCCCAGTTATTAATTCTTGCTTTTATTTCTTGTGCTATGGGAGTCCTGTTGAGGAAGTCTGGTCCTAAGCCGACATGTTGAAGCTCTGGACCTACTTTTTCCTCTATAAGATGCAAGGTCTCTGGTCTGATTCCGAGATCCTTAATCCATTTTGAGTTTAGTTTCGTGCATGGTGAGAGATAGGGGTTTAGTTTCATTCTGTTGTATATGGATTTCCAATTCTCCCAGCACCATTTATTGAAGAGGCTATCTTTTCTCCATTGCATATTTTTGGCACCTTTGTCTAGTATGAGAAAATTGTATTTATTTGGATTTGTGTCCATGTCCTCTATTCTGTACCATTGATCCACCTTTCTATTTTGGTACCAATACCATGCCTTTTTTGTTACTATTGCTTTGTAGTAGAGTTGAAGATCTGGTATTGCGACACCTCCTGCTTCACTCTTTCTGCCAAGGATTGCTTTAGCTATTCTGGGTTTTTTATTCTCCAGAATCTATAAAGAACTCAAAAAATTCTACACCAAGAATGCAAATAATCCAATCGACAAATGGGCTAAGGAAATGAATAGGCACTTCACAGAAGAAGATGTACAAGCAATCAACAAACATATGGAAAAATGTTCAACATCTCTAGTAATAAGAGAAATGCAAATCAAAACCACCCTAAGATTCCATCTCACCCCAATTAGAATGGCGATTACCAAGAATACAAGCAACAACAGGTGTTGGTGAGGATGTGGGGAGAAAGGTACACTCATACATTGCTGGTGGGGCTGCAAATTAGTGCAGCCACTCTGGAAAGCAGTATGGAGACTCCTTAGAAAACTTGGAATGGAACCACCATTTGACCCAGCTATCCCACTCCTTGGCCTATACCCAAAGGACTTAAAATCAGCATATTACAGAGATACAGCCACATCAATGTTCATAGCTGCTCAGTTCACAATAGCCAGATTGTGGAACCAACCTAGATGTCCTTCAATTGATGAATGGATAAAGAAAATGTGGTATATATATACAATGGAATATTATTCAGCCATAAAGAATGATAAAATTATGGCATTTGCAGGCAAATGGATGAAACTGGAGAATATCATGCTAAGTGAGATAAGCCAATCTCAAAAAACCAAAGGAAGAATGATATCGCTAATAAGTGGATGATGACTCATAATGGGGGATGGGAGGGGTTAGTGTTGGGGTTGGAGTTGAGTTTAGGGAGGGGGGCAGGAATGGAGGAAGGAAGGACTGTATAGAGGGAGGGGAGGGGTGGGAGGGGTGGGGGGAAGGGAAAAAAATGGCAGAATGAATCAAACAACTTTACCCTATGTAAATTTATGATTACACAAATGGTATGCCTTTACACCATGTAGAAACAGAGAAACAACATGTATCCCATTTGTTTACAATAAAAAAAAAAAAGATGGGGGAAGTTGACAGGGAAGAGGAGTGAAGGAAATGTTCTAAATCTTGATTTTGATGTTGGTTACATGGGTGTAAAAATTTGACAGACTCATCAAAATGTAGATTGAAAATGAATTCACTTTATCATATGTAAATTATCCTCAATAAAGTAAATAGTAAAAATAAATCAATGTAATTTACATTAATCTAAAAGGGAAATTAGCAGAATGCTATTAGAATTAGCAGAACAAGAGAAAACCATATGGTTACCAAATTAAGTGCAGAAAAGGCATTTGACAAAACCCCGCTCACAATTTTATAAAAACAAACCTCTTAGCAAAGAGAAATAGAAGCCTATTAAAAAATGAACAAATCATAAACAACAAAATCTCCCTCAGTAAGTGTTGAATGGTTGAAGTTTCCTCTCTGAGACTGAATAGAAGAGAATAACTGTTATCACCACTTTTTTCCAATCTTGTTCTGGAAGTCCTAGCTAGTGCAATAAGGCTAGAAAAAGAAATAAAATGATAAAAATTTTAAAAAAGAAATAAAACTGTTATTTACACATGACATTATTGCTTATGTTGAAAATTCAAAGGAATGTGTGCATAAATGAGATTTAGTAATGCTTTTGGAAAAATAAATAAAAATCAGTTGAATGCCTGAATGTTTGGAACAAATATTTGGGAATGAGATTTTCATATATATCACTTACAAGTATAAAAAACTTCAACACAGATGCTCCTCTACTTAGAATGGATTTACATTTCAATAAACTCATAAACTGAGAATATCAGAAGTTGAAAACACACTTCTTCCACCTAACCTATCATATATTATAGATTAACCTCTCCTACCTTAAAGGTGCTCAGAATACAGGGCAGAATCATCTAACAATTGACTTACTTTATAATAAACTGTTGAATATCTCATGTAACTTATTGAATGCGGGTATCCAAACCAGGGAACAAATGGCAGACGGGGAGCTATATCTCGCTGCCACTGCCCAGCAATGCAAGAGAGTGGGGACCTACATATTTCTAGCCTGGCAAATGGTAAAAAATCCAAACTCTTAATAACGGGTATGATCAGACCTGAGATAAGATCTTACCGGAGATTGCATTGTGTTCTCAACTCTTGCGCTCTTGCCTGGGATGATTTCAGCAAGACATGAGATTTATATACCTTTACATAATAAAGGTATATTAATAGAAGGGAAAGAAGAATGTGGAAAGTGACTCTCGACTGAGAGAGTGGATCCTCTCAGAGAGGGGAGCGACAACTCATTTCTTTGTGAGCTCAGTTTTATCCGGGTAAGAGAAGAGATTTCTGGAGAATCCTACCCAAGTACTACCTCCTAACTTTGGAGTGGCAATGGACTGTATCAGATTTTTAACTCCGTGCTGCACATCTTTCTACCTAAAGACAACTCTCAGTCATTGTGGTTTGTGTAAAGTCATAAAGGTCCTCTCTCTTATGGTTTTGGCCCAGGTAAGGGTGACTTGAGCTCTTTATATCAGGGGAGGAATTTTTGGACATGCGTTGGTCAACCTTGAGAGGGAAGAACATCCTTAAAATAACAAGACTGTCAGTTAAGGGTTGTAACATGCTGTTATCTTTTAAAATTAGACCTGGGTTGCTGTTATCTTTTAAAATTAGAGCTGGGTCAGAATGGCCTTACGTGAGCTGCTTTGAAGAAAGACATACTGAGAGTTAACACATAGGCTGTCATCTAGAACTAACCCTTCAAACTCTTATGTTTCCACCACTCATGTCTACCTGCTACCTAACAATCTGAAGTACAATTTTACTGAATGCAAATATCTTTTACCCCATTATAAAATCAAAATCAAAAGTCAAATTCTGTTAAGTTGGGAACAATCTGTACCTACTTTTAAACCTAATGAAAGATGTCTTCAAAGAAACTAAAAAAATTACTAAACAAAATTAAATGCCTAAATAAAAGGAGTGATAAATCATGTTCATGTATTGAAAGACTTATTGTTTAAAAAGTATCAATTCTCACAAATTTATCTGTAAATATATATATGTGTGACTACATGAATGGCGTGAATATACATTGTGTACAACCATAGAAATGAAAAGTTGTACCCCATTTGTGTACAATGGATCAAAATGTGTCTGTAAAAATAAAAAATATTTTAATAAAAAAAATTCAAGCAGCTTTTTTTTAAAAAAGAAATTTATCAAGTAGATTGTAAAATTAGATATAATTTCAAAGGAGTGAGCATGACTAAAACATCTTGAAGAATATTGATAGACTTATACTATCATATATCAATCCTCATAAAAATTATAATAATTAAAATGAAGTGATGTTAGTGTAAGAATAGGAAAAAATATTACAAAATAGAGAATCAAGAAACAAATTCATGAACATATGGTCACTTGTTTTACAATAAAGTGTTGAATCAGTTGGATAACCATATGGAAAAAAAAAAGGTTGTCTAATATTTTCTTATACCATACAAAAAAAATCACTCACAGATGGATTATCAACCTAAATGTAAAAGGCAAAGAATGAAGTTTCTATATGTTAGTATTCAATATCCCCATGATCTTTAGTTGTCAAAGTTTTCTTAAACAGGATACAGCAAAGTACAAAATTTAAATATGTTGATACTGATTTAATAAATTGATTTTATTAAGATCAAGAATTTCGGTTTGTGCCATTATCAGTGTTAAAAGACACAATTAGTAGGACAGAAAAGCAAGTCACAAAGAAGATACTTCCAATTCTTTTATTTTAAAAAATCAGAATATATTAAGAACTCTTCCAATTCAGTAAAAACGATAACAGTAAAAGTAAAACTAAAATGCATTTCACAGAAACAAATATATAAAAGACTAATAAATAAATACATAAAGATGTTACAGCTCATTAGTTAAAAGAATATGAATCAAAACCATATCAGGTACCAATACAGAAAGGTTTACGTGCTAAAATTTAAAGTTTAATATTTCTAAGAGTTGACAAAAGTGGAACTCTTATCTATTACTAGTAGGAGTGTAAATTGATGCAACCTATTTAGAAAGGTTCTAAGGTTGAACTCATTCCCTAGAACTCAGCAATTCCAAATCTATATATGGCCCCAAATCATTGCATCTATGATTGCAGGCACTGCATATGTGCAACAGGCACACACAAAAATATTCAAAACAGAATTATTGAGGCACAATCACACAATGGAATTTTGAAATAATTAGTGAGACATGCAAACTTGAAGGTGAGCAAAAGAAACCAGAAACAATATGCATACTGTGGATCCATGTACACACAAAGGCTTAAAGCAGGAAATGCTCATCTATGATAACAAAAGTGAAAACAGTGGCTTATTGGGTCAGTAATGAATAAGAGAACACAAGGTCCATTTCCCAGATGCTTACATTCTATACCTTGATCTGGTGGTAGTTAAATAGATGTGTTCACTTTGTAAAAATTAATGTCTGTACATTCATGATTTTTGCATTCTTTTCTGTTTGTTATGCTTTAATTTTAAAAGATTTTCCCTCAAAATGTATAAGTTTACAATAAATACAAACCAATTAAACTGACCAGTTAAAAAATCAATAATCCTAAATTACTAAAACAACAAAATCTGCTTGTCTATTTTTTGCCATAGATTCACCTAAACCATATGGATACAGAAAGTTGAAAGTAAAGATATGGGAAAATAAATACCAGTAAAATAGGAACCCAAAGAAAAATGGAATAGTTCTATTCATTTCAATAAAATTAAAAAGTGACAGAGTATAAAGAAAATATTGCAAACCTATAATCATAGTGATATTTAACACATTTTTCTACTAAATCAGTATATTAAGCAGATAAAATATGTATCAATACATAAAATTGAATTTAAAAAAACCAGCAAGGAAATTGCCTTAAAGGATTTCCATTGAGTGTGATACTTAGTAATTAGAGAATATACATCAATTTCAAGTACCCATAACTTTTACAAAAATTGACTTCCTGCTAGGTCACAAGCAAGACTGAACTAATACCAAAGAATTATTATTGTACAAACTACATTCTCTGAATAAATTTTAAAATGTTAGAAATAAGAAACCAAAATTTTGGCCTCATATATTTTTGTAAATTAAAAAATATAAAACCCCGTGGAACAAAATACTTCAAGTACAAAAACATTAAAACTAAAACACGATAGAAAAGCATAATATTTAATGTTTATGGAATGTGCCTAAAGAACTATACACATAGCCTTAAATGGTTAGCTGAAAAAGAAGATTGAAAAATGGAACCTACCTGTAGCTCAAAAAGATAAGACAAACCTTAAAAATATAGCAAAAATCACTCAAAGAAGAGAAAAAAACATGTAAAAATAAGGAAATCAATATTATAAAAAAAAAAAATAGAGGGTATTTACCAAAGTCAATAGTTGTTTCTTAGAGGGAAAAAAGCATTTAAATAGAAAAAGATCCAATAAGATTGGTCAAGAAAAAAAAGAAATGGTACAAATAAATGTTATTTAGAGTATCTGTTTAGTTATACATGACAGCAGAATCCATTTGATATAATTATACAAGCATGGAATATATCTTATTCTAATTAGGACCCCATTCTTGTGAATATACACTATGGTGAGAATCACTTTAAAGTGGTAAAGTGATAAAAATGACAATATAATAAAATTTTATGAACAATTCTATAATGATACATTTGGAAACAAATTTGAAATTAACAGTTTTCTAGACAAATATAAATTCTCAAAACTGTCTTTTCATGGCAGTATCACATATAAAGATGCATGAGTAATAAAGAAGATGACCATATCCTTTCATTCTTAATTGCTCCAGTTTGGATAATAATTTAACTGGTTACTTTGAAATAAGGGAATATTAGGGATTTGAGGAGAGTTTGTGTGGAAGCAGATCCTGATTAGGTCACCGTGTACAATTACAAATTGTACAATTTGATCGAATGAAATAAAATCAATACTGGGAAACAAAACCTGGAGTCTGTTTGTCTTGGTCTTGGTCCACTGATAAGCATTGCCCAGTGTCATACCTATGAGTTTAAATTTTTTTTAATTAAAAAATTTTTTTTATTTGTTCTAATTACTTGTACATGACAGTAGAATGCATTTATACATTTTGATATTGATAAATCATACAAAAATCAAGTGTAATTTCTCATTTTTCTGATTGTACATATTGTAGAATCACGTGGGTCATGCAGTCACCTATGTACATGAGGTAATAAAGTAAAGCAGGAGGCATCACAATACCAGACTCAAACTATACCACAGAGCTATAGAAATAAAAACAGCAGGGTATTGGCACCAAAATAGACCTGTAGACCAGTGGTACAGAACAGAAGACAGAGACAAACCCACATAAGTACAGTTATCTCATATTAGACGAAGGTGCCAAAAACATTCACTAGAGAAAATACAGCCTGAGCTGCTTTCAAAGGGCAGTGGTACTGATAGGAGAAGACATTTTCAGGCTCCTCCGAGCTTCTTGATCCTCAAGGGTTCTCTTCAATTCTCTAAAGCTCCTCTGCCTACAAAACCCCATCAGCTTGTAGGAACATTGGGCTGACAACATAAGGTTTGCTCCAGCTACTGAATATTTGTTCTAGAAACTCACCACACCCCATGTAGCCCCAACCTTCAAGCTGGTTTTAACCATTTGTTTGCTTTTGGTTATGGTGGAACTTTGATCATACAAGTGGAACTGAATGAATCTGACAGGTATGTCACCATAATGGGGAATTTTAAAATATGCAGCTTCCAGTGAGGTTTTTAATATTTATGCTATTTTCATATTCTGTAATGTTTTGATTTTATATTTGCACTTAATGGCAACCCTTTTGTAAGGCCTGGGAGGAGGAATATACTATGTTAGCAACATCCAAACAATTGGTGTTTTAAATTAACAAAGGTACATTTCTTTATCACACTTTGTGTCCGTACTAGGTCAGCAGAAGTGTGCTATTCATTTGTCACTCAGAAACCCAGGCTAACAGAATAGCCACCATTTCAGAATTCCTGGTTGTCAGAGAACTGACACAGGTCACCCTCAGTCAGCACTCACTTGCCAGAAAACGTTACATGTTTCCACCCAAAACTGACACAGCTACTCATTCGCACAGCCCTGTCTTCCATTTTTTATTGCAGGTATCTTAGAAAGTTGTTGTGGGAAAGCATCAGTCTTATTTAAAATTTAATTTAATTTTGCTTTATTGTATTAACAACTCAACATAAGATCCACCCTCTTAAATTTTTAAATGTGTCATAAGTTATTGTAACTCTAGATATAATGTTGTACAGCAGATCTCTAGAGCTTATTCATCTTGCTTGAAAGAAACTTTAAACTGTAAATTATGTAAATATATTAAATTGTATAAATCATGTGCTATTCATTCTTTTTGTCAGCTAAATCTACAGCAAACTTATGCACACACGTGTACCTCAGGGCCTGCAGTGGAGTGAAACAAGAAAGATCTTTAAGCCATCAGATGCAACAAGGCACTCACTTTTTAGGTCATGTCAATTCAAATAGGGAGACAAACACATCTTTGAAAGAAAAGAAGGATGAGTCCAGCCAATCCTGAAATAAATTCCCCAAAATGAAAAAGGAAGAGAAATCAGAGAGATTGTATCAGAATGTGCAAAAGGTAAGTGATAGATCTTAGAATAAGGCAAGACTATGAAACAAGTTCAGAAGAAAACGAAGACTTGAGGAGGAAGAGAAGAAAAGCTACCCGATTCCTTGGGGGAACAGCTTGAGAGACAAGTTCCTTAACACTCAAAAATTAGGGGACAAAATGACTTCATGGAGGAACAGCAATTCTTCTTGTTGAAAGAAGGTAAGAATACAGTTTGCCATTATTTGTCTGCTGAGATTAAGGAATTTGCTTAACATTTACTTTCCTACTATCATCATTTATGTGATGGTTGATCTATGTTATTAATCAAACCCTCTTCCATGCAAATTGTCATGCTCAGTATGCTTCTTGGCGTTATTTATCTTTTCATAAGTCAAGAAATAACTTTGGATCCAGGCCCAGTGACTCACACCTGTAATCCCAGCAGCTCAAGAGGCTGAAGCAAAAGGATCATGGGTTCAAAGTCAGCCTAAGCAATTTAGGGAGGCCCTAAGTAACGCAGGGAGACAGTTGCTAAGTAAAATATATAAAAGGCTGAGGATGTGGCTCAGTGGTTAAGTGCTCTTGGGTTCAATTCTTGGAACCTAAAAAAGAAAAATTTATATATGTATGTATCTTTGGCTGTCAGTACTAATTGAGAATATAATTAAACTTGTCACCTACATTCATCCCCTCTCTTGCAATGAACATATCTCAACCTAGGCTCTCTAGCCAAGAGAAAAACCACATCATGAATCAACATGCTTTCCTGTGTGCACTTTTGTTCATAAAAATCCAAATTTAAAGGACGGGTCATTAATTGAGTTTTCATATCTTGGTTTTGGTTACAAAGAAATAAAAGATGCATGGTTGTTAAAATCATGTTTGAAAAAATTCTAAATATTTTCCTTTTATTCTACTTCATGCCAAGAGTAAAGACCATCATCAGTGGTAGTTTCTGAGGTTCACTCTGCTCTTTGCCTTGTCAAATGGGATTGAGTTTAAAAGGTGTCTTTCAACACATGGAGTATTGGTGCTTCCATTGTGTTTCACTATTCCCCAGTGACCACTTACCATCTGGCAGGCATTACCAATGGTGTTGGCAAGACTCATCCTCCTCAGAGTGGCTGCAAATGTACAACCTGTTACTCAGTGCCTGCCAGCAAATAAAGAACTTCTCGTTTCCCATTCTGCTTTAGTTGCCAAATGAATGTTACTTTAATATCTAATAGTCTTAACCAGCTGCTAGGTTCTGTTCTTCCCAGTTATGATTCCTTGGGCTTTCCAGTTCCATATTGTCCTGTCATTTCAGAGTCAGGCCCCCAGAGATATTGAAGTGGAATCTCAAAACCATTGCCTCCGAAGCCTTTTAAAACCAAAGCAATCCCTCTTCTATAGTCCCCAGACTGCATGCGGCACCTTGGCAAACCAGTATCTCACACAAGGGTTTTTCTACCCAAAATATGTTTTGGAACCCTCTCTAATTATCTTTGTTTTCCTCACTTCCCAATTGAGGTCTGCAGCAGTTTGGATATTTTTGTCTCTTCCACAGTTTACGTTGAAAGGTGGGGTTTGATGGGACATCTGGAATGAATGTTGCTATAGAGAGGGTTCTCGGAAATGGGTTTGCTCTCATCCTCTGCCTTGTGAGGGAGAGGGTTCCTCTCCTCCAGAGGATGAAGCATTCAAAGAGCTGTCTCAGAAGCAGAAATCAGGCCCTTATCAGACACAAAACCTGCCAACACCTTGTTCTTCGACTTCCCAGCCTTGGTAATTGTGAGAAAAGGAATTTCTGTTCTTTATAAATTATCCAGCCTATAGTATGCTGCTATAGCAGCACAAAACATACTAAAACAAGAATAGTCTTTCAAAGAATATGTATTATTTCATTATGTGTCACACACTCTCTTAGAAGCTTTGGATATGTCCATTAGAAGCTTTGGATATGTCCATTAGCAAAACACAGTTCCCTGTTCTGTGGTTTTTATATTCTAGTAGGAAAGATACACAATAAATTTAAGGGGAGCAGAAAAAAAGAAAGCGTAGAGTAGGACAACAGAGATTTGGAGTGTGGGGATGACACTGGAAAGCAGCAAAGAAGTTAGTCAAGGAAAGAGGATGTAGCAGGCACAGTGGGCAATCAGGGGGAAAGCCACCAGCCCTGGGATGTTGGGTGAAGGCAAGGAGTGCTTCAGCCGGGCTGGAGCAAAGGTGGAGGCAGTGGCAGGGTTATGTGATGGGACAGGGGTTGGGACCAGCAAGACCATGAAGGGCTCTCAATTTTCTTCTGCATGAGATGAGGAGTCATTGCAGAGTTCTGAAAAATCAAGCACTCTGACATGACTTAACATTTTAAAAGTATCACACTTTCTGCTGTGAAAGTAGACTATAGGAGGCTGGGGGTGACATGCAGGAAAGCCCCCCAGAGGCCAATACCCGAATCCCACCAAGATATCCAAGAGCTTGGGCAGGGGTAGTAACGTGGAGGGGGTGAGAAGGGTACGAGAGTGTGCTTAAAAGACAAATTAATGTGACTGCAAGGGTAGCGGACTGAGAACCGGAAGGATGAAGTTGCCATCACCTGAGATGGAAAAACCCTCGTAGAACAGATGTGAGGGGGAAAGATCAGAATCTCAGTTCTGAACACACAAAGTTTGAGAAGTTCTTTAAACATTCAAGTGGATATGCAAATTATAAGTTGGATATATGTGTCTGGAGATTAGGAGACAGGCTAGAGATTTTGCTTCATTTTTCTAATCCAATTCTCTACTTAAAACTAATTATAAAAATTAACCCAGGAAATAAGAACATTGCAGACATGAAAACTGAGCAAGGGTAAGTTTTTCTGGACTCCTTATAGACAGAGTCTCTGAATATAGATCCTAAATAAAACATATCTCCCCAAAATAAATTGACTTGATTTTTATTTGATTCTCCTCTTGACATTCTAGGAAGTGAATGAAATTTTTCTAGATGGTAATGACTTTCTGTCTATAAAAACCACCTATTCATTCATTCATAACACAAAGGTTTATTCAGCTCCTACACATGCGAGTCTCCTATTCCTCCCCAAAGTACATTGTCTTGCTTAAACAGCAAAACTAGTCAAAGAATAGAGGCAGGGGGAGGGAATTGAATTGAAAGGAGGCACCTTTTACAACAAATGTCAGAAGGACAGCCTGGAAATTCTTTGACTTTAGAAGAGCTACACTGAGAGCTTCTAATGTGAGAGCAACATATCAGAGAACATAACGACAGCAAGCAAAAGCACCAGGACCCTGGGGCTTTCTGTTGTCCAGAAGGATTATGGGAGAAATATTTTATACATTATATGTGCTTTATGCCTTAGATTTTGAAAACTGAAAATCATCTCCACATATTCAGGGCTTTTTTTTTTTTTTAATGGTGAAAGCAGAAGGTGAATAAACTAACTTAAAAAATTACATCCCAACATTTTCAAATTTGCTTATTACTTTAAATTCTACAGACACAAGTATTAGAAGGGTAAGGGTCCCTTGTGGATAGAATGCAGTAGATAGATGCTATTAATAGTCCATTAAAGGGAGAAATTATGTATCAACAAATGTGCATTTAGTGTCTCTGTGTGCAAACACTGGTTGGGAATATGAAGAATGATGAAAAACAGTCTCTCCCTCCAGGATCCATAGCATGATAGGATAGGGAACTCTACAAATATACATAAATGGCACTGAAGTTAGACAGACTAGACTAACACCATAACAGATGTATGTGAACATAGGGCAGGGAATATTAATTATGGGAGTGGTATGATGATATTTCTTAGAGGAGAAGGGCTTAGGTTGCAAATAAAATACTAATGGTGAGGATCAGGAACAAGGATGAAGAGACCTCGAGCATAGATATGGAGGCAGAAATGCAAAGCATGTGTTATGGTTTGAATATGAGGTGCTCCCCCATCTCCTATTAATGTAAGGAATATTCAAGATAAAATGAATGGACTGTAAGAGCTGTAACCTAATCCATTCATCCTAGTTTGAATGGACTTACTGGAGGGTAACGGTAGGCAGGTGGACATGACTGATGGAGGTGGGTCACTGGGAGTGCCTCTTCCCTATGGCCCCTTCCCCCTTCCCTCTCTATGCTTCCTGACCCTGCCATGAACTGAGCACTTTTCCTTCATTGGGTCCTTCTGCCTCACCTTGGATCCAGAGCACTGGAGTCAGCCATCTATGGACTGAGACCTCTGAAACCATAAGCCCCAAATAAACTTTCCTCCTCTGTGTTGTTCTTGTCAAGTATTTTTGTCACAGTGATGCAAAAGATGACTAAAACAGATTGTATGGAACAATTAATGGCCCAGTACTACCAGAGTATTTATAAGGTAGATATTAAATTAAATGTATACATTCATACATTTATAAATAATATAAGGAAAAAGACCCAGTGGGTACCTGGCATAGAGTAAAGATTCAATAAGTTGAATGTTAACTTGCATTTGAATGTATATGTAATATATATTAGGAAAATGTGATAATAACTAAGTATAAGATGAAAATGGTTCAGGAAAAGTGAAAATTAGCAATTGTGGGTAGACATAGGTGGTGCAGAGTTTTCAGCCTGTATGCCAAATTAAGGATAGATTTAGGGCTTTTGAAATTCTCTTTGATAGAATTACAACATATTGCATGTATGTAAAGTATATAATTTATTAAGTTTTGGCATATGTATACCCCCATGAAATCATCACAATAATCAAAATAATGAACTTATCCATAATATGCCCCCCAAATTTGTCTCATATGCCTTCATAATCTCTTCTAGAATTCCTCCTAATCCCCAGATAACCAGTTATCTGCTTTCTGTCACTATAAATTAATTTGCATTTCCTAGAATTCCATATAAATAGTATCCTAAAATATGTTTTCTTTTTTGCCTGTGTCTATTCAGTCAATGTAAATATTTTGACACAATCATGTTATAGCATGTATCAGTTCAATCTTTTTTCATTGCAGAGTACTATTTCTTTGCTTCCATTCACCAGTTGATGGGCATCTAGGTTATTTGCAGTTTGGGGTTATTACAAATAAAACTGCTCATGAATACTCATGCACAAATCTTTGTAGAGACATATGATTTTATTTCTCTTAAGAAAATGACCTAGGCATGGAATGAATGGATCACATTTAACTTTTTAAGAAATTGCCAAATTCCTTTCCAAAGTGGTTAAACCATTTTACATTCCTTCCATTAGTTGTGGGAGTTCCAATTCCTTGACATCCTCACCAAACTCAGTATGTATGGTCAACCTTTTTAGAAAACTATTCTCTCTCACCATATAACCACATGCAAGTGGCCCTTCTGCACTGATGGAATAAATTCAATAGACAATGTTTTCAATATTTAAAAAGAGCAGAATACCCATATTATTCAAAATAATGATAAATACCAGTGAAAATAGCTAAAAAAAGTTAAGGAGAGTGATTTTTAGGAAGTAGTCCAAGAGGTAGTCCAAATAGGATTGGGATACTACTAGTATTTATTGTATTTTTAAGACTATTTGATATTTTATAGCAAACTGAAGATGACAGAAGGAATTAGTGAATTTGAAGATAGACCAATAGAAAGTAGATTGATGTCAAATATGGATTATTTTAGCAGAAATATAAAATATTTTTAAATGAGTAAGCCAAAGTAGTCTCAGAGTTCTTTTCAGAAGAGACTTTAAGGGCTCCATTGTTCATGTTAAATTAAAATTTAATATAACATGAAATCTATATAGTCAACTTTCCAATGACGTGAGAAAATACCTAAAAAATGACTTAAAGGAAGAAAATTTATTTTGGATCACAGTCTCAGAGGTTTCAATCTGTGGTCACTTGCTTCCATTGATTCTGGGCCTGCAGTGAGAGAAACACCATAGCCCAAAGCACACGGTGAGAGCAAAACCGCTTACTTCATGGCTGCAGGGAAGCAGCAAGAGAGCTAGAGACTGGGGATAGAATATATACATCAAAGGCACATGTCCAGGGGCTTGCTTCTTTGAATAGGCCCCACCTTTGAGAGTTTCCACCACCTCCCAATGGTGCCACAAGCTGAGGACCAAACTTTCAACACATGAACTTTGAGGAAACATTTAAAATTCAAACCATAACAAAATCCTCATTAGTTACTTTATATTTCTAAAATATGCTATGGATTAATTACCATAATAATTTATTTTGTAGCCATTAAATCAGGTGAAGAATTGTTGTAGGTCACCTGCTAATGGAAATGTTCAAGAATCCCTGTTCATGAGCTGAGTTCACACATAAAACAGAGCATAAACATTATAAAGACAAGTATTTTGTATAGTCATCAGTCTCACTTCATTAAATGTTTAGCTTTTGAAAGGTACTTGAATAGATTAAATTTAAATAACTGGAAAATATTAGAATCATTTGCAATTAATTCATGTATATTGAAATATGTAGAATAGGTATTTCTACTGTGACTACTTTCATTACGAAATGATTTAGACCTGAGGTGGCTGTGTGAGAGTTAAGAACAAGGTCTTTAGCTTCAAAAAACCTGGGTTTATATCTTGACACTATTTACCAACTATATGACATAAGTATAAGGTAACATTATAAAGCCTCAGTTTCTTCATCTCTAAAAATAGCACTAAAATGATACCTACTTCTTAAGATTTTTTTAGGGAGTATGCAATGTAAATTCCAAGTACATTATCTAGCACAAAATGCTCAATTAAGTTCAGCTATTATTATTACCTGAGTAATCACAAAAGGCTCCTAGGGCTAAAAATTAAGCATCTTAGATTTAATTAGAAAATGTTTTGATTTTGTGAGTAGCCCATAGCAATTATAGCAGTTAATTATCAAAATTCTAATATGACTTGTTATTTTATAATGAGAAATAGATCTCAACCTCCTGTTGATATATGTGCAAATCAGTATATAATGACTTCACTAAGTTTCTTTTGAATCACTGCCGTTACCTTTATAAGTGAATGACAAAGTCAAATCTCTAGTGAAGGTAGTGAAACCAACATCAGTTCTGCAAACGTTTTTAAGTTGTAGCTTAGAGATGTAATGTCATGGCAAATTCTTCAAGCAACCAACCATATTTGACATCAATCTTTCTACTCTCTATTCATCTATTGTTAAATTCACTAATTCCTTCTGTCATCTCCATTTTGCTATTAAGCCCACCTTTTAATAGATCTTATTCATATATTGTATGTTTCAGTCTTTCTTAGGATTTCCATTTGGTTCTTTTCCTAAAATTTTATTTCTCTGTTGAAAACTTCTCTCTTCAATTATTTCAAGCATATTTTCCATGATGTCATTAAGCACAGTTATAAAAGCTACATTAGAATCCTTGTTTGTGATTTTCAACATCAAGTTCAGCCTCCATTGATTGTCTCCTTGTGAGAATGGTACATATTTTCTTGTTCCTTTTTGTCAAGAATTTTTAAATTATAGCCTAATGTTGTGAATAGTAAGTTGTGGAAATTGGATTTTCTTAAAGTCTTTTGATGAGAGTTAATTTTTGTTTATTTATTTAGGAGTCAATTAACTTGATGAAACTAAAATTGCAAATTCTATCTTTTAAGAAGGAACTCAAATTTTAGTTCAATTTTTAAATCCTTAAGTGTGTTGCCTACTGTTTATCATGCACATGTTTAATCCAGGGGTCAGGTAGAAGTCTGGGCAGAATTTACACAGTTTGCATCTCCTCCCTTTCTGGTTCTCTCCTTTATGCAATTCCACTCTCACTTTCCAATGGCTTTGGTTGCCCTAAAATCTGTCTCCTGGACAGCAGAACTGCCAGTTTTCTATAAGAGTTTTTACCACCTCAAGCAGCACTGATGGGCATTGGCCCTCAATCTAAAATCCATAAAACACAGGATATTATGCCTAAATCATTCTCTTCGTTCATATATGAACTT
Source organism: Sciurus carolinensis (assembly GCF_902686445.1). Lineage (NCBI taxonomy): Eukaryota > Metazoa > Chordata > Mammalia > Rodentia > Sciuridae > Sciurus > Sciurus carolinensis. The sequence continues at coordinate 75,260,901 of NC_062219.1, read as the reverse complement.
TCCTCCAGAATCTGCCTTTGTTTGTTCTCCAGTGTCTTCATGTGGTTAATATTTTGCACTTTTTCCCAGAGTATACAGTTGTTTTCTGTGGGAGGATCAGTCCAGAAGTAATTCCTACACACCAGAGGGAGGAATTCCTTCTGGTCAAGGTCACCAGTTAAAAGTCATGTCTACAGGGCTGGGGAGATAGCTCAGTCGGTAGAGTGCTTGCCTTGCATGCACAAGGCCCTGGGTTCGATCCCCAGCACCGCAAAAAAAAAAAAAAAAAAAAAAAAAAAAAAAAAAGTCATGTCTACACTGGCTCAAGGGGAGAGTCTCCATTGCTCAAGGGGAGTGAGTCTGCATGCACTAGGTCAAAGCAAGTGAATGCTCTATAGCAGTTCAAGGCTAGTGAATCCCCATCTATTATAGCTAAAGACAAGTGAGTCTCTATCTGCACTGGAGAGGGAGGAATAGTGTTCCAGGCCTTGGAGAGGATGGCTAGTGAGCTTCTGCCTTCACCCTGAGGCCCCTTCTTTTTTAATCTCCCATTTTTAATCTTTGGGACAATAATTTTATTATAAAATTTGTCTGAAACAAATTTATTAAGAAACATCTCGGAAGAATAGGAGAAAGGACAGAGGAGCAGAGCAGGGGAACGTGTGCCAGAGAGAACAGTTTCTGATGTCTTCCACAGGTGGGGGCAGAGGAGTTGCCTGATGTCCCAGCTGATCCAGAGTGCACTAGGCTGGAATCCTTGCAGAGAAACCTGAGGTTGTTTGCACATCTTATTCCTGCAACTGTTCCGAGGCCACATGACCCATGACCACACCAAGATGTCAGGATCCACAGAGCACAGGATTCTCTGACTGTCCACTGGTTTTGTCTGTTTTAGCTCTTCCCTCCATTGAAGCCACCTAAGTGCTGACCCGTGGCACGCAAAGCACAGTTGTCAGACATGGGTAGCAATCCTCCCAGTCACTCCCTTCCAGCACGTTCCATTGTCTTCAGGTTGCCCTGTGGATGTATCTTGGGAGGGACAGCTGTGGTCTGCTGTTCTGACCCACCTAAAGAGGATCATCCAGGCCTTGGGCATGTGGGACACGGGCTGGGAGGCTATATTAGGTGTGGACATACTTGCATGTAGGAAGCAGAGATGAATGGCAGGTAGGTTGGCCCTTCTGATGTCCTTCTGCCCTGGCTGTTTGGTCTCCTCGGACAGCTGATGCTCACAGGACAGCGTGAAGGTATGAAGGGCAGGATTGTTGGGACTCCTCTTTGGGAGAACAGGGAAAGATCAGTGGGACATGGGTGAGGCTTAACCCTTGGAGGCACAGCTTTCCCCTAGAATATGCAGCCTGACCCCTGGTTTTCTGGTGCTGGGTAATCAGGCATGTAGCCATGGCTGTTTTGAACTTTCCTTTGCCAGACACACCCAGGTCTTGTATGGATAATAACTCATTTCAAACAGGATTGTCATTATTTTAGGGTCTGGGTGTTTGGGTCTGGGGTGCTCCAGGGTCCTCATCATATCTGGTTTGGAGCATCTCACTACAATGATGGGGTAAATTCTACTCACCCTACCTCAGCCTTGGGTGCTAAAGGATTTGTTTGGCTGTGGGCTGCTTCCTGGGGTGCATGGTCAGTATTTTGTGGATGAGACTTTGTGCTTTGATGGAAACATGGTGAGGGACATGGTAGGTTGTGAGCACAATTTGCCTCAGCTTCTCCTCAGCAGTGGGCCCCATAAATGGGTGCCTCCTTGTCAAAATAAAATACAAAGTGTCACCCAGGCTCCAGATGTTCACTCCTATGCTTGCCTCAGGACAAATTCAAGGGGGAAGCATGAGAGAGTTCCCCAGAAGTCAATCAGATTTTGCCCAGACTTAAACCTGGTGCTGAGGCCAAAGTTAATGGGTTTAATGTTGCCTTTGGCATCCACCGTGTTCCCTGGCTTCAGGTCTCAGTGCATGAGGCCCTTGTTGTCATTGCAGTAACCCACAGCACATGCTATCTGCCTGAAAAGTCTTTGGGTCTCTTCCTCCTGCATGTCACCCTGTGGGACATGGTCAAATAGCTATCCCCCACCTGTGTGCTCCATTATGATGTAGATATTTCTGTGGCTCTCAATGATCTGAAATAACTGAACACATTGGGGTGCTCCAGGGTCCTCATCATATCTGGTTTGGAGAGGACTGGGAGATTCTGTGCTACCTTTGGCAGGACTTTCACTGCCACCTCTGCCCTAGTGAAGCAATGGTGGGCTAGTTTTACCTGGCCAAACCCACCATGCCCAGTTCCCCTCAGGAACTCACACTGGTCCCTGAAGACTGTCTTCTTGCAGGAGCTGGGCCCCTGCAACACTTCACTAGTCTGACTCTCTGGCTATATATTCTAAGTGAAAACACCAACTAAGGATGTTAGCTAATAATAATAACAACAACAACAATAATAATAATAGACCAAAACAACAAATTCAAATCAAAACCAAAAACAAGACAAAGCAAAACATTCAAATCAAAGAGCCAATATCCAAAGACCACTACCAACAACCATCAACCACCAGATGTACTAACTATCTGGGAGCCCCACAGGTCACCACAAGAACTTTCTGTACTTGTGGACAAAAACCCAGCTGCAGCCACCCTTTATATATCTGCTATTTGAGCCTCATTCACAATGGTTCCTTATAACATCAGAGCAAGTAATCGCCCAGTCATGCCTGGCCATAACCCCCAATGGTCATCTCCCTTTTGGGCCTCCAGAACTTTTTCCATTTTCAGAATAGGTATTAGGAAGGACTCCAGACATTATTTACTTTAGTGGGTTATAGAGATTGACATTTACTTGTTTAGAAATTAAAATTTGTATGGAACTTCAACATACTTTTCATTTTCTGTCTGAAAATCTGTAATAAATTTTGCTTTGACAGACCACAACATATCCACACTCAAGGTATTCAATTCCTTTTTCTTCCAACTTTGAATAATTGATGTCAAAAGGACAGTAGCACCTCACTCACATAGTGATGCTATAACAAAATGTTCTGTTCCCTAAGACATGGTAGAGCACAGTATTAACACCAGTGGGGGTGAGAGGAGGGAAGGCTTATCATAATTTCCCCATACAGTCCAACATATAGTATATACATGTTACATTGTGACACCATTAACTGAGGAGGTCTGGAGTAGAGATGTACAAGAACAGCCTTTTCTGTTACTGAGGCTGTTTCCATAGGATCACACCAGTCATTTCTCCATCTCATGTTAAAGGGAATGCCCAGGGACACTGCACAGAAATACCTGTAAGACATACCAAAAATGAAAGGGATGGAAATTCAAATATTTTACAGAAAAAAATCAATTATACAAAAGAGAAGATAATCATCAATGGATCCAAGGCACAGTGAATGACGACTTGTCCTGCTCTCCTTATAAGGACACGAGTCCCACTGAATCACCAGCCTGCCCTACTCTCCTTATAAGGATGCAAGTCACTGAAACAAAAGTTTGCCCTATTCACTTATGACCCCATCTTAGGTAATTACATCATAATATTGCCATTTCTGAAAAAAAAGGTCTTATTCCTAGGTGTGGGATGAGAACCTATATAAATGCTCTGAGAGGTATCATTTAACTCATAACATGCTCTATTCCTGTTCTAAGAGTTTTTATTGCTAGATATTGAATTTTGTCATATGACATTTCTACATCAATCCATACAATTATAAGACTTCCTGAGCTTATCAATGAAGTGCATATTCTTATTGGGTATGGTCTTGCAAATTCCTGATGTTCAATTACCCATTAACTTTTCACTTGGTTGACTTCTTAAAAATTCCACTGGCCAACATCACTACACTGAGGAATAAGTTGCAATACATGAACCATTTGAGGTGGAGATACGTGGTACCCAAACCATAGCCACAGTTTCCCTTATTACATGGTTGATGTCTTCAGTGTCTGTCGTAATTATTATTCCACTTAATGCTTAATATTGAACATTTGTGTATTCTTTCCTTCATCAAAGTTATTACAAATTTGTGAATTTTATTAATCATTTCAAACAACCAACTCTTTATCTCTTACCCTGATTTCTTACCCTGTTTCTATTTTCAATATAGTTAATCTCTGCTCTGTTCATTCTTTTGCTTGACTTTTGTTTATTTACTCCCAGCCACACCCCTACCACGACCCCAAATTTCCCAGGTGCTAAAAATAATTATTAATTTGTGCTTATTCCTCATTTCTAATGAATTTTTAATGCTATCAATTTCCAAGTACAGCTTTCAATGTATTCTACAAATTTTTAAATGTTTTTCACTAGTTTCAGTGTTCATTTTAATTCCCATTAAACTTCCTTGACCTATAGATCATTTAGAATTGCGCTTATATTCCAAGGTTTTGGAGATTTTTTTTAATCTGTTTTTTAGCTTGAGTCCTTTGTGGTAAAAGAACACACTGAGTATAATTTCAATTCTTTTAAATTTGGTAACTTTGCTTCATGGCATGGGATATGGTTTAGACATTTTTTGCTTTCATGGGTTATTGAAACTGATAATTACTTGCTTAAAAATTAAAAATTTTCCAGTAATTCAAACAAAAAAAAAGAAAATACCTGTCTTGGATGTGATGTTGATTATAGATTTGTTTAAACATCTGAATTCATAATTAATGTTATTACAGCTAAATAACATTTCAATGAAGCTAATTTTTAAGTGTCTATGAAAGACTGTTTAAAGTCTAAAGATGTAGTCCTGAAATTTCAATCATAAATCTTTAACAGAATTTTAATTTTACAGTTCCCGGCTGGAAGGTCCTTCTAGATCAGTTGATTAAAGTCAGAGATGCCTCCTGTTGGTGCATCAACTTCTATAGTTGCTATGAGCCCCATTTCTCTCTCTCTCTCTCTCTCTGGACTTTGATACCTGAGGGGTATGTGAAGAAAAAACACCTGATCCTTCTCTTGTGTTGTTTCTGTTCACTGCAGTGGTGCATAGAGACAGACTCTGAGTGTGAGAAAGGAAAAGACACTGCAGGATAAGGAATGTCATCATGTCATCAGTTCTGTAAAGGGAGACAGTGAGGGTAAGGCATGATGGCACTTGAAAACAGATCAGTCCTCTATCACTTCCCTGTAAAAAACTATTCTCTCTAGATCACACACTGTGTCTAGTTTGCCTTTGATAACTCCCACCATCCAAGGGACACACACTACATGATGTTGCATTTTCTTTAATTGCATGCAGCAAAAATATATGCTTTGTTCACATTTCCAAAAAATGTACTACCTATCACAAGGTGAGTAGGTAAATGTCAGTATGGTCACAAAGAATATCTTCTAGATGAATCAGCAATTAAGTTCTGTTAACAATGAGAAGATTAAACAAATAAACAAATCAGACCACCTCTTATGCCAGACCAGGATGCTAAAATAGTGCTCAAAAGACTTAATTTCCTTCAAAGTACATGGTCCACATGTTTGTTGCTAGGAATATCTCTTACTTTTTTTCTTTCCTAGACCATTAAATTTTATTTAACCACCAATTTTGAAAAGAGAAAGTTGTCTACTGCTATTCTCACCCAACTCCCCAGCAAAAGAATTAATTCAAAATTACCTAGAGCACATAATTTCAATTTGAGACATTTGAGGTATATTTTTGTTCTGGAAGAACTTTTCCTGTTACAACTTGAGAAACTTCTTACTATAATAATGCTCCCTTTATAGTTTGGTAGCTTTAAAATGTTGTTGAGCTATAATATCATTTATACTGTTTAATTTATATTCCAACCTTTGCTAATATATGTCATATCTTCATTACAGTTCCAAATGATCTTATTTCAAGATGAATTATCTTTGTACAGATTTTCTTCTATATTAAAAGATCCTATAGATAGTTAAATGATAAACATTATCCTACTGCCTTTAACTTTTTAGTTTAAGAAAAAAATCCCGAACTAGTCATATAAATGATATCTTGTAAAACAAAACAAAATATATGTTCCATGCCAATTATTATGACTTAATGAAATGAATAACTTTCTGGTTATCTGAAAATCAATCTGGGCTCTTTTTTGCCAATCGATAATATTTTAAGCCCTAACTGAACCCTAGGTGATTAGTACAGAGTAATAAAGTTATTCCTTGACTATCTACATCTGGAAAAGCTGAAATGCTATTCAACAACCTGACCTTATTTAAGAAAATATGTTCTATGAATGCTTCATAAGCCTCCATACTTCCATAAGATTTTTCCTCTATAAAAATGCTAAGTAAAGAAAACAAAATACAGGAAAATGCCAATTACTCCAAGATCTGTTCTTGAAAGCAGAGGCGCTCACTCTATTTCTGACCTTTGATTTACTCATCTTCTCTGACATCAATAGGCCCACACCCTATAACCAGCTACATAGGAAGCATGTCAGTCATTTCATGACCAGGGCAAACCCTAACCATCACACTCTTCAACCCACATCTGGGAATGACACAAATTATAACGGCCCAGAGCCTTTCAGGGCAACTTCTTGAATCAGCTATTTCTTATTTAAAAACTCACATTTCTCCCCATTGGAATGAACACACTTTATAGGTTCATCTTCATAGCAATCTATCTAATTAAAGTAATTTTTAAAAATCTTAGTGTCTCCATTTCCCACATCAAATACATCTAAAGATTCATCTCTCATTCTCTCGTGTTATACTCAGCAAAATGAACCACCCAGCTGTAGATCTTTGGTTGGGATCCTATGTCTGTGATACATCATGTATACCTAGTAAAACTGTTTTGAAAGAAAGCCAATGTGTCACAAAGAATGAGGGACTTATTTTCGATGCCAGTTGACTTTTCAGTCAGCTGGGGTGCCTTAGGTTTGTCAGGGTGTAATCATCTACTATTCACACAGAAATGCAAAGTCACAGCAAGTGCAGAGTTTAGATGTCCTAAGTCAGTAATGAAGTGCCGTGATTGTGAAGGTGGGTCATGAGTTCACAGTGACTCATTACAATATTCTCTCTAATTGTATGTTTGGAGGTTTCCACATTAAAAATTAAATTTTAAAAGGAGACAGAGGTTTCTTTGAATACAGAAAGTCACTCTGAGTCTACTATTCAGTGGGACCTATGGGAAAATAAACTTTTAATACATTTTTAAGTTTGCTGAGCGGTATGCAGATTAGCCTCCCATTTCCAGATATCTGTGGTCTGGAACCTTGCAGAAAGAGGAACATCAGAAAATTACTGGGACCAGGGTTCTCTCTCTAATGGAGAGAACAGAGCTCTCATTGCCATCTCTGCCACTGACCCTTCCTCCTACATTAGGGGCTCATGAGGGAATGTGCCCATTTTTACCTCTAATGCAGTCTGTTTTTCCTTCTTGATCCTCCCAGTGACAAAAAATAAATAAATAAATAAAAAGTCACTGCTACTTAAACTTGAATCCTATTTAATTATGGAGAGTCTAGTACCTAATCCCATATTTTGTACTCATCATACCCAAAGAATTCCAGATTGGTGAGAAAAACCTACTAAAGTTTCTAAAACTAAATATGTTGGAGCAATTTCTAAACAATAAATCATGAACTTTCAAGTATAATCATTCATTCTTTCAAAAACATGCAAAGATTTCTTGGTATTTAGCAGGTTTTTATTTACCAAATATATTTAATTAACAAGAAACTTCCTTCCTGTTCCTTAGTTAAATTTCTTCACCAGAATTTTCTCTTTTTTATAGTTTAGCAGTAAACTTTATTTTTTAATAACTGAAGAAAATTTAACCATAGAAAGAAAAAGTTATAGTCATTATTATTATCAACTATTATGAACTATACATAATTGTATTGCCATACTCTCATATAACTGGCAGTACAGGTTTGTTTCAACAGTAAAACAAACACATAAGTAGTAGTATGTTGTGCTACAATGTTGTGACAACTCCAATATTAGTAGGTGATAGGAATTTTTTAGCTCCATTACAATGTTATAGAACCACCATCATATATGTGGTTCATTATTTTTTTCATTCTCAAAATGTTGTTTTTACTGAAGTAAAATTCACATAATATAAAACTATCCATCTTTTGGTTGTATATTTTACTTTATTAGCACTTTCTTTTTTTAAAATCTGTTCTAATTAGTTATACATGACAGTAGAATGCACTTTGACACATCATACATAAATGGAGTATATAATGTCTCAGTCTTCTGTTTGCACATGTTGTAGAATCACACCAGTTATGTAGTCATATATGTACATAGGGTAATAATGTGTGATTCATTCTAACATCCTTCCTACTCCCAGACCTCTCCCCTCCCTTCACTACCCTATACCTAATCCACAGTAACTCTATTCTTCCCTAGACCCTCACCCCCAACTAATATCATGCTAAATGAAATGAGTCAATCCCAGAAAACAAAAGACCAAATGTTTTCTCTGATATGCAGATGCTAATTCACAGTAGAATTTACTCTTAGAGTCCGCTCATTTCATCATTTTCCTGAGGAATTATTTACTGCATTATTTCTTATTTATTATTAATTGAGTACTAAAGACATGCCAAAAATTCCTTTTAAGTACTGGGGACATAATGATTTAAAAAAAAAAAAAAAAATCCAGAGAGACCTCTTCAGGCGGCTCTACCCACTCCGGCTGCAGGCTCTCTTCACGGGGCGATCCAAGATGGTGGCCTAGAGGGAGACTGCACCCCCAGTCGCTCCAGAACCCAGGAGTTAAGAAGGGGAGGCACTGAGAGACTCGGACTGAAATAGAGCCACGGGTGAGTCTGCCCACTGGGTAAAGCTCGGCCCGGGTGGCAGGCCCAGATAGAGGTGGCTTATCGGAGCCGGGCAGGGCAGCTAGAGTCTTCCACAGGCAGCCCTGCGCACTCTGGCGGTGGGCCCCGCCCACACAGCCAGCTTCTCCAGGTTCCCGGAGCAGGCCCGCTAGTGAGAGCCTTTCTGACCAGAACAAGCTCCAAGTTCCGGAGCCAGCGCAGCACAGCGTACTCTGGCACACAAGCAGCTTCAGGGACCAGGATAGGGCAGCCAGAGACCTCCCCAAGTAGCCTGGACCCCTGAGGTGGGAGGTACCTTTCAAGGCTAGCTTCTCAGACCAGACCGCCCAGTGAGAGGTTTTCTACATAGAACCAGCCACAAGCCCCCGAACCAACGGAGAGCTTCATCCGCAAGCAGCCTCTGGGATCAGGGCAGGGCAACCAGAGACCTCTTCAGGCGGCTCTGCCTACTCCGGCCGCAGGCTCTCTTCACGGGACGATCCAAGATGGCGGCCTAGAGGGTGACTGCACCCCCAGTCGCTCCAGAACCCAGGAGTTAAGAAGGGGAGGCATTGAGAGACTGGGACTGAAATAGAGCCACAGGTGAGTCTGCCCACTGGGTAAAGCTCGGCCCAGGTGGCAGGCCCAGATAGAGGTGGCTTATCGGAGCCGGGCAGGGCAGCTAGAGTCTTCCCAAGGTAGCCTTCCACACTCCAGCAGTGGGCTCCTCCCACACGGCCAGCTGCACGGTGCAGGCCCACAGTGAGAGCCTTTCCGCACAGAACCAGTTCCAAACCATGGAACCAGTAGGGGGCTAGGGGCAGTTTTCTTCGGATGCGCTGCTTTATCAGATTCCTCCAAGACATCAGGCTACTGAAGGCTGGGAGGTGATACACTGGAAATCTACCAAGACACTATAAGCCAATAGTGGAAAACTGCAATATCTCAGGGTCCCACTGACAGCTGACCAATATGAGAAAACAAGGGAAGAAAATGTCCCAAACAAACCTAGATACTACATCAATAAAACCCAATGACAGCACAGCAGAAGAAATGTCAGAAAGGGAGTTCAGAATGTACGTAATTAAAACGATCAGGGAAGCTAATGAGGAGATGAAAGAGCAAATGCAGGCATTGAAGGAGGAGATGAAAGAGCAAATGCAGGCATTAAATGATCGCACCAATCAACAGTTAAAAGACCAAATACGGGAAGCAAGAGATCATTTCAATAAAGAGTTAGAGATACTGAAAAAAAAACCAAACTGAAATCCTTGAAATGAAGGAAACAATAAACCAAGTTAAAAACTCCATAGAAAGCATAACCAATAGGATAGAACACCTGGAAGACAGAACCTCAGACATTGAAGACAAATTATTTAATCTTGAAAGCAAAGTTGGCCAAACAGAAAGATGGTAAGAAATCATGAACAGAATCTACAAGAATTATGGGATATCATGAAAAGGCCAAATTTAAGAATTATTGGGATTGAGGAAGGCTTAGAGAAACAAACCAAAGGAATGAACAATCTATTCCATAAAATAATATCAGAAAATTTCCCAAATCTGAAGAATGAAATGGAAAACCAAGTACAAGAGGCTTATAGAACTCCAAACATACAAAATTACAACAGACCCACACCAAGGCACATTATTATGAAAATACCTAACATACAAAATAAAGACAGAATTTTAAAGGCTGCGAGAGAAAAGAATCAAATTACACTCAGAGGGAAACCAATAAGAATATCAGCAGATTTTTCAATCCAGACCCTAAAAGCTAGAAGGGCCTGGAACAACATATACCAAGCCCTGAAAGAAAACGGATGCCAACCAAGAATCTTATACCCAGCAAAACTTACCTTCAAATTTGAAGATGAAATAAGATCCTTCCATGATAAACAAAAGCTAAAGGAATTTACAAAAAGAAAGCCAGCATTACAGAACATTCTCAGCAAAATATTCCATGAGGAAGAGATGAAAAACAACGATGCAAATCAGCAACAGGAGGCGCTAGCCTAAAGGAATAGCCAAATAAAGGAGAAACCAAATCATGTCAAAAACAAATATGAGTCAATTGACTGGGAATACAAATCATATCACAATAATAACCCTGAATGTTAATGGCCTGAATTCATCAATCAAAAGACACAGACTGGCAGATTGGATTAAAAAGAAAAATCCAACAATATGTTGCCTGCAAGAGACTCATCTCATAGAAAGAGACACCCATAGACTAAAGGTGAAAGGATGGGGAAAAACATACCATGCACATGGACACAGCAAAAAAGCTGGAGTATCCATCCTCATTTCAGATAATGTGGACTTCAAACCAAAACTAGTCAGAAGGGATAAAGAAGGACATTACATGTGGCTTAAGGGAAGCATAAATCAGAAGACATAACAATCATAAATATCTATGCCCCGAACATTGGTTCATCCACGTACGTCAAACAAATCCTTCTCAATTCCAGAAATCAAATAGACCACAACACAATAATACTGGGCGATTTTAACACACCTCTCTCACCACTGGATAGATCGTCCAAACAAAAATTGAATAAAGAAACTATAGATCTCAACAACACAATCAACAATTTAGACTTAACTGACATATATAGAATATACCATCCAACAAAGTACGAATACACTTTCTTCTCAGCAGCACATGGATCCTTCTCTAAAATAGACCATATTTTATGCCACGAAGCTACTGTTAGCAAATACAAGAAGATAGAGATACTACCTTGTACTCTATCAGATCATAATGGATTGAAATTAGAAATAAATGACAGAATAAAAAACAGAAACTTCTCCAATACCTGGAGATTAAATAATACACTATTATATGGTGAATGGATAACAGAAGACATCAGAAGGGAAATAAAAATATTCTTAGAAGTAAATGAGAACAAAGACACATCATATCAAAATCTCTGGGACACTATGAAAGCAGTACTTAGAGGAAGATTTATTTCATGGGGCTCATTCAAAAAAAGAAGTAGAAATCAACAAATAAATGACTTAACACTACAGCTCAAAGCGCTAGAAAAAGAAGAGCAGACCAATACCAAAAGTAGTAGAAGACAGGAAATAGTTAAAATCAGAGCCGAAATCAACGAAATCGAAACAAAAGAAACAATTGGAAAAATTAACAAAATAAGTAGTTGGTTCTTTGAAAAAATAAATAAAATTGATAAACCCTTAGCCACACTAACAAAGAGAAAGAGGGAGAAAACTCAAATTACTAAAATTCGAAATGAACAAGGAAACATCACAACAGACACGAGTGAAATACAAAACATAATTAGAAGCTATTTTGAAAATCTATACTCCAACAAAACAGAAAACCTCAAAGACATCAACAAATTTCTAGAGACATATGAACTACCTAAACTGAACGAGGAGGACATACACACCTTAAATAAACCAATTTCAAGCAATGAAATAGAAGAGGTCATCAAAAGCCTACCAACAAAGAAAAGTCCAGGACCAGATGGGTTCTCAGCCGAGTTCTACAAAACCTTTAAAGAAGAGCTCATTCCAACACTCCTCAAACTATTCCATGAAATAGAAGAGGAGGGAACCCTCCCAAACTCGTTCTATGAAGCCAATATCACCCTGATACCTAAACCAGACAGAGACACATCGAGGAAAGAAAATTTCAGACCAATATCCTTAATGAACATCGACACAAAAGTTCTCAACAAAATTTTAGCAAATCGCATACAAATATATATTAAAAAGATAGTGCACCACGATCAAGTGGGTTTTATCCCAGGGATGCAAGGTTGGTTCAACATTCGGAAATCAATAAATGTCATTCACCATATCAACAGACGTAAAGTTAAGAATCACATGATTATTTCAATAGATGCAGAAAAAGCATTCGATAAAATACAGCATCCCTTCATGCTCAAAACACTAGAAAAAATTGGGGTAGTGGGAACATTCCTTAACATTATAAAGGCAATCTATGCTAAGCCCATGGCTAATATCATTCTAAATGCTGAAAAACTGAAAGCGTTCCCCCTAAAAACTGGAACAAGGCAGGGATGCCCTCTTTCACCACTTCTATTCAACATCGTCCTTGAGACTCTAGCCAGAGCAATCAGACAAACCAAAGAAATTAAAGGGATACGAATAGGAAAAGAAGAACTCAAACTATCCCTGTTCGCTGATGACATGATTATATATTTAGAGGAACCTGGAAATTCCACCAGAAAACTTTTAGAACTCATAAGTGAATTCAATAAAGTAGCAGGTTACAAGATCAATGCTCATAAATCCAATGCATTTTTATACATAAGTGATGAATCTTCAGAAAGAGAAATTAGGAAAACTACCCCATTCACAATAGCATCGAAAAAAATAAAATACTTGGGAATCAATCTCACAAAAGAGGTGAAAGACCTCTACAATGAGAACTACAGAACACTAAGGAAAGAAATTAAAGAAAACCTTAGAAGATGGAAAGATCTCCCATGTTCCTGGATAGGCAGAATTAATATTGTCAAAATGGCTATACTACCTAAAGTGCTATACAGATTCAATGCAATTCCTATTAAAATCCCAATGATGTACCTTGCAGAAATAGAGCAAGCAATTATGAAATTCATCTGGAAGAATAAAAAACCTAGAATAGCTAAAGCAATCCTCATTAGCAAGAGCGAAGCAGGGGGTATTGCAATACTAGATCTTCAACTCTACTACAAAGCAATAGTAACAAAAATGGCATGGTATTGGTACCAAAATAGACAGGTAGATCAATGGTACAGAATAGAGGACATGGACACAAACCCAAATAAATACAATTTTCTCATACTAGACAAAGGTTCCAAAAATATGCAATGGAGAAAAGATAGCCTCTTCAACAAATGGTGCTGGGAAAACTGGAAAACCATATGCAATAGAATGAAGTTAAACCCCTATATCTCACCCTACACAAAACTAAACTCAAAATGGATCAAGGACCTCGGAATCAGACCAGAGACCCTGCATCTTATAGAAGAAAAAGTAGGTCCAAATCTTCAACTTGTTGGCTTAGGATCAGACTTCCTTAACAGGACTCCCATAGCACAAGAAATAAAAGCAAGAATCAACAACTGGGATAGATTCAAACTAAAAAGCTTTCTCTCAGCAAAGGAAACTATCAGAAATGTGAAGAGAGAGCCTACAGAGTGGGAGAATATCTTTGCCAAGCGTACCTCAGATAGAGCGCTAATTTCCAGAATCTATAAAGAACTCAAAAAACTCTACACGAAGAATACAAATAATCCAATCAACAAATGGGCTAAGGAAATGAAGAGACACTTCACATAAGAAGAAGATGTACAAGTAATCAACAGATATATGAAAAAATGTTCAACATCCCTAGTAATAAGGGAAATGCAAATCAAAACTACCCTACGATTTCATCTCACCCCAATTAGAATGGCGATTATCAAGAATACAAGCAACAATAGGTGTTGGCGAGGATGTGGTGAAAAAGGAACACTCATACATTGCTGGTGGGGTTGCAAATTAGTGCAGCCACTCTGGAAAGCAGTGTTGAGATTCCTCAGAAAGCTTGGAATGGAACCACCATTTGACCCAGCTATCCCACTCCTTGGCCTATACCCAAAGGACTTAAAATCAGCATACTACAGAGATACAGCCACATCAATGTTCATTGCTGCTCAATTCACCATAGCCAGATTGTGGAACCAACCTAGATGCCCTTCAATTGATGAATGGATAAAGAAACTGTTGCATATATATACAATGGAATATTACTCCACCATGAAGAATGATAAAATTATGGCATTTGTAGGCAAATGGATGAAATTGGAGAATATCATGCTAAGTGAGATAAGCCAATCTCAAAAAACTAAAGGACGAATGATCTCGCTGATAAGCGGATGAGGACATATAATGGGGGGTGGGAGGGGTTAGCATTAGGTTTAGGGTTAGGTTTAGGGTTAGGGATAAGGAGAGCGGTAAGAATGAAGGAAAGAAGGACTGTTTAGAGGGAAAAGAGGGGTGGGAGGGGTCGGGGGGAAGGGAAAAAAAAATAAACATCATTGCCCTATGTAAACGTATGATTACACAAATGGTATGCCTTGACTCTATGTACAAATAGAGAAACAATATGTATCCCATTTGTATACAATAAAAAAAAAATCCAAGGAATTCTAAAGGAGCTTATATTTAATACAAGAAACAAACGATAGAAAGTAAGTCATATGTCAGATGCTGATAAGTGTTCTGGAAATAAATAAAACATTGAAAGATGAACACTAGGGATAAGGGTTGATGATTTTGTAAAGGGTGGCCCAGAAATGCTCTGTTGGTGATATTTGACTCCATAAAGCATGAAAAATGGAAATTAAAATATCTAAAGGAAGAGTGTTACAAAAGGAGAAGCCAAGGCAAAGGTCACAAAGCAATGGCACACTTAGTAAGTTCAGGGAATAACAGGGAGGTCAGTGGGACTGGAGAAGAAAGTATAGGTTGTGGAAGCTCTCAGAAGGCACAAATTTTTATTAAAAAAGTGATCTTTTATTCTGATCCAAAGGGAAATCATTACGTAGCTTCAATGGCTTTAATATGAGGACTGGTGCAATGTGACTTACCTTTTGCAAAGATTCCCTTGGCTATTATCTTAAGAATGAACTGTACAGGGGGCAAGATTAGAAGCAGAGTGAACAGTAAGGAGGCTAATAATGTACAGTCCAGGTAAGAGATCAGGACATCCTGGCCCTGAGTAATAGTGGTGGAATTGGTGAGTGGTGATTATATTCCAGACCTGTTTTTAAGATAAAGTCAACAAGATTTTCTTATAGATTGCATATGGGGCATCAGAAATGACAAGCAAGCGTCCATTTTTTTTGGTCTGAGCATCTGGTAGAAAATAACTGTCATTTGCTGAGAATGGGAAGACCTTGGGAGGGGACAGCAGCACACATGGACCATCTTTGTGAGCCTGGGTCTATTGCTTCCTCACTCCTTTACTCCCAAATTGCAAAAGGTACATAAAGTTCATAGGTACATTATTAGAACCAGCAGATGACAGGTGTTAATACTACCCCCTTAAAATCCCCAGATGCATTTCCATGAACACCTGCTATCTACTTTCTATGACGCATCTTTTCCCAGAACCCAGAAAGAGAAGACATGAGTTTGGAGACTTGGCATGTATCCTGAAAAAATGCAACTTAAAGTTTTCATCTAATTAAAAACATTCAGGATTCTTTCTTTCATGTCAGGTAGATCCAAATCATTTAACTCGCCCTCCCCATTTTTGTTTGACCATCTCATTGGTTTTTCTGAACTCTAGGGGCACCCTTTTGAAAAACAGAAGGATTCAGGAAACACGGTATCTCACTCAGGGTTTGTTCCAAGTGATCCTATGGACTTCCACCTGTCCCGAGTTTGCAGTCCTTTTGTTTTGTAGGCATAGAGTCTGAAAAGTACATGTCCATTTCTGACCTGGAAGTCAGAAAGCCAGAATTTCAGACATTACTATCATAGGTTGACTCCCTCCTCAAACTGAGATTCAGAGAAGCACATCATTTTTTAGACATAAGCATAAATAGTAAACCAGTTCATCAATCAGTCATTATCACATTGGTGTTTTCCTTTGAAAGAAATATATTCAGTGATTTTGCCTCTAAGGTACTTTTTAAAATCTTTAGTCCCAGCATGTGTTTATTCCACTTGCTTTCCTACAAATTGAAAGGCTTTGCTTCATCCTGCCTCTGCCTCCAAGAGGGCCATGCCTTGCTCCACAGGGCCAGGTCAGGAGTGAATCTACCCATGGATGTCGCAGCCATTTCACTTGATCATGAACTTATCTTCTGCAGCCAAGAATTATTTCTGGAGTCAAAGAGTTTTCAAAGAGTTACTATATGGAAAGAATCATACTTGATATTATATAGAATAAAAACTTGAAGAAAATTTTCTCTTGAAGGCGCGAATGGTTATAATCTTTTCTGAGAAAATACTAGTCGTTTTTAAGTTAGAAAGTGTATAGTGCTACAGAGAGGTAAAAGCAAGATCTATGTAGGCAGAGAGGCTGCAGACTGTCCTCTGCTGTATCTGTAAGAGGAAAGTAGGCCTCGCAGGAAGCTGAAGTCCAAGTCCAGCCTAGTACAGGTGCCACCAGAGGTCAGGGCAGTGGCAGAATTCTAGTGCTCAAGCTTCTCACACAGAGAGGTGAGTCAGCAAGACTGAGGCTCCCAAGGCCCAAGGCCATGGGTGGTTGCCAAGGGTGAAAGTGTGCATCATATCCCAGAGGGTGGCAGGAAGCAAAATGGAATGAAGAGGTGTTTGGGGCAGATCAAGAAGTGGAACCTGGGCTAAGCCCCTAGAGAAGCACAGAATATTCCTAACAGAAAACCCCTTCCTGTGTGATTTCTTTATGAATTCCCCCTCCCACAGCTTCCCAGCCCCTACACAGATTTAATGTTTTTCTCAGTACCACCAAGTACCTAGTAGAAGTACCAGATTGTGTGAATGTTTATGTGTTCTTACGGTGAAAGCTCCGTAGGTATTAACTGAAGTGAACTGAAGGCCAGGAGGAAATTACCACAGCCCTGAGAGTCTCTTACAACAAGAAAACTGATTTAGTTTTCCATGGTTACTATAATAGATTACCACAAATTTGGTAACTCCAAACAATGTGTGTTAATGGTCTTATAATTCTGAAGGCCAGAAATCAAAATTCAGTTTCACCCTTCAAGGTTTCAGAAGGGTAATTCCTCCCTCCAGAAATTCTTGGGAAGAAATCATTCCTCATCTCTTCCAACTCCTGGTGGCTGCTTGTATCCTGCAGCTTGTGGTTGCATCTTTTCAGGCCCTGCCTCTGCCCCACTGGCTTCTCCTAGCCCATGTGTGTGAAAAATCTCACATGTATGTGAAAAATCTCTCTTATGGAAACACTTGTGATTAGATTGAGGGATCCCTGAACAATCTAGGATATTCTTCTCATCTGCAGATTCTTAATTTAATCACATATGAGGTGACCTCTCTTTGCCTTATAACATGCACAGTTTCAGGGATTAGGGTGTGGATATCTTTTGAGAGTCCATTTTTCAACCTCAACAACAATGAGCTTGGCTACCTTTAAAGCAGAAGGAGGACACTTCTCTGAGAATACCTTTCAGTACAGTTTTGAGTTTGGGGAAAACAGTCTTGTTTAAAAATAAAATTGAACAAAAGTGGGAAAAGGAAAAAGAAAGTTAAAACTAAAAGAAATAACCAACATTTCAAATGAATAACATAATCCCCCACCAAGAGGGTGACAGAGAAAGTACTAATCCTAGCAATTTATGATCACAGTGTTTGAACAAATATTCTTGGTCTTGGGAGGAAAACATTCCTTAAGCAGCATTCCAGCCAAGAATCTGAAAATAATTATGAGAATCATCAGAAGAACCCAAGATGAGAAATATTCTATTTTTTAAAATACTGTATTTTTCAAAAGTGTTAATGCCACAAAAGACAAAAACAAAGCCTATGGAAATATTCCAGTTAAAAACTGTATGATCCCACTTCTGTGTTGTTGTGGTTTAGATATTAGGTGTCCCCCAAAAGCTCATGTGTGAAACAATGCAAGAAGGTTTAGAGATGAAATGATTGGGTTATAAGAGGTTTAACCTAATCAGTGTTTTAATCCTCTATAAAGGATTAACTTAGAAGTAACCATGAGCAGGTAGGATATGACTAGAGAAGGTAGGTCCCTGGGGACGTGCCTTTGGGATTTATATTTTTTCCCTGGTGAGCTTAGCTCTCTCTCTGCTTCCTCATGCAAAATCCTCAACCACTTTTGTCCACCACACACTTCCACCAAGATATTCTGCCTCATCTCAGGCCCTGAGGAATGGAGTTGGCTCTCAATGAACTGAGACCTTTGAAACCGTGAGTTCCCAGATAAACTTTTCCACCTCTAACTGTTCTTGTCAGGTCTTTTTGGTCTTAGCCGCAAAAAAGCTGACTAGAGCATATATCAGAGCTAAAAAGATGGATCTCATAGAAGAAAAGACTAGAACAGTGGTTTCCAGGGTCTGCAGGGGGAGGAATGGGAAGATGTTAGACAGAGGGTACAAAGTTGCAGTTACAAGATGAACAAGTCCTAGGGATCTAATGTAGGGCGTGGGTGGTAACAGATGTGTTAACTAATTTTATCATGGTAATCAAGCAATGTACATATACATTAAGTCATCTCACTACACTTTGAATATATTCAGTCTTTGTTAAATAAGTGTTTCAAAATTTTAAAAACGGCACCTGATTACACAACACATGCCTCCACATGCACACACACACACAAACACACAACTAAAGAGAAGACATAATTACCAAATGTGGTACATGATCTTAAGTTGTATTCTGTACTGGGTGAAAATATTTTTAAAAACATGTTTTACCTGAACAGAACAACTGTAGGGAAGGAATGTTTTATTTAGGGGCTCACAGTTTCAGAGGTCTCCATCCATAAGTGGCTGGCTCCATTCCTCAGGGCTCAAGGTGAGGCGGGACATGGTGGCAGAAGAGTGTGGCAAAGGGAGGGAGCTCACCTGATGATCAGGAAGCAGAGAGAGGCTCCACTGGCCAGATACAAATATATACCCCATAGCCACACCCCCAATGAATCACTTCCTCCAGCCACACACCACCTGCCTCCAGGCATCACTCAGTTAATCCCATCAGGAATTAATTCACTGATTAGGTTAAGGCTATGGCCCGATCATTTCTCCTCCAAACCTTCTTGCATTGTCTTACATGTGAGATTTTGGGAGACACCATATCTAAACCATAACACATTATTAGATCAAATGATGACGTTAAAACATGGATAATGTGGTTTGTATATTAGGCATCCTAAGAAAAGTTCACGTGCGAGGCAATACTAGACTACTTAGAGGTGAAATGGTTAAATTATAGGAGCTATAACCTAATCTGTGATTAATCCCCTGATATGGATTAACTAGATGGTAACATAGGCAGGTAGGGTGTGGCTGGAGGAAGCAGGTCATTAGGGGTGAGCCTTTGAGGTATACGTTTTGTCCCTGGTGAGCAGTTTCTCATTTTTCCTCTCTCCCTACATCCCTCCCTCTCACTCTCTCCCTCTCTCTCTCTCCTTCCTGGCTAAACTAGTTTAAACTAGTCCTAAACTAGTTTCCTCTCTATGCCCTTCTGCCTTGATGTTCTGGTTTACCTTGGGCTGAGAGCTATTGTGTCAGCCAATCAGGGATGAACCTCTGAAACCCATGAGTTAAAAAACAATTTTTTCCTGTTCTAAGTCTTTCTTGTCAAGTCTTTTGGTCACACTGAGGCAAAGCTGACTAAAACAATGAATGATAGGTTATGTAAGAATATTGTAATAATGCTGAATTTCCTGAAGTTGGCAGCATGCCATTTTTATGTAAAAGGATCTTTATTCCTAGGAAATAATGTAGAAATATGTAGGGGAAAAGACCAGGAAGCATATAACTTACTAGTAAATAGTTCAGAAAAATATGTGCACGTGTGTGTGTGTGTGTGTGTGTGTGTGTGTGTGTTGTGGAGGTAGAGAGAAAGGAGAGAGAGCATACATCTGCCTGAGAGCTCAAGCACCATCCAAACCAGTGATAAACTGAATAGAGCCAAGTATTAGCAGCAGGTCAATCTGGATATAGGCTATGTTGATGTTCTTTGTACTATTCTTATTCTTGCAACCTTTCTGTGAGTGAGTTTTCTTTAAAAAAAAAAAAAAAAAAAAAAAAAAAAAAAAAACAGGCACTAAGCCAGGTATGTTGGCACACACATACAATCCCAACTACTTGGGAGGCTGATGCAGGGGGGTCACAAGTTCAAGGTCAACCTGGGCAACTTAGCAAGACTCTGTCACAAAATTTTAAAAAATAAAAAGGACTGGAGATACACCTTGGTGATAAAAGTGTCCCTAGTTTCAATCCTCAGTGAGAAAAAAAAAAAAAAAAAAACAGTTCACTGTCATCCTTAGGAAATATAGCAAAAATTACTGAGTCAACAAGAGCCGTATAAAAAGAATACAGTACTGGAAAGAACTCTTAAAAGAAGGTATCATTCAGACAGATTTATGTTGACTTTAAACCTTCAACTTTGTCATAAAAGTCTGCATACCCCACAGCAAAACCTCAGGATCTTCAAGTTTCCCACTCTTCTAAATTCAAGTGTGCATGAGTCATATTAAGCCTACCCTTCACAGAAATCCTTCAAAATAAAAGATAAGAGTAAAGGTAATGAATGTATTCAACATAAGAGAAAAAATTCTAGCAAAAACTTAGTCTAAAGAACCATAACTCCAAACCATGTGCTGATGTTTTATTCTATTACAACAGAGTTTTAGTATCTTAAGAGTTGTGAAAAATAAATCCCTGAATAATGAGACTAAGGTAGGTTCTAAAAGGGTTGCTAATTATTTGAGCCAGAGAGAATGCAAATTTTACATAGAATTGGGCATCTTCTATATTAACCTTGAACATGAACTTTCTTGTTACAGGCTGGATTCTTTGAAAGCAGATGCTTAAAAAGGATTATGGATGGGATTCTATCAGGGATGAGATGTTTATCACATTACCTGTGAAAAGAAAAGGAGGAAGCATATTGGCAGAGAGAGAGAGAGCCGAAGTGCAAGTCTGACAAAGCCTTGACTGACCTGTCAGGGAGCTCTGAATCCACAATTAATTGCCTGTCACAGTTGTGCTGTACCATGCAGGCCAAACGGACATGGCTTTGTGGTGCTGCCTTCCTAGCCATTGGCTGGAATATACCCTTGGAAGGACCTGACCTGAGGGGAGGTGACTACTTAGAATAAAAGCAGATACTGAAAGTCTGCCAGCTGGAGGCAGATTGCTGACCACCCTTTCTGTAGCTAGGTAGCACATCCTTCCTTTCAGGGCAATCAAGGTGGGCATCTTGGACCTTTATACATCCTCTGAATTCACTCATCAAATGTGGGCTGCCCCAGAGAGGGCAAGACCTTGAGAAAACTAGTTCTCTAGAGCTGAGGTGAGGCCATCCCTACAGAAGCTAATGGCTGGGATCTGTCTACAGACCATGCTCCCCTCAGTTGGGCAGCAAGTCCTTCTCTGCTGTGAGATCTTGGTTACATATATCCATGTCTACCACATGTTCTGAGTCATTTTCAAGACACTGGTTCAGATGGACCTTGCTTATAACTCCTCAGCACTATTATCAGTCCATGACCCTTCTTTCCTACCAGAGTCTTCATTTCAATGAGAGTCTCTGGAAACTAGGTATCTGAATCAGGTGAAACAGTGGCTTTAAGTTATAGAACAAAAAAGTGCAGTTCAAAGAAAGAAAATTAACCCCTACCTGATTTATTCTGGTCAACATAGTACAAGCCTGGGTTGAGCCACAAAATCCTGACAATATTAGTCACATACACTTAATATAAACAACATATTAATAACAAAGAGCTGCTATTCTTACACACAGGACTCTGGGGGTCACCTGGGAGTGGTCTCTTACTGTTATGAACGTCCTTAATTCTCTATCACTTTAATAGCACTATTGGTTACCTTGAGCTTTAATTATTTACATTAATTTCCTCTTCACTACTAGCATACAATACTTACATTACTCTGTTTCTTGAGCTCATCACCTACTAGGTACTGAAGAAATATTTTTGCATGTATCCATTGCATAGTAGAACAATCTTCAATGTTTTTCCCCCAAGTATATGACTAATGATGCTCACAGTCATAACATGCACTTGTGGGCATGCTCATATTTTAGAAAAAAATATTTTTTTTTTCTGAGAAGCAAAAAAAAAAAACTACAATAAGCTACCAGGAGAACATTACTTATAGTGACTGTACATAGACTGCAACATGCAAGATTGGTGTCAGTTATGAGCAATTCCAAATATTCTGAATGAGATTAATCTGGGAAGGTAGGTGAATTTTATTTAGAGTTTAGAGGGATATCTTATTCAGATGGAGCTGAAAGAAAAGGCTTTTCATCTCAGTAGCCATAATATGGTCAATGGACAAGAACAGACAACTGGTAAGTAGGCAATGGTCAAACTATTTGCTTATCTTTAGTAAAGAAAATCAAAGCACCTAGTTGTCGGGGTACTGCAGACCCCCAGCCCTTCGGCGTGGCCAAGATGGCGCCTGGCAAGGTGCCAAGGAAGTGCTGAGAACAAAACCAGGTACCTCCAGCAGACTAATACTCTCTGCCAACAAGTGGCGTATTTTGAGGAAGTTAATGTGATTGGCCATGGGTCCTCGTGGACACTGCATGATTGCTATATCCACACTATTGTGCTCCATTACTGTCCATGCTTTCCCCTCGTGATCTATAAGCTGATTGGTTGTTGTATGTAATGTAAGGCGCTTGCAAGAGCGGCCCGCTGCTGCTGGCCAGCCAGAAGAAGCAGACTGCAGAAAATAAAGAACTTGCCCTGATCCGGTTTCGTGTTTCTCTGCGGGCAGGGGACGCGACAGATGGTGCCGAAACACCCGGACTGAGAAAAAATATAAGGGTAAGTTCACATAAGTTTTCAAATCAAGAAAAATTAGTTTGAGAGTTCAAAAGGTGAGACGTCTCGAGGTTCGCGGAGCAGCGACAATTCATTACAGGAGGTTCCCCAGCAGAGGGACAATTCATTACAGGAGGTTCCCCAGCAGAGGGACAATTCATTACAGGAGGTTCCCCAGCAGAGGGACAATTCATTACAGGAGGTTCCCCAGCAGAGGGACAATTCATTACAGGAGGTTCCCCAGCAGAGGGACAATTCATCATAAGAGGTTCCCCAGAGGAGGGACGATTCATCATAAAAGGTTCCCCGTGGGAGGGACGATTCAAGTGGTACCAAACTGTGTGCGTGTGTGAGTGAGCGTGTGTGCGTGTGCGCGCCTGTCTTTTGTTTATGTGTTTAAACTAGTAAACTACCTCGTAGTCATGGGAACGGATCTGTCTAAGATTAGAATGCAGCGGCCTCTTAGAGAACTTTTAAAAAAAAAATCACGGAACACCATTGAAGGCAAACACGGCCTTCAAGTTCCTAGATACTGTAGAGAAAGTCTCTCCGTGGTTTTTAGATGAGGGATTATTAAATCTTCCTCAGTGGGAACAGCTAGGAGAGGATTTGCGCGACGCGGAGAGACGCGAGCCTTTGCCAATGGGAACTCTGGCAATATGGTCACTTGTTAAATCTTGTTTGATACAGCAAGGTAAATCAAAAAACCCTTTTAGGGATTTAAAGGGGCCTTTAGAAGAAGGAAGTCAGATCTTAGAAAAAATTAAAGAGGAACGATCATATTCTCAGACTTCAGAAAGAGTGGGAACATAATATAGTAGCCATAGTCCCCACAAGTATTGGGAGATAATTGTTTCATGATTTTCTACATTCAAACCTAATCTGATTTCTCAACCAGGTAAAAAAAGGGTTAAAAAGTCCTGGGTGATCCTCCCTCCCCCCTGCCTGGCCTTGTCAAAGCCTACAATGGATTATAAATTACAGCAGTCTCAGCGGGAAGGAGGAGGGGTAACCTGAAGAAAAGAAAAAAAAAGGGTGTCCGTTTTAAACTTAACTAACTTATTTTCTAGGATTCTTTGTTTGTTTTGTTTTTCTTTAATGCTGTATTTTTGAGCTCATAATTTTGATCCTACATACCTAGGTTAATGATTTTTTTTCTTTTTGATCAGTTCTATTTTTTATTCAACTGAAGTTTTTAAACATCTGTTTCATTGCAATGAACATTTACCTATAAAGTTACAAGGCCTTTGATTTTATGTTATCTGTATGTCGTGCTGTCTAATGTCATAATTTGTCAAAACTGAGCGCTCTTAAAATTAAAATTTAAAAATGGATCCAAATACTTTTAATCACGTGATTTAAAAAGGTTCAATTTATATTGGGTAAACTAATAAAAGTAAAATATCTTTAAAAAAAAACTTACAAGTCTCCAGGTGGTCAAACTAATGAAATGTTATTGTTAAACAATGTCTAATATCAATTGCTTCTAGGACTTTTCTTCAGCAGGAAAGAGGCAACGGATCCTGTTCAGGACACTTGTCTGATATCTTGGTTTTTATAAAATAAATAAATTGGAGTTAACATGTATGGGATTACTCAAATGTGTTTGTAGAGACGTCTGGTTAATTTACAAAGTTAAAATGCTAATTGTTAAATAACATCAAGTACTTTTAACTTTTTAAATTACATGGGGTATCATACTTAAACATTCTTGGTGTTTTCATAGGTTGGTAAATAAAAGGAAAAAGGAAATGTTTCTGAGTAAGAAAGTCTGTGTGTAAGTAAAGGACAAGTTTCAACAAGTCTCTTAAGTTTTATTCTTTAGAACAATTAGTCTTAAAAATTGGGGTGTATACAATTATGGTTAAACAACTGTTAAAGTATTGTACTGTGTTACAGAATCTAAATTTTTCTTTAAAAACTAAATTTGGTAAGAAAAAAAGGTGTCAAGGTAATTGTAAAATGGTTTCTAGTTGTATATTAAATGTGTTCATATTTTTCAGGTATACAAGTTTTAAAGCAGGAAATTTATCAAGCTGCTATTCTCCAGATAAACTTGTCTGTAATGGTAATTTTAAGCTTATAAAGAGTAAATTTCATTGGGGATTAATTTCTATCATTTAGTGTTCTATTAGAGGACCTGTTATCAATAGGATATATGTAAAATTGGTTATACTTTACATTGAGATAAAAAATTTCAAATGTAAATGTATTTCTAAACATTAGAGCCTGACTTGTTTAAAGGTTAATTTTGTGAAACATGAAAATATTTTGCCACTTTGACACACAAAAGGAAAGTTAAAAGCTCTCTCAGCCTTTCTTTGATTCATGTTTTAGATACAATGTTAAATTGTGTTAATTATAAAGTTTGTATAGACTCAGGAAACAGTATATGTAAACTACTTAATGATATTTAAGGAAAAAGCAAAGATCAACATCAGAATTAGAACACTTAAGATCTATAAAGAGTCACGCCTTACCTGAGATAAGGCTCTGCCTCTCACCTTACTACATGTTAGAGTGACTCCAAAATAAGTCAGACTTCAGCTTATTTAAAGTTATAATCAAAAGATTGGTTTTTGTTGTAAAATTACTATGATCTCAAATAGGAAATATAATGTGGTTCTCAGTCAAAATTCAAGATAGCTATTATACAAGCAGAATATATTTTTACTCTTGCTAATTTCATTTTGTAAAACTGTTACCTGTTAATGTTTTACAAAAGTAGCTGCTTCAAAAACACGCAATCTAGGTAACTTATGATAATAAGCCATCACCTATAGAACAGATAGTGGTAACTTCCAGAACTAATACAGACTCCAGTTAGATAAAAGGGTAAATAACTGTAAAGTTATGAACATTAAAGTTAAAGCCCAGTACTCTCACTCTATGACTGGTAAAACTGGCTTGCTGGATGATTAAGATCAAACTTAGAGATTGGAATTAAATACAGAAGGCAAGATAGGCCAGTATTTGGATCTTTTGCCCTCAGTCAGCCTGAACCCAGGGAATAAGAGGACTTCTCTAAGGAGTGCTGCAACTCTGGGTCACACAACCTCCTGATCAAGGAGATTGTTGAGACTAGAGGATCCTGGACACCCAGCAAAACAGTAAAAACCAAAATATAGCCATTCTTGGGCATTTAAGAGAAATAATAATTAAATGTAACTTAAGATGTACACTTATGTTAGTCCACTAGAATAAAGACTGGAAGCTACAAATAAAAGAAAGATTCTTCAGCAAATGTGCCTGATAACAATCAAGAGAAACTGCCAGAGTCAGAAGTTTTTAGTCAGTTTAAGGCCTGCAGATCTTCCTAAGCTACACAGGTAGACTTAATCTATGTTTGCTCGTATGATTACCTAGCCCTAAGTAACAGAAATATAGAGCTCTCTACTAAACACAGGTTATACCAATAAAGGGATATTTTACACAATCAGATGACTTAAGTAGCTTAACTATATTTTTGGGGATATCTATGACATTAAGAGTTAAATGTTGTGTTTACATTCCTGATAACCTGGACTATGTTAAAGTTCCCAAATAAAGGCCTTGTCCTTTCCAGCCTTTGCTAGGTCTAGTTATGGGAACAATTTCTCAGTTCTTCCACCTCCTGGTGAAAGATTGACTTCTGTCATTTTCATGATACTCAGTGGCATGTTCCAGATGCTGCAACATTTACTTTGTACTAATTTCATTTCAGTACTCATGTCTTTTTGTTCTTCTATCATAGAAACACCCACCCCCAGATGACTTTATAACCTGCTCCTCCCCAACCAGACTTCTACCTCGGACCCCTCGATTGACCCGATTTTTAAAAAAAGGAACTCCAGGCTGCTTGCCCCTCACTGCCCCCTTTCAGCTTCGAAGCAGCCAGAACGACCGACGCCCCCTTTTCCTTAAAGCAGTTGGGAGTTCCTATAGCTAAAGCGGAGAATGAAGCCAAAATTAAGGACAGGTAGTTAGTGTAAAAATAGGGAATCGGGTCAATTCGAGGAAATGAAGCCATAAAGCCATCTGCCTTTACAAATGTCAAGGATCTCCGGAGCCCATTGATTACCAAATTTACCTGCCTATAGGGGATGTAGGGTGCGCTCACTTCTCGGGACTTTCAAAATATCAGCTTTCTCCCTGCCGGGAGAAGTCTGTATTATTCCCTTTAAACAATCCAAACTATGGTCCTTACTCAACAGTACCAAATGATTAAGCAAACTGATAACCGAGACAGGATGGACAAACGGATATAAGATTCTATCCATGATAAACAAAAAGGGGGAATAGAGGAGACCTTCAGGTCCCCTAAAGATAAACTTTCTCTTTGTCTCTTTGTTTGGGTTTTTTTTTTTTTTTTTAACTCTGGGTAATAAGGGTAACCCGGTGCTTTACTGGAGCTGCGGCTCAGTTTGTGTGTTTCCACGGAATAAACTAACTTACAACCTCTTTTTAGTCTCTTAGGAGGAACAGTTCAACTATGTAACAAAACAACTGCTTCTCTCAATTGTACTTCAGATTTGTGCTATCTCTCAATGTTAAAATGCTTCTAGGTTCCTGCTGGCAGACTTAATGTGTGTTCCTACCTTCCTACCAGTCCCAGTCTCTGTTACAGATGATGAATTATCAGTATTGCTTTCCAGAAATAAGAGGGACTTTGGAATCACCGTAGCAGTCATTACCACCATAGTTGCATCAGCAGCAGCAGCCGCCGCAGCAGCTGTAGCCTTGACGACATCAGTACAGTCAGCAACTAAGCTTAATGAAGTGGTCCAGCAGACAGCTACTGCTCTGTCTACTCAACAAACAGTGGATCAACACCTAAAAACAGGACTACTTTTGGTAAACCAGCGTGTGGACTTACTTCAAGAACAAATGGACCTTATACAAGAACTGTTAAGCGTGGGGTGTATTTATCATCTGCCGGGACTGTGCGTTACACCTGTAGCTTATCATAATCTTAGTTATGCAGCAAATTTGTCTAAATTCATATCTACTCAGCTACGTGCCAATTGGTCTTATAAATTTGATAATCTTACTGCCATTCTTAGATCACAAATTGTTAGCCTTAATTCTACTAGAGTTAATGTAGCCCCTATATCTGAAATGCAAAATTGGTTATCTTCTTCCTTCAGTTTTGTAAAGCAATGGGCAGGAATGGGAGCATTGTGTGTGTTAATGATTATTACAATTATCTTCCTCACACGCTTTATCATGCGTATACGCCAAGTTCATGCCAGAGATCGCATCATTTTCCATCAAGCCATGATGGCCTTAGAGGCTGGCAGCTCTCCTCAAGTCTGGCTGAGCATGCTGGATCGGTAGTCAACGACGGGTAAGGAAGGAGGTAACCGCGTACCGACCTAAGACAGGAGCTGTAGCATGCTCTGCAGTTATCCGATGACGGGTAAGGACGATGGTTGACCACTCCGCCTAAGACAGGCACGATCCCAAGCCAGCATTCTTTTAATAAATAAAAAAGGGGGAGCTGTCGGGGTACTGCAGACCCCCAGCCCTTCGGCGTGGCCAAGATGGCGCCTGGCAAGGTGCCAAGGAAGTGCTGAGAACAAAACCAGGTACCTCCAGCAGACTAATACTCTCTGCCAACAAGTGGCGTATTTTGAGGAAGTTAATGTGATTGGCCATGGGTCCTCGTGGACACTGCATGATTGCTATATCCACACTATTGTGCTCCATTACTGTCCATGCTTTCCCCTCGTGATCTATAAGCTGATTGGTTGTTGTATGTAATGTAAGGCGCTTGCAAGAGCGGCCCGCTGCTGCTGGCCAGCCAGAAGAAGCAGACTGCAGAAAATAAAGAACTTGCCCTGATCCGGTTTCGTGTTTCTCTGCGGGCAGGGGACGCGATACCTAGTGACTTATTTTCAGTAGGCAGAATGAGGAAAAATAATTAATTGAAAAATTTAGGATCTTGATATAAGAATTTCTATTTGTGTTCTAAGTACTTGAAAGTCTGAGAAGAGAAAGTAGTGAATGAAAGCAATGTATAAAAGATGATTCCTGTAGCTCCAAGTCAGTCAGGACAAAAGAAGAGGACCCTGCAAGTGAGAAGGTCAGGAAGTGTTCCCTGCAGCGGCTCCATCCCCAGATGGTCAGGACCCACATTCAACACTGCTGCCCACCTCTTTCTTCAAGCATCTGTTTTCTCAGCTGCTGTATTACACACTCTTAGTTTCATTTCTTCTTTGAGATTTCTCAGTCTCCTCTACGGACCCCTCTCACTCAGTTCTTTACAACTTTCCACTCTTTAGGTCTCTGTTATGTCCTACTCTGATGTCCTCTCCCTGAGTAGTCTCATTCATGTTCTTGACTGATTTTCTTCCATGTGTCAGTGGGTTCCAAATCAGTGTCTCCAGTCCATGAGGCCCAAGGTCACGTACCCAATTTTCTACTGGATAGCTCCACTGATGGTTGATACTCACTCATGTTCAACCCCCAAAGCTCTTTCTCAGTGTTTTCTATTTTGGCAAATGGCACTGCTGTGCATACAACTTCTCTACCTAATGCCTGCAGATCATTGACCACTCCATTACACATTATCCATTTCTCTGTAATCCTCAAGTCCTAATTGTTTCCCTATCTAATATTTCTTGAATAGATCCACTTCTTTTCATCCCTTAGTTACCTCCATTTCTCACCTGCAATTCCCTGGATGATCTCTCTGCACCGAATTCTTGGTCCCTCCAAACTTTTCTCCATATCAGAACCAAAATAATCATTTAAAATTTGAAATTTATTCAGATAATTTTCCACTAGAAACCCTTATGAGGTTTTCCATAGCCCTCAGGATAAAATCCCGAATCATGAAGATATTTCATTTCATGCCAGTGTTCCTGGCTCTTTTACTCCAGCTTATGCTCTGCTTTCAGTGCTTTGAACATGCCCTGCATTGTCAAGTCAGGATGTTCAAACACAACTATTTCCAGTGCTTGCAGACTTCTTTTCCCCCATTCTTACCTAAGTTAATTCCTATATATCTTTCATATTTCAACTTTAAAAAAGTTCTTTTTCTTCTCCATTTCTTCTCTTTCCTCCCCACTCTCCTTTCTCTTCTTTCCTACCCTGATCTGTGCCCTAGAAGGCTAAGACACATCGACTGCCTCAATGAGCCTCCGTTGCCCTCTGGTTCTGGCTGGAATGGCCAGTGGGAAGAACTTGTGAGGAACAGAAGGCAAGAAGAGAGAGGGGTCAGGGAATTCCTTCCTTTGCTTCCTCTCAGTTATGTACCTGTGCTGCTTAGAGTGGCGGTGACCTCTTCTCAATTGTGCCATTTCTCACCAGGCGAGGTATATACAGGCTTCCCAGGACTCATAAATACTCTAAATCCAGGCCAGTTCTGTAACCATGTTGAGTCCTCTATAGACTACCTCATTATTTTAGTGGAATTCTTCTAGAACCCTGACTAACATGCTACCCCTGGTTCATTGGTTTTGGTTCTCCAGTCTTTACTTTCTCTGAGATATCACTCTCCAACTCTGTTTTGAAGAATTTACCAGAAGACTTTTCTTACACTTATTGTAAGCCCCATGCAGAGCTCTCTGTCTTCTCACTGTTATACCCCCAGCACCTAGCACAGTGTCTACCATGCTATATCATCAACCATATATTTGCTGAACAAAAGAATGACTTTGAATGGTGATTGTGGACTTGAAGGGAGTGAATTAAAGAAAATTGTTATGTACAAATGAGCAAAATTTGTTCATCCATCACAACACATATGAACTGCTCAAATGAAATACTGCATGTGAGTAAAGTATAAATAATGCACTATTTTGTATTATTTACATGCTTTTTAATGTTGAAATGAACTACTTCAAGTTCCCTCTGTTTAGTTTCTTGCTATCTTTAGTGAGTTGCTCATGGGTTGAAGAGAACTGAGCTGGATGGAAGATGGGGTAAAGGAGGACAGACCCAAGGCTCACCTGCCTCCAGAGGAACAAAACAACCTCAGACAAGTTACAATAGCACTAAGAACAACTGCAGCCAAAAACATCTTACATGGTGCATATTTCCTAATGAAACTGAACTTTGAGGAAAAAGACATGCTATCTTCTTTGAAAAATTGGCTGACTGGTAATATTTCATTTCACTCACTGAATTTCAAATAAAGATAAGTAGACTTAAAGGTTGTATATACTTACTGTCAGGGAAAGAACACGAACTCACAACAAAAATAAAGTTATGGGAAGTAGAAATATTGAGACATCAACGTACCAGGAGCTGACAGCTTAGGCATGCCAAGCCCTACACTCACACAGTTCTTCTGTAAGCACATGGGCACCTCTGAGTCTGCAGAAAGTCAGGTGTAGAAGGCTAAATTATATAAGAGATAGTCAACTTCAATTCCTTTCTTCAACAAGTTGTCAGACTTCTTTAGAAAAGTCAAGGCAGTAACTGTTAAGATAGGATAAATTCTCCTTCACAAGAGACAGCTGGGGGTTATTTATCTACACTCATGTTGCCATATTTTTCCTGAGCTGAACAAGAAAAACAGGAGCTGACCAGAAGTATGCAGACTCACCATCTCTGCCTGCTCTAGTGGTCTGTTCACCCACTGGTGTCTTTTTATAAACACTACTAAGCTTCACCTGCTTTTATTGGTTCCACATATCTGCAGTCATCCTCCAGAAAACCCACACCATTCATCTCCCCTGTGCTGTCACTTGTGTTTGCTCAACCCAGACTCCCACCCCAGTTGGAACAACTAGGACTCTCAGGCATCCTCCAACCACACATCATCTCCATGGGGCTTCAGCAAATGTTCCTACACAAACCCTCTGACTGCTACAAGAATTAATGTTTCACATGCCAGAGATTAAAGAAATCTAGTAGACCTAGCTCAACTCTTCCATTTTACAGACAGGAAAGTTAGACACATCAGAACAAAATGACTTGCTTGTCCCTTAGAGATGGCGGTTGGAAGATGTTTTGCAGAAATTGCTAGACTTTGCCACGTTTCTGGCATAATAATAAGACCATTTTCTTGATTCAAAGAGTGAAGTTACTTTTTGTCTTTCATCCCTGTTTCTCTCACCCAATCCACCATCCTTTCTATCCCCACCTCTTTCCTTCTCCTTTTTATGTATTTGGGTTTTTTTTTTTAAAGCAATATAGTTTCATTAAAAACAATTTGGAAAAATACAACAACAACAAAAAAACATAATTAGTTATCCATAATCCCACCCCATGGAGAAAACAGTTGGTCTATTTTCTTTGAATCATTTTTCTGTATGTATATGAATTTACATGTGAATAGTACCAACTCAAATATAGACTGAGCCCCCTGGTCTCTGTAGGCCCTGGATACCAACAAAGATAATCTCAAGGTTAAAAAAAGCAAAATTGATAGAATCCATTCCAAATTTATATAAGACAACATCAGGCCCTTCCAGGCATACTTGGTGAGACTTATGCAAATAGAAGTGATTAACAGTGAAAATTGTTGTCTGGCCAGGAATGAGGCCTCATCTGCACTCATGCTAGGGAAGTCTAGAGCATCTCAGCCCACAAACATTACTGAATGGATATCATGCACTGTATTATATATGGTATTGAATCTTGAATTTTTAAATTTTAATGTTGTAGTATTTCAAGACATTCAAATGCTTTGAAAATATATAGACATTTTTCAATGATAACAGTTGGTATGAGCTCACACTAGATTAGAATGACCATGGGACAGAATTCTAGGCTTTGGCTCTGAAGAGTTCTGGGCTTAGGTACTCTTATTCAGGCATCTAAGTGAGGGCCCCAGAGTGACAGGCATTCTTTCTTTTCATGATGAAATAAAAATGAACCAGAAGCATTGGAACATGCATTCCATGTATGAGCAGAAATTGATTTCTACCAGAACTCAGGGGGTCATACAGTCCCTATGGGGTTTATGCATGCTTTCTTGGAGCTTACATCAATATCCCCTGACAGTCTTTCATGATGAAATTTAGTATTAGTGGTGCTATTGTGCTATATGTTTTAAATTTCTCTTTATCACTACAGGATGTGCCTTGTCTTATTAAATAAAATGCTGTCTTAGCACCTGGAAAAATAATACAATGACTCATCTTTAAAAATACTTAACTAAATCTATTCTTACTGTTTCCTCACTCAAACTTCTTACCATCAACCATTCATGTTCATAAAGTGTGCCTATCTTAATCTATTCCAGAGAAGGGGGAAGAAAGAGCCAACTATAAAGCAGAGAATGAAAACAAGAGGTGAGAAAGGTAGGTCACATTTATACAGTCCTCTCCTGCTCTGTGACAGTGCCTTGCCTCACCATGCTCCCATTTATGCCACACTGCCAGTTGCTGTCCACACTCTACCTTCTTTGGAATGTCTCCCAGGTTTTTTGAACCAACCCTGTTACTATGCACCTCAGGACCTTCATACACACTAAGCCTCCTACTAGAGTTCTCTCCCCTCTGCCCACACTTGCCAAAGTGGCAACTCTTCAGGCCCACCACCAATGTTTCCCTCTGAAGGATACCTCCTTAAAGAACCAGCTGGGATCAAATTCCCCAATTACACTCAGAGTCCACTGGATTTCTCCTCCATAATACACATCACAATTGGATTAAATATTTATCTACATAATTAATTGCCTGATGCTTGTCTTCTTCACCAGATGGTAAACTCCATGAGATCAGAGACTCCCCATTCCAGCCCACCAGTAGATCTATCATCTCTGGTACAGTGCCTTTTACAGACAAGGGTTCAATAACTGTTTAGTGAACTAGTGGATAAATATAAATATGTCCACAAATGAGCATTGTGTCTAGAGTTCCTTTTCCAACCATGTAAATTATCCATAGGAGTGAACTTTGCTCCACTGAACCCATTAGATATCTCCTTCCACACTGATAGATTGAAGTTAGAATTTGATATTGAGTGTCACTAAATTTTTAAACATTGTCAAAGAATGAACTTTAATAAGAAACCATAAAAATGTTTAAACACATAAATACTGTGAGATAAAAACATTGCACAAATTCAGGGAATATATGAATTGATAACATCCATCCAATATCAACATATTTAGTAAGTGCTTAGATGTATTGGAAAATTCCCAGAATGCAAGGAAAGGACCAACAAGAATGGGAAGTCAAACATTATTAGCCTCCTCTACCAAAGCCCAAGGATCATCAGAATCCAAAGCCAGGCTGTCTTTCTCACAAGTACACATGGTTCACAGGAAAAAATAGAACACTTGGAGTCAGTATTAGAAATCAGATTAAAGGACCCATATCTGTGCAACGATTCACTCTTCCCAGGTTTTTCTACCAAAGATGTTATCAGTTTTCTTTAGTCTGCGCCATCCTGCCCTAACTCTCCTTTTCCACTTAGATCATGATAAGACTTACCATGTGCTAGAATCTGTACTGCACACTCTGCCCCCAAGAGCATAAGCTACTGATGTGAGCGGGTAGAGCACATGGAAGAAGGGAATATGGTTACAGGAAGTAATCCAGGTTGAAGTGAGGGGAGAACATCCTGAGATCAGAGAAGTTCCTTGAGAGAGTGATGCAACAGAAAGAACAGGACAAAGAGGACTTGGGAATAATCCCATGTGCCAGAGAAGAAGAAACCCATGAAAGAGATTCTGGAGGTGCCAACAGCTAATGATGCAAGTGCACCAATGTTTGACAATGACTTGACATCTAGACAGAACGTGAACAATGAATTACCATCAGACTAAACTGGTGGTGGGACAGGAGTAAAGAAGAGAGGGTGATGGCAGCAGAGGAAGTTGAGTTCTTTTAATGACAACTTTGATTCAAATGCATGTGAGAGTGTCAGAAAATGTTGAATTTGAAATGAATTCTTCTCTTCAAACAGGAATCCATTACCCACAAACTGAAGAAGCAAAAAACTTTTTAAGCCTTCTGCACACTTGCTTGAAACCACTTCTTTGTAATTGCTACTCCTAGTAACAAATGCAAGCAGGAACAGAACTCTTATAGTTCCATCAAGAAGTAATTACTGGTGAAGAATCCTAATGACAACTTCCCAAGCTTCCTCCACCAGGTTATTCAAACATTAATATAGAACTGCTGTGGAAAGATTTTGCAGGTGGAATTAAGGTCACTATAAGCTGACTTTAAAAGAAAGAGATTTATCCTTAATATCTGAATGGACTCAGTGTAAAAGTCAAAGATGAAGGCAAATGAGTCAATGGAAGAAATGAGGCAGAAGAGGGCTGGGGATTGGCAGTAAGAGACACACAAAGCCCGACAAGGACTTGACCCAAGTGTGCTGGCTTTGATGATGGAAGTGGAGGTGACAAACCAGGGAATGCAGGTGACCTCTCAAATCAGAGAAAAATTTGCTTCTAGCCAACATCTGGTGAGGAATCAGGGTCCTCAGCCTGGAGGATCAACCACAGCCCTGAGCTTGTGCTTGAAGGTCCCACACCCTTTCACCACACTCAGCAGTCAGACAGTCAAACAGACCAGAGAATCTTTTCTAAGTGCCTTCCATAAAAAATAATCCAGGTTTATTCTGCACCCATGTATTGATTCTTTTGAAGCATTTCATCCAAGATATCAGTGTATTTGTTCTTTCATTTTAGAACTGAGAAACTAGATAAAATAACTTCATGATATCTTTGTCACTAAGTGATATTAACAGGCTGAAAACTTGCTCACACAACTGATTTTACCTTCATGGCACCATGTAATGAGATACCTAGTTTGCCTATGATTTCCAAAGTGCACCTAGATTGTCCTCTTAAAAATAAATCCCTTTCCCTGTGCATCTGTCAAAATCCATCTTACCCCTTGATCACTACAAACACATGAGTAAAGCACATCACCTGGCTATAAGAATCCCCATTCCATTTTAATCTTATGGGACCACCATTGCATGTGACAACCATCATTGACTGAAACATTATATGGCATATGATTACATTCTTCTTGTCTCATATACCAACCCCTATTATTTCATTAAACAGAGCTTAGCTGGTGTAAGTCAGTCACTGGGAGTTGTGCCTGCCTACCTAACAGATCTATAAGACAACACTGTGATGAAGGTCTAGCATAGTGTTGTGCACTGTGCTTGCCTATGACCAATAGGAACTTAATGAGCAGGTTTCTTAATCCTGGAAAGCAGCAGTGTCTAATTTATCTTTGCAGACTTTCCATCAACCCAGCAATGTCATGTATATGCTCAGAAAGCACTTGTTAAATTGGATGGTGTTTGACTCCAAATTATCAAATTCCAAATGAACTAAGGTCATAATTTCATGCCTTAGATCTCAGTACACAGGCTCTGTTTAAAATCATTTTTAATAGAATCTAAAAATGTAATGCCTAATTTAATACTTGACCCATTGTGATAATGTCCATCACACTGACAATAGTGACAGTAATATCATATTTGTTCATCTGAAATCACAGATGCTTCACATATTTTTTTAATTGTATACTCTTTACCTTCCCAAAACATGATTGCTTGATTCAAAGACTTACAGCTGTTTTGAGGTCTCTTCAAACCCAAGCATACAAAATCTCCTTTTAATGTCATGCATATCAGATCCCAGATTGGCTTTATTGGCAACCAAGGAAAAAATTCAGTCTTAATTACATATTGAGATAAGAAAATATCCTGTTGCTAATAACTAAAATGCAATCTGTTTCTGTATTCAAATTTTACTTTGACTAGACTACTTCTATTAGCTCCCCTGTTCTGTCTCTGCTTCCATGAGGATGACACTTCGCTGTCTTTCTATCCTTGGCTGCTCACTGCCCACAGTACACTCCTCCTAGAACTTCCAGCCAGCCCCCTCATTCTCTCAGAGACAAACAGTACCCACTCCTCATTCCCCATGTCACCATAATCATGTTCTGGGTCTCCCAGGTCACATGGGTGCCATGAGCTTAGCAAAAAGGGTCCCCTATATACTTTCCTTTCCCTGGCATGGCCACGATGTTCACCAAGATCATTCCATTCTTTTTTCCCAGTTTCTTCTTTTCCTGCATCAATTTGTAACTTTTGGATCTTTATTTGCTTCACATAATGAACTCTTGTAAGTGTCACACTATTTCTAGAAGAGCAATTTTATCATGTGTCTTTGCCCCCAAACCTCAAAGACTTTTCAGTGCCAAAATAAAATCTTAATACAGGCTAATGTATTGGTCTCTATTTAAATTCCACTAGAACTTGTCAAAAACTGTTTTTCCCACTAATTACCTTTAAAAATCAGTTGTTCTTTCTCAGATTTACACCATTTGTTTTCCCTTGTACTTTCTCAAATATAATCAGCTCAAATTTCTTTTCCCTCCAAAAGCATTCTTTGACCCACCCAGCTGGAAAACATCTCTTCTTCAAAATTTCTCCATGCCAGTGTTTATTCCACTCATTCAACAATAATTACTTATTGCCTTGTCTGCTTTGATTCAGGTTGCCACTGCTATTTAAATTTCCTCATATATATCTTGTTTCTCCAAGTGAAGTGTAAATGCTAAAGATGGTGGGTAGCAGGGAGCCAGAGACTTTACCTTTTATATACTTAGTATGGTGTCTGGCACCTAAGTAAACATTACATAAATGTTGGTTTGATTTTTTTAAATTATTCCTCTTATTGCCTTAAATAAGCTAACTTCAGGATCTGAAATATTTTCAGTGTTTGGTCTGATTTGAATAACAAAATGATACAAAATGACATAAGAGAAAAAAAGGAAAAAATGAATCCATTTCCCCTGTCATGTATTGTCTATTATTTTTCAACCACAGAATTTTGTTCCTGTTGTGAATGCCAGACTTTGCATCACACTTTTCTCATTACCCATCCTCAAGAATCACAGCCAGTTGATGCAGTCTTACTCATCAGAGGTAGTTCCTAGAAAAGGAAAAGATCATCATCATTTTTGTGCCTCTCTTATTTTGAAACATGGAATGTAGACTTTTGCACATTCATAGGAATTTGCTATAATAAGTGACGTCCAAGTTAATGGTTTTATTGTCATTTATCAGATGAGATGGCTGTTCCACAAAGCAGAGAACACATGAATAATACTGTCCCTATTGCTCATTACAGCTTCTTTGAAACTTAACCATGACAATTATCCATTTATGTTTTACTCCTCTTGGTGAGGAGGATACATGGATTCCAATTTTGCTAACCATCCACCCCACTAATATTCTCATTAGTCTCCCAGAATTGTCACACACCACTGGCAGTGTGTCAAGAACAGTAGAAGGACAGTGCACACAATCTGAGTTGGAAAGAATTGATCCAAAGGTGAAACAATAGAAGAGAAGCAACTGTAGATTTATATTGGTTTGTGTGTTTTGAATTTTAAAAAGAGCATTAAGAAGCCCTTATTAGCAACCCAAATTTTCTTGATAGGCAAAATTGCAATGAGTCCTGAACTCGCAGGAGAGGTAGAAGATATTATGAGAGCTCAGGTTTCTGCAAGATTTCAGTTGCCTCACAGTTCTGTCAGCTCCAATATGCACCTAAGAGTTTTGGGTCTCTCCACACTTTATAATACATAAGGATAGAATCAACGATATTTCACCTCCTGACCCCTAAACACTATAACCTAATAAAAACTAGAAAGAAATAAACCATGTTAGATCAAGATATCGTTCTGTAAGTGAAGGCTGCTTATCTGGTCTTTCCCATACTAAGATACAAATTCTTGTCTGTACTAACACACTGAGTCCAAATGTCTACACGTGATAATTCCTGAGGGTTTCTAATTTATGGGTATTTTTTTGACAAGGACAAAAGAGTCTACCGAAAAGTACTTGATTGGTTTATAATGATGAGAATACAAGTGTTTATAATATTGTATTCATACTGTCTCATTTCATTATTTTTATTTATTTTTGCTGTACTAAATTTTATATATATAAATATTTATATTATTTATTATATATATATAAAATTTAGTTGTGGCTGAACATGATACCTTCATTTTATTTTTATGTGGTGTTGAGGATCACATAGGGCCTCACGTGTGCTAGGTGAGCACACTCCACTGAGTTACAACCCCAGCCCCCTTATTTCATGTTTTAAAAATAATTTTAAATCACTAAGCCTGCAATCCCTAATTGAAAATACATCCAGGTTACCACATCTACATTGTTAAACCAACTCAGCAAGATGTCACCAGGCTTCTGATACATTACTATGTTTTCTTCTTACCTAAGATGGGGGGAAGAGTTCCTAACAGTGTCCAGTCCACAAGGTCTGTCCTGGAATGAGTCCTCTTCACTGTGTCACTCAATGCCTGACTGGAGGTGGGTCTTTGCATTCCTGAATATACAGAAACTTTGCTATTGCTATTATCATTATCATTATTATTATATTATTATTATCATTATCATCACCATCATCATCTCCAGCAATGGTTCTGTGACATTGTAGCTCTGTCTTTCAAACAATACATTCTGTTTCTATTGTATTCTCTTTGTAAAATCAGTTTTCCATTGCATTGGACAACAGAAAGAAAAAGTTAAAGCCCATTTGATGACTGAATTCTCCTCTAGTTTCCAGTCAAACTGAAAAACAGATTTCCACTTGCACCGTATTTTATACTTTCTATATAATGCCATTAAAAATCCTCAGGTAGCAGGAGCTTAGTACTTTGCTTTATGCCCAATACCTTCTAATTTGTACATAGAATACATTAGGGCTTCATAGAAAAGAAGTTTTATTTTTAGGAAAATAAAACTTGTATTACTTGATAGTATATATTTAGCACCGGACTTCCAAAGTTAATAGTAATTTTATTAATGATATATTAATATAAAGGTATTAGTACCGCCTGTAATAATAATGCTAACTTGATCATAAGATTGTGATAATTAACAGTTTGATTTAATTTTTAATTAAAAAGTATAATAGAAAACTAGAAAAATAAGTAAAAATTAAGAGATCAATGAGAAAAGAAACTGGAAAGAGTTCATAATTATGTGGAAGTTCAATTATATGGAGAGATACTAAACTACAGGGCCACATGAAGGACTTCAACAAGGTTCTGTATCAAAGTACATTCTTCCATACAGAAGTATACCAAATTCTACAATACAAGATTTACCCTACAACCTCATTGTACTAATGTGTAAATATTGAGATACTGGTTCTTTCAATAAAGAAAGGTATTGATACTAAACATCATCAAAACATTTATAACAACAATAAAAAAGTGGATGCTGAGCCCAAGGAGATTTGCTGATGCTACAATCAAAACTGTGTCTCATATCTCTAA
Source organism: Sciurus carolinensis (assembly GCF_902686445.1). Taxonomy (NCBI): domain Eukaryota; kingdom Metazoa; phylum Chordata; class Mammalia; order Rodentia; family Sciuridae; genus Sciurus; species Sciurus carolinensis. The sequence continues at coordinate 75,220,414 of NC_062219.1, read as the reverse complement.
CCTGCCACAGGTGACATTTCCAGTTAAGTCACCTGATGGTTAGGACAAGCAATCTATAACACCATAAAGTTGCCTATGAGTGAATACATTCATCCACAGGAAAAAATTTTGATAAATTAAAAGCAAAACTCTTTTTCTCTGGAGAAATTCTTAGCATTTCTCCCCTAAAATCTTGAATTAAAAGATATCAGCTGTTTTATCAGGCAATTTTCCAAACTATTGTCATTATCCAAACTTCCCTAATGTTCTTTAGTATCATGCTTAGTATCTGGTGGGACAACAAATTTATCACACTGCACTCAGAAATGCAGAGAAAATATATCTTTCTCTATATGATGAATTAATCTTCCCTATGTTCCTCTACACATATGATAATATGTAGAAACATTAATTTAAACCTTGTTCAATGCAATAATTTGAATAGTTTCTTTGGCTAAATTCTTTGTCATCTGAAGAGGTATTGTTAGTCTCAGATTCCCCTCCCTACACCTGTTCTACCAAAGTGAAGGATGGTGAAGGAGAAATATCAGGAAATAAAACATAAGAGGAGCAGCTAATGAAGGCTTTCCATGCTATTCTAAGAAACTGAACGTTGTTTTATGGACAATATGAAATAATGTGAGAATATTTAGTTTGTGAGTTTGGGGTAGACACGGATAGTTGGTCAACTCAACATGTATGCCCATCTCTTTCTTCCTTGCTGACTTCCCATGCTGGGAGCTTCCAATGAATTGTGGGCTTGTCTGAGCCATCTCTAAGTGGAGGTGTGCCCCTTGGAGAATTCCCTGGTGTCATCTCACCGACCTGAGACCACTTCGTTGCCTTGGCAACGTCCCTGCTCAAAGAGAATTTCAGAAAGCCCTAGGTTCAAACGCCACTCTCAGGAGGTGGAAGGAGATATCAGTGTGCCCAAACAGCCTTGAGGCACCAGCTGCCTGGAGGAGAAAGAATTTCAAGTACAAGTGCTAACTCTCCAGTCACACCAATTTCCTACAGCCTCTCACTTTTGTTTATCTTGAAAAATTTTTCTCACAATAAATCCCCCTTTGATGTGTTTCACTATAAATAAAGCATTCATGGACCTTTTCTCTTTGTTTAACTATATTTCTTGTGTCCTTTGTCTATTTCTTAAGACTGTTTTTTCAGCCTTTTATTTTAAGCCAGTCCCCACACTCCTTAGAATTTACTGATTTCCTCACTGTGCAGATCGCTCTGCAGATCAGGGAGAGATTCCCACAGTGGAGATTGAAAAACACACACACGCACACACACACACACACACATACACACACACATTCATTGTTAACAACCTTGTAGTTAGGGGGTTATATGACCTGATTCTAGCCAATGAACTCAAGGGAAAACCTGTTGGGATATCTTCAGTGAAAGCTTTGTCATCTTGGAACAAGAACACAAGTTCACAAGACTTTGAAGTACAAAGGTTTTGAAATTAGACAAGCTGCATGGAATTGCAGCTGCCATCTCGCAACCATGAGGCACCAAGCATATGAGGGCAAAGAGAAGAGTAAACAATAGCAACTCAGAAATAGAAAGTCAGGATTTGTGAAGGTATCATGGAAATACTGCACCACTTCTGAAAGGATATCTCCAGACAAAACTTCTCATGTGAGATAATACATGTTTTATTACTTAAATCACCATTAGTTGCATTTTTTTCTTACTTGCAAAGGTAAGTAAAACATTCAGAATTGATAGTTTTACATAGATCATTGGCCAGAGTTGGAATTTGAAAAGGGGCAAGATTAGATGCAGAGTGATTATTTTAGGGAACTGTCACAATAATACAGGCAAAAATTAAGAAGGACCAGAAAACAGAAGGCAGTCACACAGATATTCAGAAGGAAAAATCTCTAACTTTGCTGTAGGAAGGGTATGGGAAAGGCAATTGGGTTTTGGCTTGTGTTACTTAGTCAGAGGATACAGAAGTACCAGATTTGACCACAGAAAGGAATTTCAACAGGAATTTTGACCACAGAAAGGACTGTTCTTGACTTGAGAACAGTCAAGTCTGAGGTTCTTGCACAACATAACCAGTGGGCAGTTATAAGCAAAAATATTTCTATCTAGATTTACCAATTTGGGATTCATTAAGGTCACAGCTAAAGCCATTAGAGAGCAAGAGAGTATGGGGAACAAGAGTTGGAAAGAACCAAAGCTCAGTGAACACCAAGATTTAAGAAGGGAAGAAGTATAATAAGGAGCAATGTCTGAGAAGAAATACTGAAGGAGGAGCAAACAGGAACAAGTACCAGGTCCAAGCAACCAGAGCATCTGAACCAGGTGATGCTAACCTTCAGTGAACATCTGTCAAAAGACAGAACTACTAGAGAACATTTGAAACAAAATCAAAGTCAAATTTACTGCTTTCTGAAATAAGGAAGCGCTATGAAGGTCAGGAACAGTCTCACTGAGGAAAGTACTTAGCTAATCTTATTTTGTGGATTTTTATGGAGACAAGTTAGTTTGGGTTGGAGTTGGTCACACAGATAAGAGTAGGTTGGGTAAGTATCAAAGAATAATAACTGAGTTATATAGTGGTTCCATTACTAGTCTTTTGAGAAATCTCCATACTGATCTCCAAAGTCATTGTGCTAATTTGCAGTACCCACAATATATAAGTCTTCCTTTATCTCCACATTCTCACCAGTATTTATTATGATTTATATTCTTTAGGTTTGCTATTTGAATCAGCTTTTGCTTTGCTCTGACCAACAAGAACAACTTAGAGAAGCAAAAAGTTATTTGGGGCTCACAGTATGAGAGGTCTTGGTCCATTAATGGTCAACTGCATTGCTCTGAACCCAAGGTAAGGTAGCAAATCATGGGTGAAGGGTTCAGTGATGGAAAGCTACTCAGCTCATTGTGGGGTCAGAAGCCAAGACAGAGAGGGTATTATGGTATCTTCACACATGCATATAGCATAATTTGGTCAACTTTATTTCCAAGTTCTTGCTCTTTGCCTTTCTTCCTCCCTCCCCCTTAATCCCCCACCTCTCCTTTATTGATCTCCCTTTTTATTCTTTTTAAAAATCTCTCTAGTTTGCTTATGAGGGAAACATTTGACCCTTGACTTTCTGAGTCTGTTTCATTTAGCACGATGTTCTCCAGTTCCACCATTTACCCACAAATGACATCATTTAATTCTTCTTTATGCCTGAGTAGAATCTCATTGTGTGTGTGTGTATACTATACTACTATATACATATATATATATATTACATTTTCTTAATCATTCATCCCTTGACAAACACCACAATTAATCCCATTTTATATATAATTATAATTCACTAATAAATATTATACATACACACACATACACACATCAGAAGAATAGAGGAAGGGTAACAGGAGGAAGGAGAAGAGGAAGGAAAAGAAAAGTACTAAGAATGTATTAAAGCAATTTTTTATGTGCATATATTAATATGTTACAGTGAATCCCACTAATGTGTATAATTATAATGCACTAATAAAAACATTTTAAAAAGTTGGTTGACATCAGACTTAGAAGCACATTCTTTGGGCAGTTCAATTCCAATTGTCTGGCATTCTAAGTCCAGTCTGTCACTGACTGGCTTTCACAGGCATGTTTAATAAAGTGAGTTGTCACTGACCAATGACAGATGTTTAAAACCAACTTTGAAGTTTGCTTGTTAACACAGTTATAGAATGATGATTGATGGATCAAAAAGTTTAAAACCTATTTCTGGTGACTGTGACCAAGACTATGAAGAGCCAAACTTTTCCTAGGAATGTGGGACCTTTTGTACATTATAAATTAAATGCTACAGAGATTAAATAAGATAAAAACTGAGATGTGTCCATTGGGTTTAGAAATTTTAATAGAGTCAATGAGGAACTGAAATAGTACAAAGCTGCACTGAACTAGTCATTCTTCCAATTTTCTCCCAGAGCAGGAAGACTGAAAAGGGTGTGGGAAGGTAGAACTAGCATTTACTGATGGGCTATCACATGCAGGGAGTTGTGCTAGATACCTGACATGGGTTACCTCATTTGATTCTCAAAACACCATCCCATAAGGCAGCCATCAGTAGTACTATTCTGAGACTCTGGACACAGAAAAACATTCCAAAGGTTATACAGCTTAAGATTGGCAGAAAAATAGCTAGAAACCAGGCTAGTATGTCTTCAAAACCTAGGCTTGTGCCATTGTACCATGCTGCTGCCAAAGTGTGGCATATAGTAAGCTATGAAAAGGACCTGCTCCATCTCATGCAGTCCTCTTTTCCTCTTAAACTACTCTGCCAACTCTTGCAAGACAGGTAACATGTAGCCCCTAAGAAGTAGGCAACAACAAAGTCATGGCATTGTTTATACATGAAGAAAGATCACAGAAGAGGTGTCTATGTTTATCCATCAAACATTTTAGAAATTTATATTCTCTGAATGCTTTATGTTAATGTCTATTAAAACTGTGCCATGCTTGGCCAAGTATTAAGCAAATCATTTTCTTGACTGGCAGCTATTCAAGTATTCATTTCCTAAGATTACAAAAATGACTCTTTCTATAAGAGAAATCTACGACTCATGAGACAATGCTAACAATTTTAAAGTTAAAACTAGCCATTCATAAACAAAACTCAAATTGGTAATTTGGTGAGAGTTGTTTTTACTATTTATACTTCTTAATCCCTCCTGGGGTTGTACCACTTTCTCTGTGCTTGTTCATCACAAACCCAGCTGAATTAGAGAAATATATAATGTCCTTGAACTTCTGATTACCTTCAATCTTAGGGAACATTTGGATTGATACTGACTTTAAAAGGCTAAAGAGAAAAGTTGATGAAAATTTATTACACAGCCTGCCAACTCTAAATCCAAATTGTTTTAGACTGCCATGCAGTGTGACCTGTTGCAAAAAGACACAGTTGGCCACCTCTCCGAAGTACCAACATGGGATTTCTCACATCCCCATAGAAGCATGTCACTGGTTACCTCATATATTGAATCATTTATCTCCTGAGTGCATCTTCAGGAGATGGTAAGGCATTTAACTACTTACTGTCTTCTCATCAATAATGACAGCTTTAAATACAAAAGACAATTTCAATTTTATAATAGCATGTGGGAAATTCTTTTGTGTTCCATATCATGCAATTCTGCTGTCCACAAAAATGGTTTGTAATATATAAGCTACTTTGTAATACAAAGAAATTCACTGTAATAATTTTCAATCAACATGTCATTTCCCTTTGATTTTGCATTTATAGCATGTTAGAAAGGGACTGGAGGAAACTCAAATATGAGCAACTATAATGAATTCAATAGGAATTATTCATTGAAATGTTCAGCCTTCATTATTAAAAACTACCACTTAATTCTACCAGATTCTATTCATAAATTAGCTGAGAATTTTCTCACATTTAAATTAATATAGTCATCTTTCAGTGCATGTCCTAAAAGGATGTAATCTTTCTATGGCTCAGTAGCTCTAGATGGGGCCCTATCAGCTCCCCACCCCCATGGGTATAGAGAATAAAGTTTTTAAAAGATCATAAAAAAGCAAGTCCCTCCATCCAAAAGCACCATACATCTCTACGAGGACAGTGAACGGATTATGCTGCACCTACACAATTACCAAAGGGAAAGACCTCTTGCCATATGACTAGGCAGCCTGACACTGGCTGCTGGGGGCAGATGGGTCTACAGAACTCATGTGGCAGAGTGAAGTGTCACTCTAGGACAGCCAAGGTAAGGTTCTCCAGGACATCACCAAGGAGAAAACAGTGGGGTGGGAGAAAGCCCAATTAAGAAAAAGGCTTCCTAAAATCAGATGGATATAAGTCATGTTGACTATTGATTAATAGGGCAAATCCCAAAATGGAAGAGAGCTCTCTTTCTCAGGGTGGTTCTAAAGGAATTCCAATGTGAAGACATGAGAAGGCAGGGCATTATTATTTTAGCCTGGTCCCAAAAGTTCATCAGGTTCCCCTTCATGGAATGCAGTTTCAGCAAAGCTTTCTGTTCCTCTGAATGAAGAAGGCAGCAGGTCAAAAATGCCTTGCCTCTACCACTAAAAGCAAATAGTGTGTCTGATCTATAATCACCTGAAAATAATCCCAACAGTTGCAATTCATCCTGTGCATAAGACATTTTTTCCTGATTTCCCTTTTTTTAAAATAGAGCTCTGAGGGAAAAATAATATACTATTTAACATACCATGAAAAAGATTGTAAGTAAAAGCCCTGTGTCTAATAATAGGCCTTCTGACACTTCAGGGTGGGCTTACTAGGCAGCTAGTGGTATGGAGACTCAGACTTAATACTTTATTTGAAGGTCTTAAAACTTTATTTGTAGAAGCAATTTCTCCTTAGACAAGAAAGCCCGTATGTTTATTTCTTGTTTCTAAATGAATGTAGCAGATGCTGTCATGCACCCAGACAAGTTAAGAAGCAAAAGTCAATGAGCTCCTCAAAAATAAATAGAGTGAAACATCCACTGAGCCAGGACTAAGGAGGCAGGCAAACCAAAACTTCTGCTCTATTTTGCTTTGAATTCCCTTATCTCTAAACCATGTAACCTTTTAAGGGTTAAATAACTTAAAATTCACTGTAAACTGGTTTCAAATAAAGCCATTCTTGTCGTGTATCTTTGGTTCTTCTTTTGCTATTTTCCAGACAAATGTATCTTTCCATATTTGTCTTTAATGCTATTTATAGGATAGAAGATGAATAGCCATACTTCATATTTATGCCAAGACTGAGGCAAAAAAGGAAATTTTAGCTGTATTGTATTTGCTCACTCATCTGCTTCATTTCTCACATTTCTGACATAAAATGGAATCATTTTATGCTTGAAAATTGCTCTCGGATTCTCCTGTGAAAGTACTATCAGTGTAAAAAGCAGGACCACAAAGCAACAAATAAAAAGAGCTTATTTTTCCTTCACTTTAATATTGAACATTATGGCCTCTTGGCCTGCCATCAACCCCAGGGTTGGTTCAACAGTCTTCTTTCCATTTCTTCTTTAGTTAAACTGTCCCCTGTTCCTTAGGCAACCCTGAGGACCATTAGAATAGTTTGATATTAAATGAGAGGAGGTAGGGGACAGGGGTAGGAAAGATAGTGGAACGAGACAGATATCATTACCTGATGTACATGTATCAGTACACAAATGGTGTCTGAATCTACAACATAGAAATGAAAAGGTGTACCCCATTTGTGTACAATGAATCAAAATGCAGTCCGTAAAAATAAAAATTAAAAAATAAATTTAAATAAGATTTCTAAATAGGAGACATTCAATAAATGCTATTCTCCCTTCTTCATGTCAAAAAAAAGAATAGTCTTATATTGTTTTGTATTTCCCATGTATGTAAAATTCATTTAAAGTATACCAAGAAGTTAATTAGCCTCCCTCTTCTCACTGTCATATTATTCTTAACAACTTACCGATACTAGGACATTTCTTATAACCTTTGAATCAAGAATTCTGTATAATTTCTCCACTCAACTAAGCCACCACACTGTCAACCCTCTCCTGGCTATCATAAGGCCCCACTCACAGCCTCAACCTCCCTCCATCCTATTCGAGACTCAGGATCTCATTCATTTTCTATCCCAGTTCTTTCCTCCTCTCTTGAGCACTCTTCTTCCACTTTCCCTTTTGGTTCCCATGAAGTGTGTGCCTCTGTGTTACTCAGTGATGAAGACCACCCTGGACCCATACTGTGAATGGAAATGGTTCTCAATAAAGCTGCAATCTGCTTAGATTTTTCTAGTATTTTGCATTTTGTTTGGATTTCTCTTACAACTTAACATAATGAATCAGTGTTTTATTCAGATTCAAACAAAAGTTTTGTGTTTTTCAGGTAAATATGAAGTATACTAAATACCTAAGAATGCAATTAGCAAACTCAGAATCAGTAACTCACAGCCTCAAGGTAAAAACATTAATGACAAAACATGGAATTCCAACCTATGGACTTGGAACACAGAAAAATACATGTCTATAAATAGAAGCTTAAGAAGATTTACCTTAAAAATAACAATTTAACAAAATTATGACACTTGGTTGTAACTAAATTAAAAAATCTCCAGTAGCTGAAGGGCCTGAATCATCAGGGTTTTTCATTTTCAGGTGTTTCAGCAATAAGGTCTGTGGCCACAACTGGTTTTGCACAGCGAAACTAGTCAGCACATAAAACTGGGAAATGAGGATTTCTCTCAGTTACAAACTGAACTGTTTTGACTTTCTATAGCTTCTTCGATGCCGTCTATATGTTACCTAGATTTATAGAAATAAATCCTCATTGAAAGAAAACGTTTACGCCATATCTGTAAACTTGAAAGTATCTCTGACACATGAGTTACTCTGGTCACACTATGAGCTGCTGTAACAAAATACCACAAACTGAGTAGCTTATAAGCAACAAAAGTTTATTTCTCATAGTTCTGGAGGTGAGAAGTCCAGATCAAGGTGCTTCAGCTAATTTGGTGTCTATAAGGGCTCATCTTCTGGTTTATCAATGCCACCATGTCTTCATATGACTGAAGGGTCAAGGCAGCTCCCTGGATCTCTTTTGTTGGGACAATAATTGCATTCCTGAGTTTCACTCTCAGGTCCTAATCACCTCCCACAGCCTCCACCTCCTAATACTATCACCTTGGGAATTAGAATTGCAACATGTGAATTTGGGACAGACCCAAACATTCTGACCATAGCAACTACCAAAGATTTCTATGAAAATGGACTGTGATGGTTCTTAGATTATCTACTGTTTTAATACAAAATCTTGGTTTATTCATTCTTTTGTGTGTGTGTGTGTGCACATGTGTGTGTGTGTGCACGTGTGTGTGTGTGTGTGTGTGTGTGTGTGTGTTGTCCATCTGCCTTCATTGTCATTTTGACTATGTCCACACAGTTTGCTAACAGGTTCTTCCTGGCCTAGAATTTGTAAGTGTGGATGAGAATGTTGCCAAGATAAACACATGACATGAACTTTGACAACATGGAAATGTGTAACCTTAACAAGAGTGGTTATACTAGAATAAAAGGAACAGAAGCTAAATAGAGTAGATAAGGAAAAATCAGAAAATAGAAATATCAAATATTGACATTATAAGAAATTATGCTGGAAAGAAAAGCAGAGAAAAGAGATAATAGTTGGAGGGGAATAGGCAAGAAGATCCGTTAAAGATTGGATTCCCTGGAACATACATGTATTAACACTCATAAAAATATTTATTATATCATTTTTATTGTATTATTCTCACAAAAAGCAGGAAGAGAACAGAAGGAAAAGGAGGATTAACAAAGGAGCCAAAGAGCCCTTAACTGTGAATTGTAAATTCAGTCTCTACCTCTAAAGAAACAGAATTAGAATTAAATGTTAAATTGTTGCACTTCCATCAAAACAAAATAAAACAAATATTTGGAATCTAATTTCAGGGAAGGGAACTCTTAAACTAGCAAACTTATCTCATTAGCTCAAAAAATCTTATTCTCAGATTTTAACTATTCATTTGTGAGGCACTAATTCAAAAATATGTACTAAATTCCTACAGTCGCAGGCCCTTAAATAATTACAGTAGGATTGATAAGCGCTGCTAAGAACATTGGAATTTAATAGGAGAAATTAGGCTGATACAAAAAATCAAACGCCAGCATGAGATGTGAATACAAGAGAGGCCCCGAGAGTGTTGAGATGCCTTTGCAAAAGCAATGGCTCTGTGTGCCGGAAGGTCAGGAAATGTTGCTGGACGGAGGAGCGGGAGCTGACCTAGCTTCGGAGGAAAAGTAGAACTGGACTACATGGTGAGGATTTAAAGAAGCTTGTTAAGTAAAGAGACTAACTGAGGCCCACTGTAGGAGATAGGTGTACAGTCTGCTGGGGCATGAACATAGACCAGCAGGAAGGGCATTTGGAACTTAGTGGGAGGTTGAGTCCAATAAAGCAACGGTGAAATGGTTTCCAAAACACAATCAGAGATCATTTATTTTGTGTATTATTGAAAAGTTTGATTTTAGAATAATAAAAGGAAGATTTACCATTGTAGTTCTGAGTGTTTAAATTGGACACAAATCCCACACATGTTGTAAATCTGAAGGCTGTTTCACTAAATGGTTTGTTTGTTTGGTTGTTTTTTTCTTTTGGGAAGGTGACTATGTGACTACCTAAGACTTAGCTTCCCCTTATTTGAGATGGTTCCTACCATTTGTGACTTCCTATTCCTTGGTTGTTGATGGTTTGGAAAACATTTCCTCTGTTTCACAGCTCACAATCAGTAAGGTAACATAAATTTATTATTAATGCCATCGAATTTGGGAATATTTTCATTGAAGTTTCTTTTTGTGATGGTGATAGTGGGATGTGTAGGGATATGTTTCATATGTAAGGGCTACTACTTAGAAGAATTTCTGGCAGATTAGCTTCTGGCTCTACATATTTCAAACCTAATTTGTCCTCTGCTCTCAACATACATCCAGAGCTGGAAACTATAATACATCTCAGTATAACTTCTAGCCCTGCACCTTTGTAATTCAACACAAGGAGGGTGAGCATATTGCCACATGAGGACAGTTGGCAATAGCTAATCTATAGATATAAGTAACTGCAAGCTATGCACATTTATCTCACTAGACCCAAAGGAAGACCAATTCCCCTTCTCTAGATCTCAAAATGCCTGACATCGCGCTAGAGTCAGCTAACGTGGGAAAGTATGATCCACTAAATTTAAGTAGAGTCAACAATGTTGACCAGCTAAGGTATGTTTTAGTCTGCTTTTTCACTGTTGTGATTAAAAGATCTGACAATTGTAAGAAGGGAAGTTTATTTGAGGTCTTAGGGTTTCAGAGGTCTCAAGTCCATGGACCGCAGGCTCCATTCCTCAGGGCTCAAGGTGAGGCAAAACAGCGCAGTAGAAGAGTGTGGCAGAGGAAAGCAGCTCACATGATGATCGAGAAGCAACAACAGAGACTCCACTTACAGACACAAAATATATACCCCAAGGCACCACTCCAGAGCCCCACCTCCTCCAGCCACACCCTACCCATCTTCAGTTACCACTCAGTTAATCCCATAGGAGATTAATTCACTGATTGGGTTAAGGCTTTCATAACCCCATCATTTCTTCTCTGTACCTTCTTGCATTGCTTTTGGGAGACACCACATCTAAATCATAACAGGAGCCCTATAAAGCTCAAGCTTAATTAGCTTCATGTTAAATCCATCTCTGAATATTTTTCATTTTATACTGCTTTTAAACTGTAAAGTTAAAAAAAATAAAGTCTATGTGACCTCTAGCTTACTTTTTAAAATACTTTTGAGGTACAGAAAGTAAACCCAGTGCTTCATGTATACTGATTACACATTCTACCACTGAGCTATTCTCCACCCCTCTCACTCTCTTTACTCAGCATCTGGTGAGTGATTTCCATGTGCTCAATGGAAATACCTGATATTTAAAAAATACAAATTATTACAGCATATGGTCTTTGATAAGGTGCTCAGTACACATATCCTTGTGAAACAACTAAAGGATGCTTCCTAAAGACTTACTGTTTACTATTGTCATTTGAAAAGAGAGAAGTGATGAAATAGTAGGGTGTCTTAAACTGGATGGTGATGGGATGATCAGGGAAATCACCCTGCAAAGATGGAACTGGAGCCCACCGTGAGACATATGCACTCTACCACAGAGGACCAGGGTCTGAGGACAGAGCTCTGTCTTGTACCATAGGAATAAAGGCAGGGAGGAGGGATCTATGAAACATGTCAAAATGCATTAAGAATATCTCTTCTTGTATTCTAGGAGTCACTGTAAAGGACTCCTTTTCAAAAGAACAATGTTTCCATTTAATAGCAGTCTGCTGACTGGGCAGCAAAAACTTGCAATCAACATCCATCTCTATTACATAAGTTTTCCGTGTAATAGATTTCTTTGTATCAAAATTTAAAAAGCAAAGCTGGCATGGGCTGTAGGCCAGACTGTGGAAAAAGCCCCATTTCACTGAATCAAATATTATAATGATATTTGATAAATTGGTGATCCTATCTGTAGGGCTCATTACATTCTAAAACTAGCAGTTTTCCATAACTTCTTTATCCTTCCACTTTGGAACACTTGTCCCTTTCATCACTTGGTTGGTATAAAGCAGATTGTCAAAATTATTGTTTACAATACTCTTTTCTTTGAAGCTGTCTTTATAGACTTTTTTTCTTAAGAGAATTTTGAACTAATACCAGTGCACAGAGTAAAAATCGAACAACCAACTCCCAAACTTCTAATAATAAGTGCTAACTTGATCTTTATTTCATACCCTATGCACCATAGTCTATAACTTATTAAAAGAACACAGTAGAAGAACCTTTAGAAAATAAGGTGAAACAATTCATATTTTCCATATGAATATCCTTGAAAACAGCAGAATTGACACCATCTCCAGTGAATGTCTACAGTCATATCTTGACAGATGTTTGCTGCCTGAAGGGGATTATAATTTCTAGAATCAATTCCTTCTTTTCTCTCTTTCCTAGGACTACTAAACTTAAAGGAAACAAAGTAATCATAAAAAGCTAAAAAATATATATTAATACTAGAACTGCTTGGAATTCATTAAAGGTATTAAAACAAAAGCTTTCTAGAGAAGGAAAGTTTTTTTGTGTTTTGTTTTTTAAAGAAAACACTGGTTAAAAGAGAACAAAAGTCAATTATTTACATGCTAAATTACCTTTCAGAAAGAACTACTGAATTCACATGATAGAACTATTGTCATTAAATATCTGGTTTGCCCAAATATTGAAGGGACATAAAAATAAGAGCAGTTTAATTAACAGGTAAATTGTGTATGAGCAATTTATTTTATGCTTATTTGCATTAACTAAAGTAAATTAATGAAAGAAAAAAATTCAGCTTCAAAAATTCTGACCTGCTTCACATTTTCTTGTTTTTTAAGAACTAATATTTATTTATTTAGTCTGAAACAAAATGTAATAAAAGCTTCTGTAGGCTTAGAGCCTAATTTGTCTGCCTGTCTTTCTTTTTTTTCCTTTCTTTAAAAAATCTATGCAGTTTATTCTCCTCCCTCCAAGCATACAAAGAATTTTTCAGGAAAGTTTTTTAGAATTCGTCCCTATCATATACTTGATAACTTCAGATGATTCCAATCAAAATTTCAAAATTAAAATAGAGTACTACTAATAATAATTAGACCATAGAAATGGAAACTGGGAATAGCAGTCTCTAACTCTGTTAAGCCTGACTAGCATACCCTCCCAGTCTAAACCTCTTGATCTGAAATTATCTCCTCCCCCGACCACACACACACACACTATCCCCTGTATGCTCTCCTCAGGGTCAAGTCTAAGAGACTTAGGCCCTGCTGCTTCACCCCAGCTGATTGGTTAGCAAACATGGAAGAAATCATTCAAGACTATATGGTAGGTCAAGCCAGTCAGATTGTGGCTTTCTTGACTTCCAAAAAGACCACCAAAGCATGATGTATACTGTATAGAAAGGTTATATGTTGAATCAATTCTGGAGTCCATACTGCATGCTAGCCCAAACTACCAGAACAACAAAACTGAAAATGTCATTCTAGAGAGGAAAGCCAAAACTAAGAGATGAGTTACCCAGCAGCCTATACAAATAGCCAGATTTCTCTCTGGCCCAGTCGTACTTATAATTTGATCCCTAAATAAAAAATTAAACACTAATCATATGTGCAATCATATTCCTTGGTATTTACTCAAATAAAATGAAACTTTACATTTACACAAAAACCTGCTCACAGATGTTTATTGCAGCTTTATTCATAATTAGCAAAACTTGGAGGCAAACAAGATGTTCTTAGTAGGTGAATGGATAAATAAGCTGTGCTACATCCAGGGTCAAAGGAATATCATTCAGCACTGAAAAGAAATGAGTTAGCAAGTCTTAGAAAGATATGGAAGAATCTTAAATGTGTGTGAAAGAAACCAGAGTGAAAGGCTACATATTGCATGATTTCACCTAAATGCCACTTTGGAAAGAAAAAACTATAGAGAAAGTAAAAAGTTTAGTGTTTATCAAGGTGCCAAGGAAGGGGAAGTATAACAGGGATCAGGGGCAGGATAACCATATGCAGAGCTCAGAGAAATTTTAGGACAAAGAAACCACTCTGTAGGATATTATAATTCTGGATACCATTGTAGTACTACTGTGGTACCTGATCCTGATAGCAGGGGATACTGTGGGTAAGTGTAGACAGAGGGTATGTGGGACTCTTCGTACTTTCTGCTCAATTTTGCTATAAACCTAAAACTACTCTGAAAAATAAGGATTAATTTTAAAGCAAAAATTAGAGCAAAAGTTTAAAATATACACATTCATGTTAAGAGAAATTATCTCTAAATGAGAGAATTATAGATGCCTTAATTTCTTTTCCCTTTTTATTTGATGACATTGTCCAAAAAAAACAAATTTTGTGGTTTTTTTTTTTTTAATAAAAACATGTTTTCAGGATAAAAGAGATACCTGAATACCCACATTTATTGTGTTATTTATCAGCCAAGGTGCCCATCAAGAGATGAAAGGATTTTAAAAATGTGTGTGTGTGTGTGTGTGTGTGTGTGTGTGTGTAGATAGAGGTCGAGTATACACACACACAAACCAAAACAGCCACAAAGAAGAATGGAATCATTCATTTGTAGGAAAATGGATGGAAACTGGAGGACATTGTAGATATTGTATTAAGCAAAATAAAACAGACACAGAAAGACAAGTATTGCATGTTTTCTCTCATATGTGGAAACTAAAAAAAATTTTAAGTGACATGAAAGTAAAAGAGGGATTAAGGAAAGGGAAGGAAACTGTGGGAAAGAAGGAAGAGGGGAAGGAGGGTGCAAGGGAGGATCATAGGGATGATAAAGATGATCAAAACACAGCATACAGAAATGCATATATTAATTAATTGGTACGATTCACATATATTAATAATTATAATTTTAAAAGAAAAAAATATTCCTTGAATATAGTGAGAGTTTTTTTTTTTTTTAATTTCATCCTTTAAGTAAATTCTAACATTCTAACTTGAATGGCACTTACTTAACACCATCTCTGAAACCTGAAGTATGACGATACTTGACCTTATTCCTCCAGTAAAGACAGCCTCACCTATACTGATGAGGAAAAGACAAAACAAAACATGGAAAGAAATTATTGCATCTTGTACATGTTAATTGTCATTAGTTTAAAGTCATGGACTGATGTTGAACTGCTGAAATGCATCCTAGAACTATGTTCTTTTCTCTGACTTTTTCATCATTTTTTTCAGTAAAGGAAAAGACAAAGATAACCTGATAGGGTCACTAAATGTCTTTTAACACAAACTTAGAATATACTTAATCCAATGAGTGACTGAATAAAAATTTAGCTTTTAAAAGACACTTGGATGATATCCAAAAGTGTTAGAATAAAATTTAAATGAAGATAATGTAAAATCCTAAACTTTTGTTCAAAAACATGCAAGACACAAATACAAAGCTTGAAAAAAATTTCCTTAATTCAGATGAAAATTGGGGAAGGAGGGTTAGTTACTCACAGGTCCACATGAGCCACAGCACAATTTTGGTTACTCTTAAAAACTTTCAGAAATCAGAGAATCTGAATACTCCAAGTAGAAGCAGACTGACGAGATAATCTGACAACATTTTTTAAAATTTTGTTTTGTTTTGTTTTGAGTTGTAGATGGACACAACACCTTTATTTTATTTATTATGTGGTGCTGAGGAGCTAACCCAGTGCCTCACACTTGCAAGGCAAGCACTCTACCACAAAGCTACAACCCCAACCCCGACAACGTTGTTTTAAATTTTTTAAAAAAATGTTTAATGAAGCAGAAAATGTTTGACTTGAAAAAAGGAATACTTATAGAAGTAAGCAAGAACTCAATATACCATTTTGCAAAATATTTTGAAAGGAAGTAGATATTGTTAATTCAGAAGGTGAAACCAGAATCACATGAAATGTGCAAAGAGAACAGCTATCATATTGATATAAGGTTCAATTTAAGGAAAAAGAATTAGCAGTGCCTGCCTGTGGGTGAGGGCAGGTCAGCTCAGAGATGAGATGTCTGTCACAAGGTAGAGGATTGTGTAGAAAAGAATGCTGCCCTGAGGTAGGAATTTAGACAAGATGATGTTTAGCTGTTGCTGCAGTTCTCAGACTCCAGGGTTCTAAGATTCAGGCCTCTACTCATTTAACTTTACTGAACTTGCCTACTGAGAAGAATTTTTCAAATGCATGATATGAAGAGAAATATTTAAGGGCAGAAGAGACAACCTATAATAAGCTAAGAGCTATCTCCTTGGAGATAAGTATATTACTAAGTGTAATTACATAGGCCCAGCCTTCTCTGTCTAAAATGAACAGATTTACTGCAATGTCTCTCTTTAAATGACAGAGCATTTTGCTTTTACCTTTTTTTTTTTCCTACAAATTATCCTCATTGGTTCCTTATTTCTGTAGTCAGGGTTCTTCTCTAGAGTAATGGAACCAATAGAATATTTATAATTATAAGAGGGGATTTATTAGATTAGCTTACACGATGAGAGTCTGAATAGTCCCACAAAGGAACAGCAGCTTCTTGGGGAGCCAGCCCAAGAAGCTAGAAACATCAGAAAAAGCAGGACCAGTGATGCAACCCAGTCTGAGGCAGAAAACTTGAAGGCCCCTTGGAGAATCGCTGATGTAAATCTACATTCAAAGTCTAACGAATCTGGAGTCTGATATCTGCAGGTGATGGAAGCAGGAAAAAAAATGCCCTCACACAAGAAGGGTCATGTAGGTACTCTCTTTCCCCTTCTCTGACTTTCCAGCCGAGTTCCCAGTCGATTAGATGGTGCCGTCTTTATTCCGGAAGGGTCTTCCGCACAGGCCAATGTTCTCTAGGAACAACCTCACAGACACATCCAGAAGCCTGCTTCACCAATTTTCTAGGCCTCCCTGGATCCAGTCAACAACCGACAATGACTATCACAAAAAAAAAAAAAAAAAAAAAAAAACATTGTTTGGATCTGGAATATGTCCCCAAAATCCATGGATTCAAGGTTTGAACCCTAGTTTGGTGCTATTGGCGGTGGTGGAAATTTTAAGAGGTAGTGTCTAGTGGGAAGTTTTAGGTCACTGGGGCACACCCTCAAAGGAATTTCCTCTTTTACCTTTTTCCTTCCCAGCTGTGACATGAACACTTTGCCAAACATTCCTCATCATGATGTGCTGCCTCACCACAGGCCCAAAAGCAAAGAATTTAACTGAGCATAGACTAAAGCCTCCAAAACTGAACCAAAATAAGCTTTTCCTCTTTTTAAGTCATCTCAGGTATTCTGTAACGGAAGCTGACTAACACAGTTTCACTTAACTGTTAGGCTGCTCAGTCTCTTCTCCACAAAGCAGCAATATGACTGTGAAGCATAAGTCTTTCTCACTCTTCTAACTAAAACACTACAAAGATTTCCCACTGCAGCTGAAGTCGCATACACACTCCACTACCTCTCTTCCTCACAGAGCTGTAGCAACACTGGCTCCATCTTGGGGTACCATTCCCAGTGCCTAGAACGCTCGTCCCCTGAAAGGCTCTTGGTTTAACTTTCACCTTCATTGCCTCTTTTGAGTGACTTCTCCTAAAGGACATCAAAAAATAGCCCTATCCCCTCCCCTGACTCATTTACTTAGCTCCCTGTTGGTTTATTTGTTCCCTTTATAACTTTTATTCCAATTGGTACTGCTTTAATTTTTTAGCTTGCACATATTTTAATCTGCCTTTCTAATTGGAATCTAAACTCTCAATGGGAACAAAAAAAAAAAAAAAAGAAAACAATAACACTGCTCTTCCTGCTTACCATTTTACCCCTGCACTGAGAAAGTGCTGGCACATGATAATGGTTCAATAATTACTAATTTGACAATTGGAAGAACTATCCAAACAGTTAAGTACTACAGTACCAATCCAATGCATGTCCACTGGCCAAGTCCCTTATATCTCTTCCCCAGATTAATTGCAATTTCCTCCTAATTTTACTCTTCCAACCATTCTTTTCTCTGCCATCAGTTCCTTGCCCACACTACAGCCAGGGAAATTTTTTAAATGCAAATTTGATAATTTATATGTTCTATTTAATGTTATTTAAGAACTTCTCAGGGCTGGGGAGATAGCTCAGTTGGTAGAGTGCTTGCCTTGTAAGCACAAGGCCCTGGGTTCAATCCCCAGCACTGCAAAAAAAAAAAAAAAAAAAAAAAAAAAAAAAGAAGCTTCTCTTGCTGATATGACAAAAATACTAATACTATTTACAATAGAAAATATTTATTGAGCAATTACTATTTTAATTGCCATATATTTATATTAATTTGGTCCTCATAAAACCTATTTTGAGCTACATACTTTTAACCCTATTTTTGTAGATAAGGAAACTGAGGCACAATAAAACAAAAGGTCTTAACATAGCTCAAAACACCTCCACAACTTGGCCAGTGACTGTATCCCCAGTCTTATTTTATACATCTTCACTTGCATAAAGTGAGTCATCGTTAGCTCATATTTATATGTAAAAATACCACATTTTAACAAGAAACGTAGGAATGTGCTTAACTCACTTTTAAAACCAGACCAGCTATTCCTTCACCTTTACAAGACTCTGACCCTCTTCCTCACAGAGGTTTTCCCCACACCTGCTAGGTCACTTCCTAAACCTGTGTAGATTTAAACACTATCTGTCTTCTGGAATCCTGCTGCAGTCTCTCCTCCATGATTATATTCTATATCATCCCAATCCAAAGTCTTCCACTAAACACTGTGGATGATGGCCACTTAATAAATGAACTGTCTCTTATTAGTTACCCATTTGGCTCTTTGAATTATCTACCTTTTTATGTGCCTTGACTTATCTCCTAGCAACCACACAGTTACCTAAGAGCAGGGCTCACGTCTTACCCTTTCTTTTCCTGCACAGCCCTAGCACTTCACCTGGTATGTATGCCTTCCAGGTGCCTAATTGGTATCTACTCTTCGGTTTGTCAGTTGGTCTTCTTCCCACTTTATATGATCATTGTCAGCAGAGAGTTAGGAAATATCTGGCATTGAACTCCCAAATATTTAGTTATTCAGCATGAATCATGGTATTTCCACCTCATAACTAAAAGAACTAGTATTCTACTAATTACAGAGTGCAGTTCAGAAAAAAAAAATGGCAGCTTTTTTGTGTGTGTATGTGTGTGCTTATAATTATTTCCACACAAGTTCTGTCATCAAGGAGGTAGAAAAACACTCAGCACAGCTCCCCAAAGCTGTGTTTTGCTAGTGTTTGACACATCATCATATACATGTCTGCTATGCTTCTGATAACACAGCTTTGCAGAGTCTGTTTCTATGGTAATTTTAAGCTTATATAACACCAGCCTCTCATAATCTTTGTGCACATTTCTTAAATTTGTGAAAATTGCATATGCTTCAACTTCAATTTATTGTGTGGACATTAAGACAATAATTATGAAATAAAACTATGTAACTGTATGAAAATACTTTTTAAAGTTAAGAGGAGAAAAAAGTGGATTCAGGTCTGTGCTGAGATCCAAAGTATAGAGTGGAAATATTATAAACATTAGGAATATATTTCTTACAGTTCTAGGGGCTGGAAGTTCAAGATCAAGTTGCCTATAGGTTTGGTGTCTGGTGAGGGCCCATTGCCCAGTTCATAGACAACTGTCTTCTCACTCTAACCTTAAACTGTAAAGGCCTTCTTTGGGCTTCTTTTATAGAGCTGTAATCCCATTCAGGATAGGTCCACTCCAAGACCTAATGACTTCTCAAAGGCCCTGTCTCCTAATACCTTGGGAGTTAGTATTGCAACAAATGATTTGGAGGTACACAAACTTTCAGATGATAGTCCTATATGTTCAGGGAAGTGTGGGTCCAGGTCATTCCCAGCCCAGGAGTGAGTCACTGCAGGTCTAAACCAGAGGTACTTAAACTGGAAGCTTTGGAGGTATTTGTCTAAACTCAATTCCCTACCTATTTTCCCCCCAACTCTCCTTCCCTCTAAATTTGACAGTTCTGGGGTGGGACTTTAGCATCTGGTATGCCTTTAAATCTCCTCAGGTGATTCTAATGTACAGTCAGGATTTAGAGTTACAAGTCTGAGCCAGTGGTTCTCAAATTTTAACCACCAAGAATCACCTAGAGGGCTTATTAAAACATAGAGTGCTGGGTCCCACCCTCAGAGTTTTTAATTCAGAAAGCCCAGAGTGGGCCCTAAGAATTTCATTCCTAACAAGTTCCCCAGCTGATTCCAAGGAAGCCAGTCTAAGAACCTTGAGAACTTTGGTCTTCAGAGAAAGTTCCTCTATAGAAATTTTTAACATCTGGAATTGTGGCAATTTTGATACCGGCCTGCAGATGGCACCAAATGCAGAAGAGGGAAGAATAACAGCTTTTCCAAAAAGGGCAGAAGTAACCTGAAATGGCCCTGCACCTGCACTACCTATGTAGTTATTATGTGAGTTAAAGAAATCTATTCTACTCATTAGAGATGAGGCTTCTGTTGCTTGTTGTTGAAAACATCCTACCTGATATCTAAAATAGACACAGTTGTGTTTCAATGATGAAAATATATTTTCCCAATATGCTTTTTATGCAGTAAATATTAGAAAATAATCTACTTGAATAAACCTGCACTCTAGAATGAAAGAGAAGGAACATGACTATTTTACCAACTTATTACATAATAATTCTTAGGGGTGTTTTTATTTTCCAAAAACTTCCTCTTGAATACCTCATATAGAGGCAAGACACCAAATTTAAGACCTTTCAATTTGCAGAGCAAAGTGACTATAGAAATGTCTCCAGATGAAAAGTTTTTTGAACAGAGACACTAATGTCAAGAAGTCCACAGCATTAAAAGACCAATAGAAGAGCTAGTACTTCATTATGACTATTGCCTTGAACCTCCTCCCGGTTTTGCCTGGTCTCAGCCAAATGGGTATTCCTTGTGCACCCTAAAGCCCCTTCCATTTGCTGGTGTAAATATCCAAATCTCTTCCCTTATCCTGCAGTCCTACTCGCACCACTATCTTATTCCGGCATAGAAAGCTGTTAAGGAAAAAATTGCCAGTGGGTGACCCTAACACCCGTTCCAGTCTTGCTGGTGTGCCTCTGCTCCAGAGTATAAAAAGCTAAACATCCACTTTCCAGACCCCATTTCAACTGGGAAATGTACATGTGACACTTCTCTGGCTAACAGAAGAAAAAATCTTCTACAGAGCATTATTTTCGTCAGCTATTTCCCTGCTGTGACTAAAAGATCTCACCAGAACAATTGTAGAGAAGGAAAAGTTTATTTGAGGACTCATGGTTTCAGAGGTCTTAGTCCATAGAAAGCTGGCTCCATTCCTAGAGACTGGAGATGAGCCGAACATCATGGCCGGAGAAGGTGGTAGAGGGAAGCAGCTCACATCATGGTGATCACAAAGCAGAGAGAGCAACTTCATTCTCCAGATACAAAATATATATCCCGAAGCCACATCCCCAATGAACCACTCCCTCCAGCCATACCACACCTTCCTCCAGTTACCACTCAATTCATCCCATCAGGGATTATATTACTGATTAGGTTAACACTCTTACAACCCAATCATTTCTCCTCTGAACCTCCTTGCATTGTCTCACATGTGAGCTTTTGGGGGACACCTCACATTCAAACCATAACAAGCATCTAGGAAATTTTCCTTGCCTGATAAAAAGGATTCATCAAGGATCTCAAAGTGAAAAACTCATATGGAAAGAAGGGAGATGGGATTTGCATAATATTTTGAATCATGTAGGAGCAACAATGCTGTTAAGTAGAGATAAATTTGATTAAAATAGCTTAGTAAAAACATAGCATTAATTAGTATAATCAAATAGAATTTGGAAGTAAAATATGATGAGAAAGTGTGCCATGATCCAATGACTGCCAGGCACATTGGTGATATGTCAACCATTCCAAAGTCATTTTCTTAATTTTTAATAGCTATAACTCAAAAATTAACTACTTTTATCTTATAGCCATACAAGAACAGAATAAATCACTAAGATCTTTTGTGATAAATTTTGCAATTAGGAGTGTTTAAAAGTTCACCAAGACATGATCTATTTAAAACAAGATATTTCACAGGTATTTGCTGAATTGTTTTTCTTTTTGTGGTTGAGCTGGCTTTTTTCCAATACCCATTTCAGAAAATTTCCAGGGCAAAATTACTGCATTGGAAAAAAAAAATTACTGCATTGGGCTCTATGGAATAAAACTTTGCTACTTGCATCATTAATTTGTACTGTGCTTAAGCAAATGCTATCTTGCATATGTGAATTACCGAACTCACCTCTTTTAAGAAGTGGGATTGTTACTAGGCTAGTCTAATCTGAAAATATAATGTCATTCTATTGTCCAGTTTATTTATATGTTAAATAATAAGATTCTAAATTTAACAAACAACATGGAAATTTTCTCAAAAAATTGGTAATCATAACCTCATGCATACTGCCTCCCAGTAACTATCAAAATTCCACTAAAAGCACTGTTTCAGAATTGCCTAAACTCTGGATAAGATGGTCCATACATTGTAAACTTCAAACCATTCTAAATTGATTTGGAGCTCCAAGAACTATTTAGTTTGACCACATTCTCTGATCTCTATAGAACTGTTCTTATTGAATGAACTGTGCTTAATAATTATGTCAGTCATGTACATTAAGCAAAGCTCAGAGAAACAACCCTGGGATATTCATTGTCATCTTACTGTGAGGATGTTACTGATGGTTTATTAAATCTCATAGAACAATCTTTATGAAAACACAGCAAACACCTCCATGGGAATCAATATCATGAATAGTTATCCTTTTGTGTTTTTTACCACATGCAAAGCAAATTGTATATTTCTCCCCCCTCTCTCTCTCTCTCTGCATTTGCTGCTAGAAAACTCAAAGGCAAACCTGTGGTCAAGTGCAGCCACTGTGCAGGCCTTCGAATGCATCTTGTGTGTGAACTTCATCGCTGCTTTCATCCGTTTCTCTATCCCTTTAAATTTATTTTTAACTGGTACATGAAACAATTATTTTTTATGTAAAGATAAATATTTTTATTTAAACATAAATATTTTTATTTCTTATAATCTACTCACTATTTTTCTCCTGATTTTTGTTTTGTCTTGCTTATTTATAAGTTGTTTCATAACGCTTTGTAATAGGTCAGTGCAAAACTGCTATGGCCCAGGCTGGGGAGTATCCCAAGGTTTGTCTGTGAGAAAATCCTATGTCAGTAAGCACACAACAGAGTCATCCTTATTTTGAGGATAGTAAGGTGGACAGATGAGCCACTGGAGCTCATTAATGTAGTACCCAGGGAAAGGCACAAACACAATCCAGCACAAAACTCAAAACCATCTTTGAAGATGGGCACCCAACAAATAGAGAACTCAGGAAAGCTACCCAAACAAAGGAATTTACAGCTCTAACAAAAGACATACTTTGCAACAATACAAGGCATCCACATGAGAATCAAAGCTGAGTTCAGACAACTAATAGGAAAAAACAACACATTGAACTAACATGTTTTCCCTAGTCAATAGTTGATGATCTCTTTTAGCAGCAGAGACTGGTTCCCAAGGATGGAAGTATGAGTAATTAACTGAATGGAATGAAGATAATGGGCTGAAAAAAAGACAGCAAAAAATTCCAATGGGTAGACAC
This sequence comes from Sciurus carolinensis, assembly GCF_902686445.1. Classification (NCBI taxonomy): domain Eukaryota; kingdom Metazoa; phylum Chordata; class Mammalia; order Rodentia; family Sciuridae; genus Sciurus; species Sciurus carolinensis. The sequence goes on along the minus strand of NC_062219.1, from coordinate 75,196,678 downwards.
CAAGAAGAGCAAATGTGAGCTGATTTAGTAAATAGAGACTAACCTAATGGAGTATCTTGGTTTGCAAATATAATTAAATCAAATCCTTATACTTCCTCAGTTTTCCCTCATTTTTTCTATCAATGTGTGTAACCAGTTATCTAGAATTAGGGCTTTCCCTTTCCTGGAGAAACACTGGTCAATATTCTTTTAATGTTCTTGCTACAGATTACCATTCCATATACTTCATATCATTCTGCCTCCAAGAAGTAAGAGGTGAGGACTGGATCTAGCCAAGAGGTGGGCAGAGGTCTGCCTTTGTATCTAGGAGCTACATTTAGAGCTTCAACTTTGATGAGGACCAGGACAACTAGTGATTCTGTGGGTGATAATTACAGAACTCCCAAAGTTCTGGCCAAAATGAGAAAATATCAAATGGCCATCAAAATATCATCTTTTCCTAATGTAATGGTGTTGAAGAACAAGGCCCTGACCTGCAGCCTATATAAAGACCTCTCTCTCTTCTCAAAATGAACCTCATCACTCAAAGACTGAGCAGCAAGAGAACAGCAGTAGTCCTAACACAAGGCAGAGGCCAGGCCTGGGCTTGCTTGACTCTGCCCCTTGGGAAGGAGTGTCTGATGGAGACATAAGAAGGGACAGAAGCTACTCACCAATACTTCCTCTGGGTGAAAGTTCTATTTAACAAACCAACAGCAATGTGGAGAAAGGAGGAAACTGGTCTTCCCCCATATTTTCTCACCTTTTCTTCTCTTGAGCCATTCAGTTTGCCAATCAAGCTGTGGTCAACCAGGGCTGTGGCTGACCTCTAGGGGAATGAGAAGAGTTCTTTTCCAGGGCAGTGCTGCCTCCTCCTGCATGTGAGGCTGCTTCTCCCATTTATTTATTCCTTTGTTTATTCTGAGACTACTGGCGGCATTTCCGGTTTCTGTCCTGAGAGACCTCTAAGATGGGTTGGAACTTTTACATTAATTCCATGACCACCTTTTTCCCAAAGCTAAAAATTTGCCTCCCCTTCTATTTCCAATTTCAAATTATGCCTATTCCTACTATCCAAATAGCATAGTGAAGATTTCAATAAGCCTAAATAACAAGGAAAATATTTAATATAAACTATACCTTCAATTTGAACAGTACAAATCTTCCCATTAGAATTTCCACATGAAGCTGCACAGCAGCCCAGGCCCAGGTACAGTCACCACCCAGCGCAACCCCAGCACTGCCTGGGCCCAGCCCGCGCCGCAGCTCCCCATCTACCAACACTTGGGGTCACCTCTGCCCACTATGATGGGTTATTCCAGACCTGGAAACTGCCATCCTTAGTCAGGGCAGCTCCTTTCTTGGGACACCACAGTATCAAGTACCTCTCATGCATCAGGCTACTGAAGATTAGGAGATTTGAATAGTATAGTTTAGTTTTATTGTAAATTTTTTTTATTAGTAGTAGTATTACTATTGGTCCTACTTTTCTATTTTTTATTATTTTTCTCACTCTATTTTCCTCCTATCCATCTGTTTCCTTAGAGATTCTTTCCCCCTTTTCTCATGCTAACAACCAATTTCCTTGATTCTGCATTCACTATTCCTATGACTTAATACCTCTTAGACTCACTTCTTATCTCATTAACATGTTACATTCTACATCCCTCCCCTTCTTCTTTGTCCAACATTAGAAATTGTGGACCTTATTGCAAATCTATTGTTTATGCTGTAGATAATAATCAAACTCATCATCTCTGTTTATTAAGACAATACTGTTAATATCTTAATAGGGATTATTTGGGTTAAGAATGCATATTGTTTGTATTGTGTACTGCTAATATTGATCTCCCACTTTAAGGTGAGGTATTAGAAACCTGCAGGGACACTAAAAACCTATGGGAGTAAACTATAATACTTTGAATCCACACTGCTAGAGGGGAAGATACATGAACAACATGAAAACACAAGGGAAGAAGTGTCCCAAACAAACCAAGATGCTATATCAGTAGAACCCAATGACAGCATGGTAGAAGAAATGTCAGAAAAGAAATTCAGAATGTACATAATTAAAATGATCCAAGAAGCAAAGGATGAGATAAGAGAGCAAATGCAGGCAATTAATGATTGCTCCAAAAAACAGTTAAAAGAGCAAATGCAGAAAGCAGAGATTATTTCAATAAAGAGTTAGAGATTCTGAAAAACAAAAGAAATCCTTGAAATGAATGACACAATAAACCAACTTAAAAATTCAATAGAAAGCATCATCAACAGATTAGATCAGTTGGAAGACAGAACCCCAGACAATGAAGATAAAATATTTAATCTTGAAAATGAAGTTGACCAAACAGAAAAGATGGTAAGAAATCATGAAGGGAAACTCTAAGAAATATGGGATACCATGAAAAAAACAAATTTGAGAATTATTGGGATTGAGGAAGGCACAGAGATACAAACCAAAGGAATGAACAATCTAGTCAATGAAATATCAGAAAATTTTCCAAATCTGAAAAATGAAATGGAAAATCAAATACAAGAGGCTTACAGAACACCAAATGTACAAAATTACAACAGATCCACACCAAGGCACACTATAATGAACATACCTAAATACAAAAGAAAGGTAGAATTTTAAAGGCAGCAAGAGAAAAGTATCAGATTATATATAGGGGGAAACCAATATGGATATCAACAGATTTCTCAGTACAGATCCTAAAATCTAGAAAGACCTGAAACAACATATTTCAAGCTCTGAAAGAAAATGGATGTTAACCAAGAATCTTATACATAGTAAAACTTACCTTTAGGTTTGATGATGAAATAAAATCCTTCCACAATAAACAAAAGTTAAAAGAATTTATAAATAGAAAGCCTGCACTACAGAACATTCTCAGAAAAATATTCTATGAGGAAGAAATGAAACACAACAATGTAAGTCAGCAAAGGGAGGAACTATACTAAAGGAAAAGTCAATCAAAGGAAAAACCAAGTCAAGTTAAAAAACAAAACTAAACCAAAATGACCTGGAATACAGTCATATCTCAATAATAACCTTGAATGTTAATGGCCTAACCTCATCAATCAAAAGACGTAGACTGGCAGGTTGGATTAAAAAGAAAGACCCAACAATATGCTGCCTTCAAGAGACTCATCTCATAGAAAAAGATACCCACAGACTAAAGGTGAAAGGATGGAGAAAAGCATACCAAGCACGGACTCAGTAAAAAAGTTGGGGTGTCCAGTCATATATCGGATAAAGCAGACTTCGAGCCAAAGTTAGTCAGAAGTGATAAAGAAGGACATTTCATACTGCTTAAGAAAAGCATAAATCAGCAAGACATAATGATCATTAATATTTATTCCCCAAACAATGGCACATCCATGCACATCAAACAAATACTTCTCTATTGCAGGAACCAAATAGACCACAACACAACACAACACAACACAATAATACTAGGTGACTCTCACCACTGAGTAGATCTTCAAAACAAAAACTGAACAAAGAAACCATAGAACTCAATAACACTATCAATAATTTAGACTTAACAGACATATAAAGAATATTCCATCCATCAAGGAGTGAATATGCTTTCTTCTTAGCAGCACATGAATCCTTCTCTAAAATAGACCATATGGTATGCCACAAAGCTACTCTTAGCAAATACAAAAAATAGAGATACAACCTTGTATTCTATCAGATCATAATGGAATTAAATTAGAAATCAATGATAAAATAAAAAACAGAAACTACTTCAACACCTGGAGACTAAATAATACGCTATTGAATGATGCATGGATAGCAAATTACATCAGGGGGAAGATAAAAAAAATTCTTAAGGGAAATAAGAACAATGATAAAACATATCAAAATCTCTGGGACACTATGAAAGCAGTACTAAGAGGAAAGTTCATTGCGTGAAGCACATTCAATAAGAGAAGAAAAAGTCAACAAATAAATGACCTAACATTACAGGTCAAAGCCCTAGAAAAAGAAGAACAGATCAACAGCTAAAGTAGTAGAAGACAAGAAATAATTAAAATCAGAGCAAAATTTGAAACAATGAAATTGAAACAAAAGAAATAATTCAAAAAATTGACAAAACAAAAAGTTGGTTCTTTGAGAAAATAAACAAAATTGATAAACTCTTAGCCACAATAACAAAGAGAAAGGAGAGAGAAAACTCAAATTACTAAAATTCATGATGAAAAAGGAAATATCATGACAGACACATGAAGTACTAAACATAATTACTCCAATAAAAAAGAAAATATTGAAGACATCAACAGGTTTCTAGAGACAAATGATCCACCCAAACTGAATGAGGGGCACATGCACAATTTAAACCGATTGATTTCAAGCAATGAAATAGAAGAAGCCATCAAAAACCTATCAACCAAGAAAAGTCCAGGACCAGATGAGTTCTCAGCCGAGTTCTGCAAGCCTTCAAAGAAGAACTCATTCGAATACTCCTCAAAATATTCCATGAAATAGAAGAGGAGGGAATCCTTCCAAACTCATTCTATGAAACTAGTATCACCCTGATACTAAAACCAGACAAAGACACATCAAGGAAAAAAACTTCAGACCAATATACCTAATGACCATAGATCAAAAATTAATAACAAATTTTAGCAAATCACGTACAAAAACATATTAAATAGATAATGCATGATGATCAAGTGGGCTTCATCCCAGGGATGCAAGATTGGTTAAACATCCAGAAATCAATAAATGTAATTCACCACATCAACAGACTTAAAGTTAAGAATCATATGACTATTTCAATAGATACAGAAAAAGCATTTGATAAAATACAGCACCACTTCAAGCTCAAAACACTAGAAAAAATAGGGATAGTAGGAACATACCTCAATATCATAAAGGCTATCTATGCTAAGCCCATGGCCAACATCATTCTAAATGGAAAAATACTGAAAGCATTCCCTCTGAAAACTGGAACAGACAGGAATGCCCTCTTTCACCACTTCTAGTCAACATCATCCTTGAAATTCTAGCCAGAGCAATTAGACAGACCAAAGAAATTAAAAGGATATGAATAGGAAAAGAAGAACTCAATCTATCATTATTTGCTGAAGACATGATTCTGTATTTAGAGGACCCAAAAAATTCCACCAGGAAACCTCTAGAACACATAAGTGAATTCAGCAAAGTAGCAGGATATAAAATCAATATTCATAAATCCAATACATTCTATTCATAAGTGATGAATCCTCTGAAAAAGGAAGTTAGGAAAACTACCCCATTCACAATAGCCTTAAAAAATAAATACTTAAGAATCAATCTAACAAAAGAGATGAAAGACCTCTACAATGAAAACTACAGAACGCTAAAGAAAGAAATTGTAGAAAACCTTAGAAGATGGAAAGATCTCCTTTGTTTTTGGATAGGCAGAATTAATATTGTCAAAATGGCCATACTACCTAAAGTGCTATACAAATCCAATGCATACAATTAAAATCCCAATGACATAACTCATAGTAACAGAGAAAGCAATCATGAAATTCATTTGGAAGAATAAGAGACCCAGAATAGCCAAAGCAATCCTGATCAGGAAGATCAAAGCCAGAGGTATCACAATACCAGACCTCAACTGTACTACAAATCAATAGTAAAAAAAAAAAAATGGCAGGGTATTGACACCAAAATAGACAGGTAGACCAATGGTACAGAATGGGGGACACAGAGACAAACCCACATAAATACAGTTATCTCATACTAGACAAAAGTGCCAAGAACACACAAGTGGAGAAAAGATAGCCCCTTCAACAAATGGTGCTTGGAAAACTAGAAATCCATATGCGGCGAAATGAAATTACACCCTTATCTCTCACCCTGCACAAAACTCAGCTCAAAGTGGATCAAGAACCTCGAAATTTAGCCAGAGATGCTGCACCAAAGAGAAGAAAAAGTAGGTCAAAATCTTCATCATGTCAGCTTAGGATTAGACTTCCTTAACATGACTACCAAAGCACAAGAAATAAAAGCAGAATAAACAAGTGGGATGGATTCAAACTACAAAGTTTTTTTCAGCAAAGGAAATAACCAACAATGTGAATAGAGAACCTACAGAGTGGGAGAAAATCTTTGCCACTCGCACTTCAAATACAGCACTAAACTCAAGAATTTATAAAGAACACAAAAAACTTAACACCAAAAATACAAATAACCCAATCAATAAATCAGTTAAGGAAATGAGCAGATACTTCACAGAAGAATATCTATAAGCAATCAACAGATATATGAAAAAATGTTTAACATCTCCAGTAATAAGGGAAATGCAAATCAAAACTACCTTAAGATTTCATTTTACACCACTCAGAATGCCTATATCAAGATACAAGCAACAATAGGTGTTGGCGAGGATATGGGAGAAAAGGTACACTCATACATTACTGGTGGGACTGCAAATTGGAAAAGCAGTATGGAGATTCCTCAAAAAACTTGAAATGGAACGATCACATGACCCAGTAATCACACTTCTCAGTTTATACCCAAAGGACTGAAAATCAGCATACTACAGTGATGCAACCACATCAATGTTTATAGCAGCTCAATTCACAATAGCTAGATTGTGGAACCAACCTAGATGCCCTTCAATAGGTTATTGGATAAAGAAACTGTGGTACATATACACAATGGAATATTACTCAGTCTTAAAGAGGAATGAAATTATGGCTTTTGCAGGTAAGTGGATGGAGATGGAGAATATCGTGCTAAGTAAGGTAAGCCAATCTCAAAAAACCAAAGGGCAAATGATTTCTCTGATAATTGAATGATGATATATAACAGGGGGCTTGGGAAAGGTAAGAATGGAGGAAGGATGGATTGTGTAGAGGAAAATTGAGGGGTGGGTAGGGGGTGGGGGAAAGGAAAGATAATAGAATGAGACAAACATCATTATCCTATGTACATATATGATTACACAAACAGTGTGACTCTACTTCATGTACAACCAGAGAAATGAAAGTTGTATCCCATTTGTGTACAATGAATCAAAATAATAATTAAAAAAAAGAATTTAAAAAAAGAAATTCCACAAGAAAATCAAAGTCTAAAATTATAGACTCTTGTGAAAGATTAAACAAAATAAAAGTCCAAAATTCTTCCTTCAAAATATCTCCTTCAGCTCCATTTCAGTGTAAAGCTTCACTTGGTTGAATGGGGTTCCTTCAGTGGCAGAACCTGAACTTTTCCTCTGGAATCCATGGAGCTCCTGCAACGTTATCTAAAAAGTAGTGACCATCAAGCAACAGAGACTACATGGTATCTGGGGGAAGAAAAGTCATCAGAAGAATCACTAAAATAGAGTCCCCAGACTCAGGGACTGAAGAGAGCAACTCTGCTGGCCATTCAGAGTTCGGTTTGTGACCCACACTGGGTCAGAAGTCTCCCATGAAGAGATTAATGATGGTCCCTGGGGCAGGGGTTATGGTGGGGAAGGGGTGGAGCAATTCCACCAGTGCCATCTTGGGAACTTAAGACTTTCCAGCTTCTTGAAATTTTTAGAAAATCACTATGTTGACCCCCCGACACACACACACCAGACATAAGGTCTTACTCAAGATTCTTCTTCCCCATGCCATCTCCCTTTTGAGCCCTCCCTCCCTGGTGCATACACTGCACTGAGTTTGGGTTCATTCTGGGAACCTTGGCTCTTGAGACACAGCCTCCCTCACTGTGAAATCAGAGCACCCCACATCTAGCAACCTGGTGTTCTCCACAGTTTTCTCTCTTCCTTCTGAATTTTCTCAACTATGACAAGGTCTCAAAACATCTTTTCCCTGAACCATGGTGGTCATTGCCAGTGCATCTTGCTCTGAAATGTCTTAGGCCTACAAAACCTGTTTCTTCAGACAGGTTGCTCCCACATCTCCACACCTGTCCCAGAGGGATAGTCACCCTTGATGACCTCCTGAACTGAAGCTTCTGCTGATGCTTTTAAAGACTGTGACTTTGACAGTCGAATGTAAACCAATAGGTTTTCTGATATGTATTGTTGAGAAGTCTTAAAATTCTCAACTTTTTAATTTTCCATCCAAGACATCAGTTCTATGACATCTTTCTTGATAATAGTGAAAATATTTCTAAAGTGTTCAGTTCCTAAAGTTCATCTACTCTTTTGAAGAGCTCAGTTGATTTTTATCATTCTAGCATGCTTCTTAAATTGATCCCTTTCCTTTTCTGCTTGTAATATAATAGAATTTGATAGAGTTTTAGCATCTTCTTATATTTTATTTTCCCTTTGTTTTGGCATCTTATTCTTTGTTCTTCTTATGTAATTCTTGAGGTTCTTTTTGGGGACCTACATATTCCCCACACCCTATCAATAGTGGGAGGAAGAAATAAAGACATGGGTTCCACTGAATGTAGATATAACAGGAAATTAAAGGTGGCTTTTCCTGGCATTGGAAGACTTTGGTACAGACCTCAAAGACTCAGAAAAATGTCAGGGACTCAGTATAGATAGGTACTAGACTACCTATAATGAGAAGCTCTAAAACAGAATATCTGGTTCTGCCAGTAGGAAGGACTGCCCTGGAGGGTTGTGAGTATACTGTGAAGCATCTCACATCCCTGTGGATGATGCAGTGGAAGTATTTCCCCATTACTTCAGACCAAGGGAGAGTAACTCTGATAGATCCACTGGAAGAATAGCAAAATGTTCCCTGGTGTTCAAGGGAATGGGGATTGACAATTGCCAATAGGAAACAATGAGAGGTTAAAGTCAGAACCACCTGTCTAATACTAAGGAGCGAGTTGCACTGAGCATGAGGGGCATGAGGTACAGGGGAAGGGATGCATAGATTTCTCATGGCCAAAGGGATGAATGGTGGGGAGTCAGCCTTTGTTTATCTTAAAAGGCTCATTGCTCTTCCTGGAAGGGGGAAAGGTAGCAACTATAATGGTTCGTTTCATGTGTCCACTTGACTTCAGCAGTTCTGACCAAACTTTATTCTGGGTTTTCCCACAAGTGTATTTTGGGTGAAATTAACATTTAATTTAAAAAGTAGGTCAATCAGATTGCCTTCCCTGATGGGTCCTCATCCAATCATATGAAGGCCTGACGAGAACAAAAACGTGACCCTGCCCACAAATAAAAGGAAATTCTTCCTGCATTACTGCCTTCAAACTGAGACGTGTGGGGGTTATTTTTCCTCCCTCTGGGCTCAAACAGAGTAGAGAGTAGAATTCAGGGCAGAGCCCTTTTTCCTCTCACTGGAGTTTAAGGGTGGTGCAACACTTCCACTCTCTCACACACAAGTACCCCAACAACATTAGAACCTCACAACCTACCCCCAAATGTGCCGCATCTATTTCCTACCACTCCGACACTTGACACAGTTCTACTGGAGTAGAGGATCCAACATTTGACACGGTTCTGTTTAAAGATCATCCTCCCTCTTGGGAACCATAGGCATGACTCCATGTGTAGTTGTTTTTTAATATTAATAATCAATAAATCATTAGAAACTTATTGGAAAAATATTGGGAAGGTTTTACTGTATTGGGACACAAAATAGTACATAATAAAAATTTAGTAATACATAGGTAAAATATATAAAAATAAACAATTGTAGCTATGCTGGATTTAAAAGGAGCCTGTGATTACTTTAGTATAATAATATCTAAATATAGATGGATAAAGAGGCATTCCTCTGAGCTTGGATGCGGTGTTTAGACTTTGTTGCTTTCCTAGTTTTAATAGTTGATTCTAGAGATACTTTACTTCAGGTTAGTCATAAATATAATTTGTGTTTTTCCTATGTTTAGTCTAATTCTTTGAGAATCAAAAGAAGATTGTAGTCTGCCATTAAATGAAATAGAATAGACTAAATGTTAACTATAAGTTGATTTCTTTGCCCTTTGTTAATAATAGTAAAAGCTTTTCACTGTTAAACACTGGAGTTCATGGTGGGGTTGGTTTCTCAGAAAATCTAGTGACGTGTTTGTTCTGGAGGTTGAAGGTTGACAGATCATGGTGCCCTCAGTTTGGCTGGGGGACAGGGTTGTTTTGGTCTGGGCTGTCACACAGAGGGAATGTGTGCTTTGAGAAGAAGCATAAATTGTACTTTTGAAAAGGTTTTTCTTATTTTAAACTAACCATCAAATGATATAATCATTACTAAAGAAAAAAATGTATAAAAAGGCTGGCAGAAAAATAAAGATAGATATTCAGCCTCAGAACACTTGGTGTCTCAGTCTGATGTTTCTCACCGTGACAATGCCTCCCATCCACCTAGGACCCCCGACCACTGCTAGGGCTGGACCTATTTGTGCTAGGGCTGCACAAATGTATAAATTCTTCCCTCTATTCATTCCCTTAGCTCAAGCCCAGTATTCAGTCTGCCATTTCATCAAGCAGGAAGGGTATGGTAGCACCAAGAGAGAACAAAAGCCAAGTAAAAGGTCTCTGCCATCAAATGAGGCCCAAGTCAGGAGAGAAGAAAAGATATCAACTGAATGAAGTTTGAAGTTTGGGTTATTATACTCAGCTGAACATATTAATTATTGAAATGAGCCTATTCCTTGTTTCGGAAAGCCCTAAAAACCCTTGGGACTGCCTTAAGTTTTTTATCCAGGAGTGTGAAAGAACCAAATCAGAAGAGAGTGATAAGAAAGAAAAAGTTGCTTTACCATCTCAGTTTTCTGAACCCAACTTGTTCAGTACAGCAGTTACACATGCAAAGAGGTATGGATGTGGTAGGAGCAGAGAGGTTTAGTAAGAGTAAATAACTCAGTTCTGATCATCATCTGAAGATGAGGCAAGGCTGTGACACAGGAACGTGTCTGTCCAACACTTAAAATGCTATAAAATTTTAAAAAAATTATGGTGTATTTGCTCAGAGTCGAATCAGTCATAAGCACAATAATATAAACACAACTTTGTAGGCATCAGTGCATTGTGCCTGCTGTTAATATACCCAGAAGGGTACTTCTTGAAGTGCTCTCAGGACAATTTCTGTTTAGGACAGAAGGGCTCAGCTTGGAAAGAGAAATCAGACCTCATCAGAATCCCCAAGTGTGCCTCAGCATTACTATATTTTTTTTTCTGCCAAGATCTTTGGAATGATATTTTGTCTTATATTTTTAGCACATAAGCAGGTTCCAAAATGATCTTACAGTGTAGTTTTTTCAGTGGAAGACATGGCTGTACACAACATTTTGTGCACATCAATGAGGGAAAGTTTGATGGGTGTTTTAAAAATTTTTGTATAATATTAATAATCAATGTATGCAAAAAATAATATAACTTAAATTACTTCAACTTGGTGTTTGCTGGCAAAGAACAAATAAATTCATTGAAATTACTTCTGTTCGCATTATCACTCTTCTTTATTTTAAGGAAAAGTCTCCAAGAATCACTTACAAAGCCCAATAAGATTTTTTATTGTGCATGTCTATAACTATTTGCTGAGTGGTACAGGATGGTTACCTTTGCTAATAACCTGTTTACAATGTTTTACTCTTACATTTAACTGTATCAAATGAGAAGCTTACACCATTAGTGTGACTTTAGCTAAAGACACTGTCTTTTTATATTGTGGGCATTATTCCTGTAAACATTCCCAGAACAGTAAGGCTTGTTTATTGCTTTTAGCATAGAGTTTGGTATACTCCATGTATATTTTCTGCATCACTCTATCATATCCCTAAGCTTTTGCCTTGCCAAACAGAAACTAAAAGATACTAGAGATAGAATGGCTAGAGAATATCTTTCAGTTAAGACTGAGTCATATTTATTAAAATTTCCAACATGTTTACTGACTAAATCCTAGTGATAAATTCCAAACAGTAGAACTAGAAGGCTCATTACTGAATAAGCTATGAAACCTTATAATAACATCCACAACTCTCTCTGGAAATAAATGGTTAGATTGTGAAGAATTCAACTTAATTTAATTTGTGTATCAGTATTGACTTTTGTACTTTTTCATATGAATAGTTATTTGATATGTCATTGGACAACCCTGATTTAACATTATGCAAAGGTATTTGAGAAGTGCTATGAGGACCATAACTACAGATGATGTATGTTCTCATTCTTCTTTTATTTTTATAAAGATATTATGTCTAAAATAGGTTTTAAACTCATTCCTGTTGTTCTTTAAACTCTAAACACTCAATTCAAAGTATGCTAAGCACAATTTTTTTAATTTCCTTAATCCTCTTCAGCTTTCATATTCATAACTTCATTTAATTGATTTTCTACCATGACTCAAGAATATCTTGTATCTTTTTATCATAAGAAACAGCTACTCATGACCCCACCTTGCTCCTTCTTATCTATTCATTACCAAAACCCATCAGTTTTCCATGGTTGAGTTGAACTCTTTGCCTTTGCTCCTGAAATCTAGGACCATGATCAAGATATGTAGGTATATATTTAAGTAATATAATACAAGTTGCGTAAGCTTCTAAATTTTTACAGTAAAGCACAATAGCAGAACATTGTAAATAGGCTCTCCAGATAAACTTACTCAGATATAATTAATAATTCAGAGCTAACTTGAGATCATGTGGTGGGATGGTAACTATAAAACTTGTGGAAAAACTACATAATTACAGAAATTAATCCCTCCAGTTTTACCCTACAACTGAAATTTAGTTCAAAATAACATTAAACAGAACAAAACTGGGAGCAATGCAAGCAGTTAAGTTCCAGTCTGTTGCACCTATTGAAAAACATGGTAAAAAGTGAAAAATCATTTTAGCATCTAGTTGAAGAGTTAAAAACTAGCAGGACTATGCCCAAGTCATCAAAAGTGCCAGCTGAAGAACAAAATATGGGATTGTGAACAAGAAACTCAACTTAGAAATGAGCACGGCCACAGAAAATATGGGCAGGACAGATGAGAGACCCATTAGCCATGAGATGAGAACAAAGAGAGAACCTGAGCTGTCAGCTACCAAAGTGAATCATTGGTTTAAAGAAGTGAATGCAATGTCAAGAAAGGTAAATTAGATGTTTTAATCAGTTATTTTGCTGCTGTGATTAAATGACCCAACCAGCAAAATTGTAGAGGAGGAAAGGTTTATTTGAGGGCTCATGGTTTCAGAGGTCTTAATCCACAGAAGGCTGGCTCCATTCCTTGGGGCTCAAGGTGAGGCAAAACATCATGGTGGAAGAGCATGGCAGAGGGAAGCAGCTTGCGTCATCAGGAAGCCGAGAGAGACCACTCTCCAGATACAAAATATATACCCCAAAGCCACTCCAATTCAAATCTCCTCCAGCCACACACTACCACTTCAATTAATCCCATCAGGGATTAATTCACTGATTGGTTTAAGACTCTTGACAACCCAATCATTTCTTCTCTGAACCTTCCTACATTGTCTCACATGTGAGCTTTTGGGGGACACCTCACATCCAAACCATAACACTAGGCTTCTGCAACTAGGGAAGTGAATACCTGGAATGCAGGAATCAGAGAGAATAAGGCAATAGCTTTAATGAGTAGTTAAAAAGAATAAAACATATCTAGCAGCTCTCCAAGAGAGGAGAGCTGAAGTTGTAGGGTATAGCCAGACACTTCATTTATCATGACATTCACACAGCAGAGTCTCTTATCCAGTCTAGCAAGATTGGACTAATAGGTTAGTTTGTTGAAAGATATAGTTCAACCAAACAATAATTTTAAAATGACTTAACAATTACATATTTACATAAACTCTCTTCCATATTGTCTAAAATATCAGCCCAAATCTCTTTGAAACATTAAAGTGCTAGAAAACAAATGAGGTTCCTCTGCATGAACAATTTTGTCACAGAATAAGCACAGTGCTTCATGTACCACGATATATAACATAACAGATGATCTGAGGATCTTAAAAAAGCCAAATTTTCTTTAATTGCAATAAGACATATTATTCTTTGAAATGATATATAGTAATACCACATATATTTCATTTTGACTAAACTATACGAGAGCATATTCATTCACCAAGATTTTGGGTTAGGACCAAAATTTTTCATTAGCATTTTAATTCTGTGTTGTTTGCCCATAACTGATAATACATTATCTGTGATGTCCAGTTTCAATGTCTTTTAAGTGAACCAAGAACTTAAAGATACTTTTAATACAGTCTAGTGAAGAATCCTTTCAGACTTCTATTACTACACCTACCCCATTCCCCAGTATTTCTATCTGTTTTGCCCACACCTAATTCTGTGTGTGTGCTGGTAATGTTTTATTTCTTTTCCTTTATTGGTGCATATTAGTTATGCAGAACAATGGGTTTCATTGTGGTATACATGCATGTAATGTAACATGATTGGTTTCAATACCCAATATCTCCCATTCCATTCCCTTCTTCTCTTCTTTCCCTTTATTCCCTTTCTCTGCACTAATGGCCTTCCTTCTACATTTATGACATTCTTTTTGTTTTTCTTCTTTCTGGTTTCCACATATGAGAGAAAGCATGTAGTACTTGCCTTTCTGAGTCTGGCCTTTCTGTGTGTGTGTGTGTGTGTGTGTGTGTGTGTGTGTGTGTGTGAGATGCTGGGGATTGAACCCAAGGCCTGGTGCATGAGAGGCTAACACTCTGCCAACTAAGCTATATCCCCAGCCCATGACTTCTTTTGTTTAACATAATGATCTCCACTTTCATTCATTTTCCTGCAAGTAACATAATTTTTTTCTTCTTTACAGTTAAATAATACACCATGCTGTATATATAATCACATTTTCTTTATCCATTCATCTGTTGACAGACACCTAGGCTGATTCAATAACTTGGTTACTGTGAGTTGTGCCTCAATAAACATGGATGTACATCTATCTCTGAAGTATCCTAACTTTAATTCCTTTGGATAAATACTGAGGAGTGATATAACTGGATCATGTGGTAGTGCTATTCTTTTGAGAAAACTTTATACTAATATCCACAGTGTCTGTACTAATTTACATTCTTATCGACAGAGATAAGTGTTCCTTTTTCCCCAAACATCCTCACCAGCATTTATTTTTATTTGTATTCTCAATGATTTCCATTCTGGCTGGGGTGACATAGATTATCAATGTGGTTTTCATTCGCATTTCCCTGATGGCTAAAGATTATGAAAATTTTTTCATATAATTATTAGCCATTTGTATTTATTTCAAAAAGTGAGAAGTGTCTATTCAGTTCATTTGCCCATTTATTTAATGGATTATTTGGTTTTCTGGTTTGAATTTTTTTTACTTTTTATATATTCTGGATATTAATATTAATATTAATCTTCTGTCCAAAGAGTAGTTAGCATTCTGTTATTTGTTTCCTCTGCTGTGTAGAAGCTATGTAATTTGATGCTATCCCATTTATTGATTCTTGCTATTACTTCCTAAGTCCTGTTCAGGAAATCATTGTCTCTTCCTGTATGTTGAAGTGTTTCCCCTATTGCAAAGTTTTTGCTCTGATTCTTAGGCCTGTGATCCATTTGGAAATGACATTTATATAAAGTGAGAGATAGGGATTCAGTTTCATTCTTCTACATATGGATATCCCATTTCCCCAGCACCATTTGTTAAAAAGACTGTCTTTTCTCCAATGCATCTTTTCAGCACCTTTGTCAGGAATCAGATGACTATAGTTGTATGGGGTTGTCTCTGTATTTCCTATTCTATTCCATTGGTCTCCAGGTCTGTTTTAAGCTAGTACCATGTTGTTTTTGTTACTATCACTCTTTAGTATAATTTGAAGTTTAGTATTGTTATTCCTCCAGCATTACTCTTCTTGCTCAGGATTATTTTGGCTATTCTGAGTCTTTTGTTCTTCTGTATGAATTCTACGATTTCTTTTTCTAGTTGAGTGAATAATATTATTGGTATGTTGGTGAAAATTGCATTGAACCTGTGGATCAACTTTTGGTAGAATGGCCATCTTAAGAATATCAAATCTGTCAGTCCATAAGCAGAAGGTATTTTCATCATCTAGTCCCTTATTTCTTTTTATAGCATTCTGTAATTTTCCCGGTAGAGGTCTTACACCCCCTTGATTGGGTTTATTCCAAGGATCTATTTTATTTTATTTTATTTTATTTTATTTTATTTTATTTATGCTAATGTGAAAGGAATTGTTTTCCAGATTTCTTTCTCAACAGGTTCATTATTGGCATATATAAAAAGCTATTGATTTTACTATGTTGATTTTGCATCCTGCTATTTTGCTGAATTTGTTTATCAAATCTAGGAGTCTTCAGGTGGAGATTTTAGCAGCTTTTATTTTTCTAAGAATAGTGTCACATCATCCCCAAGTAAGGATAATTTGAATTCTTTCTTTCCTATTTGTATCCTGTTCATTTCCTTCTCTTGTGTAATTGCTCTGGCTATTGAATAGGAATGGTGAGAATGAACATCCTTGTCTTGTTTCTGATTTTACAGGAAATGCTTTCAGTTTTTCTCCATTCAGTATGATACTGACTTTGGGCTTGTCATATGTAGTCTTTATTAGGTTGAGGTACATTTCTTTTATTCCTACTTTCTTCAGTGTTTTTATAATGAAGGGATGTCAAACCTTGCAAAGATCTTTTTTGCACCTGTTGAGATGATCATATGATTTTTGTCCTTCTATTTACGTGGTTTATGATGTTTATTGATTTGTGCATGTTTAACCATCCTTGCTGTGAAATGAAACCAACTTGATTATGTTGCATGATTTTTTTAAATGCTTTTGAATTCAGTTTGCAAGTATTTTATTAAGGATTTTTGCATCTATGTTCATCAGGGATATTGCCCTGTAGTTTTCTTTCTTTGCTATGTCCTTATCAGGTTTCAGTATCAAGCTGATACTGGCTTCATAAATGAGTTTGGAAGTGTTCCTTCCTTCCTTTTCTATGTCAAGACATAATCTGAGGAACATTAGTATTAGTTTTTCTTCAAAGGTCTGGTAAAATTCAGTCATGAATCCATCCAGTCCTAGGCTGTTCTTCATTGGGAATCGTTTTATTACTGCTATAGTCTCATTACTTGCTATTGACCTGTTATGGTTTGGATATGAGATGTCCCATGAAAGCTCATATGTGAGACAATGCAAGAAGGTTTGGAGGAGAAATGATTGGGTTGTAGCCTTAACCTAATCAGTGAATTAATCCCTAGTGAGATTAACTGAGTGGTAACTGGAGGTAGGTGGGGCATGGCTGGCAGAAGTGGTTCATTGTGGGCAGGGCTTTCTGGTATATGTTTAGTATCTGGAGAGTGGAGTCTCTCTGCTTCCTGATGGTCATGTGAGCATGCTCTCCCACCATGCTCCCATGCCTCACCTCCAGCCCCTAGGAATGGACCTGACCTTCTCTGGGTTAAGACTTCTGAAACTATGAACCCTTAAATAAACTTTCCTGCTAAAACTGCTCTGGTTAGATCTTTCAGTCACAGCAGCAAAAAAGCTGACTTAAACATGGCCTCTTTAGGTTTTTTCTTGGTTTGATTTTAGTAGATCATCATGTGTGTCTAGAAATTTATCAATTTCTTTTCAATTTTCTAACTTATTGGAATATAAGTTTTCAACATAGTCCCTAATGATTCTCTGAATTTCACTATGTCAACAGGAATATTTCCATTTGCAACTCCAATTTTCTTAATTTGGGCCTTCTCTCTCTTTAGTTTGGATAAGGGTTCACCCCTCTTTTTTTTTTTTTTTTTCAAAGAACCAATTCATCACTTCATTGAACCTTTACATTGTTCTTTTATTCTCTGTTTTATTAATTTCAGTTCTAATCCTTATAATTTCTTTCCTTCTACTGGTTTTAGGATTGGTTTGTTTTTGTTTCTCTAAGACCCTGAGATGCATCATTATGTCATTTGTTTATGATCTCTCTGATTGTTTTATGTAGGCATTCATAGCTGTAAACTTCCTTCTTAGAACTGCCTTTGCTGTATCTCACTGATTCTAGTGTGTTGTATTGTCAGTCTTTTTTGTTTGTTTGTTTGTTTGTTTGTTTTCCCCCCAGTGGTGAGGATTAACAGGGATTTAGGGATTGAACTCAGGGGCACTCAACCACTGAGCCACATCCCCAGTCCTTTTTTGTATTTATTTAGAGACCAGGTCTCACTGAATTTCTTAGTGCCTTACTTTTGCTGAGGTTGACTTTGAACTTGTGATCCTCTTGCCTCAGTCTCTTGAGTCACTGGGATTACAGGCATGTGACACTGTGTCAAGCGTTTTTCTTTCCTTTTTATTGATTATTTTTAATTATACATTCCTTTCTCTCTACTGATCTTTTCCTATTTACCTACAGTTTTTCTAATTAGGGTCTTGTGGATGTACATGATTGTGAGATTAACTGTGATATATTCACATACGTACATGAGAAATTTAGGTGAGATTCATTCAACTGTCTTTCCCTATCCCATCTCTCCTCCATTCTCTTCACTCCCCTTTGTATACTCCTCTGATCTTTCTTCTATTCATTTTTTATCCTCCTCTTATGTTGTGTTTCTATTTTCATTTGATTCTAAAAATTTTTTAATTTACCCCATGATTTATTCAATGACCCCACTCATCATAAAAAAGAACATTGTTTGATCTCCATGTGTATGTGGATTTTCTTGTTGATTTCATTCCAGAATAATCTGATAATGCACAAGAAATTATTTCAGGTTTTTTTCATTGAAAAAAAAACTTTAAAAAAAGCTGATACTTAGTTTATAGCCTAATCTATGAACTATTTTGGGAAAGTGCCATGAGCAGCTAGAAAGTTATATGTAGCTATTGTTGTATGAAATATTCTGTGTATGTCTATTAAGTCTGTTTAATCTATAGTAAGACTATTGTATCTGTTGATTATTTTTTTGGATGGGGTCAGGATAATCTATTAGTGAGGAAAATATTAAAGTCATCCACTATTATTGTATTGAGGCCTATATGTCCCTTTAAGGTTGAATAGTGTTTGTTTTATGAAATTATGTACAGCAATTTTCAGGTATAAATATTCATAATAATTATATCTTCTTGTTAGACTGTTCCTTTTACCAATACATAATGACCTTCTTTGTCCTTTCTGAATAATTTTGATTTGAAATATATCCTGTTGCATATAAGAATAGTTATTCCTGATTGCTTTCAGGCTTCATTTTCATGGAATATCATTTTCTATCTTTTCAGTCTGTGAATGTCTTTCCCCATGAGGTGCATTAATTACAGACAATATACATTAGGGTCTTGTATTTTTAATCAAATCTACCACTCTATATCTTTCATTGAGAATTAAGACTATATGAATTCAGAATTATTATAGAAACCTGTGTATAACTGAACCGCCATTTACTGGTAATGAGTCCTGCTTCCTCAGGTGTTGAAGTATAACGCCAGAGAAGCATGCCAAGGCAAGCACAGAGTAGTGTTAGGGGAAAAATGGAGCTCAACTTGGGCTGCTGCGGCCGTAGCCACTGCTACGTGCTCCCGAGATGTAAGGCAGTCGCCGCTGCAGGATCCCGCTGAACTGCCGCTAGCTCGCTTGGCTCAGTTGTGGCTCGCCAATAGCGCCCAGAAAAAATGCTCTACAGACACAAGGTCTCACGCAAGAGACTTTATTTATGCAGACGATTGGCACGTCCACTCAGGGTGAAAAGAAGGGACAAAAGAGAAAGATGGCATATGGCTTCTTCCAGATATTGGAATCTCGCAGGCTGGAAGGAACCAATAGCGGAGGAGAATTCTTGCAAGCTGACTGATGAACCAATAGCATGTTAGGGCATAACGTAGGAAGCAGGAAAATGGTGGCAGCTAAGCCAGAAATTCCTGTAACATAAGAGGCGGGCAGAGCGCAGATTGACAGGTGGTGGGGAAGCCGGAAATTCCTGTAATGGTAGAGACGGGCAGCTTTATACATTACAAGTAGAAAGTAAGCTTTATTAAAGAAAAGTAAAAGCAGACTTCTCCCTGGTGGAAGAAGGGGACCCAAAGGTAGAATCCATAGGATGAGTAAATCTTGTCCTTTTTATTGGTTTTATTCTCCCATTCTTTCCCCCTTATCTCTTTCCTTCCTGCCTATGGGATTAGGCCTGGTTTTGCAGGTGAGATGTAAAAAGTGAGAAGGGATGGGGCAGGGGGAGGGCCAAAGTAATTCAGTCAGGTAAGGGCCCAGGGGACATTAATTAGCAGTTCCTTGCTTGCAGTCCCTGACAAGGGCAGGTAAATTTGGTTATCAATGGGCTTTGCAGGTCCTTGACATTCCATTCTCTCAGGGCAGGTCTCCAACTTCCAGAGGCAGATGTCTTTCATGACCCCCATTTTCTTGATCTGACCCGATCCCCTATTTCTAAACTAACTTCCTGTCCCCAATTCTGGCTTCATAACTTCCTGTTCTTCTGTTTATTTTTA
The DNA here is from genome assembly GCF_902686445.1 of Sciurus carolinensis. Taxonomy (NCBI): domain Eukaryota; kingdom Metazoa; phylum Chordata; class Mammalia; order Rodentia; family Sciuridae; genus Sciurus; species Sciurus carolinensis. The sequence continues at coordinate 75,176,376 of NC_062219.1, read as the reverse complement.
AAGTTAGATTTGTTCCTAATTCTCATTTGTCCATCTACTCTTCTAATGATATTTATTTTTTCCCATGCTCTCTTGGTTATTTTTATCTTGTATTTTTGTATGTAGGATTCCATTAAGTATCTTCAGTAATGCTAACTTAGTGCTCATAAATTCCTTTAATTTATGCTTTTCTTGAAAGGTTCTTATTTCGTTTTTAATTCTAAAAGATAGGTTTGCTGGATATAATAATTTAAGTTGGTAGTTTATTTTTAAGGACTTGAACTACATCATTCCATGTCCTATGGCCTTCAGAGTTTCTTCTCAGAAATCTGTTATTCTCATAGGTTTACCTTTTAAGTGACTTGGCACTTCTCTCTTGAAGCTTTTAAAATCCTTTCTTTGTTCTTTGAATTTTTTGCATTTTAACTATAACATGTCTTGGAGAGGCTCTTTTCTGATCATGTCTATTTGGGATTCTAAATGTCTCCAGTACCTGTATGCCCATCTCATTTCCAGCATTAGTAAAATTTTCTGTTATTTCACTGAAAAAATGTTCGATGCCATTGACCCTTATCTCTGTTCCTTCCTCAAGAATTTTGAACTTGGTATTTTAATGTCCTAGAGCTCTTGTATATTCTGTTCATAGTTTTGTTGTTGTTGTTGTTGTTGTTGTTGTTATTTAATTACTGTTGGAGTGTTCTAGTTCATCCACCTTGTCTTCAAGCTCTGATATTCTTTCTTCTGCTTGATCTAGTGTACTGGCGAGACTCTCCACTGAATTTCTATTTGATTTATTGAGTTTCTAATATCCAAAATTGCTCTTCAGTTCTTTTTCAGAACCTATCTTTATTTAAATGCTTTTTCATATTCTGCATTATCTTCCTTAGTTCATTCCTTAGTTTTTCTTTTAATTCATTGACAATTTTAACAGTTAACTTCCAAAATTCTTTGTCTAGCATTTCCTCCTCTTTGTTATCTCTAGATTCAGTTTTGTGACAGTTGCAACTTTTGGAGGTGTCTTATTACATTGTTTCTTCTTATTTCCTGTGGGTTTTTGCTGTTGTTGTTTTATTTTGTTTTGTTTGGAGAATACTGGGGATTGAACTCAGGGGCACTCAACCACATCCCCAGATCTTTTTTGTATTTTATTTAGAGACAGGATCTCACTGAGTTGCTCAGTGCCTCGCTGTTGCTGAGACTGGCTTTGAACTCGAAATTCTCCTGTCTTAGCCTCCTGGGATTACAGGCTATTTCCTGTGTTTTTATGTTGAGATTTGCACATCTATTAGTATGGTCTTCCACTGTCACTTAAGGACCTTTTTAATAAGCTACTTTCTCTTTATAATGTGTGTGTTTGGGAATATATCTCACATTCAAGCATTCACCCAATGTGTTCAAAGTGCTATGTTCAATCCTCAGCATTATTCTGAGAAGAGGGAATACCACCAGTAACAGCAACAGCTTGAAGGCAAACCAGATACTAGCATAAAAACTTACTGAAAATGTCCTCCACAACTCCACTAATCAAAGAGAAGGAAAAAGAAGTAATAATAGAGAATAGGTGAAAAACTGCAATAAAGAATATAGAATTTACATTTAACTACGTAGAACATATAAAGAAAATTCCCATACCTAATTCTACAGCAATAATTTTTATGTTCTTTATAGTTAGATATTTCATTAGGTATTAATTAAATATTATTTAGGTACAGTGACTATTTGAAGGAAGCATTTTACTTTTACTTAGTACTTAACACATGAAATAATTCAGCAATGATCCTTTGTCTTCTGTATTCTTATCATTGGATATGTAATATTTAATTAAATTCTGAAAATACAGGGTTAGAGTGGTAATACAACTAAGATTAGCAGTTTTAAGACAACTTACTTTTGGTAAGCATACAGTTCAATGGAGAGCATGATTATTTTGGCAAATTAGTTTAATGGCAGTTAAGAGACAATAATTTCAGAGTACAATTTCTAAGTTTAAGGAATGTGTTTAAAGTGATAGAAAGGCCAGGTATAGGCATTAGAAACAAGGTTTACTTATCTAAAGGACAGAGAAGAAAGCCAGTGATATGCTGTTATGGTTTGGATGTGAGGTGTCCCCCAAAAGCTCCTGCATTAATGCAGGAATGCTCAGAGGTAAAGTGATTGTATTGTAAGAGCTGTAACCTAATCAGTCCCTCCTAGTTTGAATAACTGGGTGTAGGTAGATGAGATTTGACTGGAGGAGGTGGTCACCGGGGGAATGCCCTGGAAGGGTTCATCTTCCCAGCAGTCCCTTCCCTTCTCACTGCTTCCTGACTCTGCCATGAACTGAGCAGCTTTCTTTGACTGGACCCTTCCACCATGACATGTTGTTTCACCTTGGGCTCAGAGCAATGGATTCAGTTGTTTACGAACTGAGATCTTAGAAACCATGATCCCCTTCACCCCCCAAATTTTTCCTTCTCTAAGTAATTCTTGGCAGTATTTAGGTCACAGTGACACGAAAGACTAAAACATATGCATTAGAGATATCAACAATATTTTCCTGGTCAGATAGAGTTGTAATCACATGCAAACCCAATTGTCACTACCTGAGTATACAGTGAGTGAAACAGTCTCCACTGCTTTCCTCCAAATTAAGCCACATATATGTAAGCCTTAGATTCTTACTAATATACCTATGGATAGAGCAGTTGTGCAAACAGGCTAGCTTAGATATATGTTGGGACTACCTTATCTGAGTCAGGTGCAACTCATCAAAATAAAATATCACAACAAAGTCAGGTACAGCAAAGCATATGGAGTCATTGACACCATTGTCATTTATCATCCCTACCCTCCCTAGGTTAAAACAGCAGAGATTAGTGTTTTTGCAGAATTTAGAGCTACTGAAAATAGAACAAAGATCAGTTAAACAGCTGTCTCTGAAGGTCATACTAGTAGATTCTTATACAAGTCAAAGGTCTCTTGTGCAAAGATATTCACTGAAAGTGTTTTCAGAACAGTCAAACCACTGGGAAAACACTTCTTCACTAACCTAAGTTAAACAGGGTTTGTTTTGGCAATGCTTTATTATTAGTTGTCAGTCAGGAGGAGGATATAAACAACATTCCCTAAATTAACATCAAGTAAACCTTTCTTTTCTTTCAGTTTACCTTTCCTGAGATCAGGATTTTATAGAACACTACTGGGGAAATGCTGCTGTTATCTTGTACAATATGCTTCATGCATATGGTTGTTTTGGCTCCTGACTCTGAGAACAAAGCCTGTTTAATTTATTCCTGGATTTCATGTTTCAGTTTAAAGTGGAAATTTCAGATATTTGTCCAATGACTTGTACCATTTTGAGAACCAAAGGGAACACAGAGTCAAACACTGTCTCTGTCCTTCAGTTGTTTGTAAGGTAGTTAGAAACACATACACACGGAACAATTAAAATGTGGTTTATGGTAGTAACAGTAGTAACAAAACCTTTGAATTACTGGATATCTCTGTGTCTCATATGCTGCACTAGTTTTCCTGTATGTGTGATCTCACATACATGCCCAAATACTAGTAAGTATTATTATTTCCATTTTTATATAAAAAAACTGAGACTCAGAGTGTTAAGTCCCTTGCCCAAAGTTACACAGCAAGTAAGAAGCAGAGGTAAAATTCCAATGTCTTAGTAAACCATTGGAGTTCTAATACAAAATTGGAATTCAGTATTTTCAACAGGCTTCCTAGTGATTCTTTTCATCAGAGAAATTTTGGAACCCTTCCCTAGTCCTGATTGCTTCAAGTGTCATCCAGTGACCCACAGCATGGGTATCCCACACCTGGATGCTTCTTAGACGTTCTGGATCTCAAGCTCCATGTATACCTACTAAACAGAATCTCCATGTTAACAAAACGTTCAGGTAATTCTTCTACAGCTTAAGGTGTGAGAAGCCCTGTGCTTCTGTGCTTCTACAACCTTAATGTACAAATGGATCACCTGGAATAAAGTTTGGATTTTAAGTCAATTAGTCTGAAGTCCGAATCACAGTTAAGATTCAGCATTTTCACGAGTTCCTAGGTGACTTAGGTTGCAACAGCCTAAACTAAGGATCAGTGTAACAATTAATACATGTTATTAAACATACATCAAATGATGACTGGACAGCATATAGGTTAATGAGGAATGGGTCTTAAGGTTAAATGAGCTGGATTAATCACCTCTTTGTTTTAGGGAATGTCAACACTTTATAGTAACTTTACTCCTGCCCCCACCTACAGACACACCCAAATTTTCTCTATCATGAATGCATGGATAACTTTCCTACTTTATTTCTCATTCTGATAAAAAGCTTCTGACTAGGAAGTGTATTACTGGAAAGGGTCCTCTTTGTTCATTGTAGTCTTCCTGTCCTGAATAGTATATCCAAAGTATCATCCATTCCCATCATGCCATCATTAGCATAGTGCACGTAACACTAATTTGGTGACCAAGAGATGGCATGATTAGTCCTACATCTATTATAACATCATTTCTGAACTTTCAAATCTCTTGACTTTTATGTTAATAAATTTTATACAAATATTTAACGACAATCCCATGATTATGTATAACTATAATGCCAATAAATAATATGGGAGAAAATGAATTAAGTTTATAATATCAAATCTTAAAAATAAGCCTTATTTGCAGCAGTATCAGATGCCAAAAATGAACTTGTCCTTTTTGTAACCTATCTTATAATGTTAACCAGTTTTAATAAATGCCCTTAAAGATTTTGTTTCAAAGGGAAGTACATTTGCAAAAATATGATGTTGCAGAGTTCTCAGTGAATAAAACTGAACTATATATATAACTTAAAGTCTACATTTTAGTATTGAAATGATTTATTGTGAAAACTAATTAATCATTTTAGCCATAAATTCATAATCACTGTTTAATTAAAGATAAAGTACCCAAAATAAAATGTGTTATAGAAAAATGAAAAAAAAGAAGTAATATTTATCACTATACATACTTGGACATTTGAGGAAGCTAAGAATATATATGTCGCAAAATAAAACCTTTTACATTGAATAAAACAATATATCAAAGCATATGTAAATAGAGTCTCTACTGAGTAAAAAATAATTCTAGTAAATAATCCCAGACATGGGGCATGTTATGGTTTAGATATGGAATTCCCCAAAGGCTCACATGCAAGACAATGCAAGAAGGTTCAAGAAGGAATTGGGTTAGGACAATCTTAACCCAATCAGTGAATTAATCCCTTGATAGGGAATAACTGAGTGGTAACTGAAGTGGTAGGGTGTGGCCAGAGGAGTGGGAATTGGGGCAGGGTTTGGGGTTATATATTTGTATCTGGCAAGTGGAAACCTCTCTTTGCTTCCGGATCATCATGTGAGCTGTTTCCCTCTTCCACACTCTTCTGCCATGATGTCCTGCCTCACCTTGAGCCCTGAGGAATGGAGCCAGCCTTCTATGGATTGAGACTCTGAAACCATGAGCCCTTAAATAAATTTTTCCTCCTCTATAGTTGTTCTGGCCAGGTTCTTTAGTCACAGCATCAAAAAAGCTGACTAAAACAGGGCATTTCATTTCTTGGATGAACATTATTATAACATCAGATGCTTCTACTTAAACATTTATATTTTTTTGAAATAATACATCTGTGCATCTTAACAGAAGATATACATTACTTGGTATATAATTTGCTGAGTATAATCCAAAAACTTAAGAATTGAAATTTCCACAAGAAACTATTGGATCAGGTGGACTATCACAGATCCCCTTAAATCTGCCACATTTAAACATCTGGTAATCTTCTGAGTTTTTTGTTACCTCTTTAAAGTGACTCAGTCCTAAAACTCTACATCAGCCTTATTCCACCTTACTGAAATTATGGTCCAACATTATAGGTTTCTATTACTATAACAAATTCCTGAAATGATCAAATTATAAAGGATTATTTTGGCTCACAGTTTTAGAGGTCTCAGTCCATAATTTGTTGACATGGCTGCTTTGTGCCTGTGGTGGCATTCATGGCAAAGAAGAAAAAAAAAGGGTGGGGGAAGAGTAAGGGGTACTGCTGTCTCCTTTAAGGGGCGTGCCCCATTGACCTAAAGACTTCCAACTAGGCCCCACCTCTTAAAGGCTCCACCACCTCCCAAGAGCACCATACTGCAGACCAAGACTTTAACACATAGTCCTTCAGGGATGCTGAAGACCCAAATGATAGCTCACAGTTTCCTTATTTTAATGATTATTTTAGTGGTGACATGCCCAAGCAAGAAAGTGAAAAATCATTGAAGTTTATAAAAGGATCCTGTACTAATTTGCTTGGGCTGCCATAGCAAACTACCACAGATTAGATGACTTAAATCATAGAAATGTATTTTCTTATACTTCTGGAGCCTGGAAGTCCAAGATCAAGGTGCAGGGGGCTAGTTTCTCCTGAGGCCTCCCTCCTTGGCTTCCAGATGACTACCTTCTCACTGTGTCCTTATGTGACTTCTCCCTGTGCATGCATATACCTGGTGTCCCCCTCCTTATAGGGATATCGATCCTATTGGATTATGGTCCCTCCATTAAGGCCTCATTTAACCTTAAAGAAGTAATTAATTACTTTACAGAAGTAAACTCCATATGTCTAAATACAGTCATGTTGGGGGCTAAGGCTTTCCATATGAATACATATGAAGAATACAGTTCAGTCCATAACGGATCTATTTCCAGTATCACTTGTTGGGTCCATTTATAGAGCTCAACATCGACAAGTATTTACCATCATCATCATCAATGTTTTATAAAAGCCTTGTGCCTGTTGTGCTAAGCAAATCACTTAGTAATGATTAAGGCATTTCATGTGGATATGCATTCATAGCTTGTGAGGGACTTCCAGGTACTCTTTCTCATTCAGTTCTCACAACTACCTACTCTAACATTAAAAAGTCATAATTAGTGTCCTCATCTTAAAAATGCAAAACAGACAGAGAGACTGAGTTGCTCAAGATGGAAAGGATAACAAATGGTGAGTCCAGGAAGGAGCTCAAGTTTTAGTCTCAGAGTCTACTGTTTTTTTCCAAACTCTTGATATGAATTAAATTTTGGCCCCTGCCTTGGAAAAATTTCAGTTGAATTAGTGAGGTGAATGGTGCTGAATTAGTTGTGAATTAAAGAGAAAATGAAAAATTTAGAATTGAATTCCATAGCCACAGCTATAACCCATGGTTGAGGACCTTCAGAACATGACAAAATGATGGTCCTGAGGAGAGAATATGGCTAGAGTCTAGAACAGGGACTAGCATGTGATAGGTGCTAAAATAATATATAGAATGAACAAATGTTGAATAAATCCAGTGATGCTAGTTACTGTCCCATAGTGATTCCTCAATATCTATTGGTGAATGAATAAGTGAATGATTAGTGGTAGAATTAATTTATTTCTGAACACATATGATAATTAATGGACATGGGAAACATTTCACAATCTCCCATGACAGGGTTATATTTCTAGGCTCAGCGTTGGATGCTCCCCAAGGCTCTCTAGTCTCTCCCCACATTTCCACAACTCTACTATATACCCCTAACACAACATTTTTCATGGTCTCGCTAATTCAAGTCATGTACATAAGTTGCAGAATCCTCCATCAGATTGAACTCCCAGAAGACCAGGGATATATCTTATTCGTGCTTATTTCCTACAATGCCTTGCACACAGTAACTAGGCATATATTAAATACTGTACAATTGAACCTTAGCATCCTTCCTTATAACTCACACTCCAAAGTTAGAGCTCCCTTGAAGGTCTCTGAGAGTTTAAGACTTGCTTTCATGCTTATATATTCCTATCTCTTTTTGAAGAATGTTTTAGAAAATGTTTTAATTTGTTCTTTTTAGATATACATAACAGCAGAAGGTATTTTGACATATTCTACATAAACAGAGTTTAACTTATTCTAATTAGGTTCCCATTCTTGTGGTTGTACATGATGTGGAATTTCAGTGGTCATGTATTTACATATGAACATACGAAAGTTATGTCTGATTCGTTCTACTGTCTTCACTATTGCCATCCCCTCTCCATTCCCTTCATTCCCCTTTGTGTAATCCAGTGAACTCCTATTCTTTCCCCAACCTTATTGTGTGTTAGCATCCACATATTAGAGAGAATTCTGCCTTTGGTTTTTGGGGACTGGCTTATTTCACATAGCATGATAGTCTCCATTTTCTGGTAAACGCCATCATTTCATTCTTTTTTGTGACTGAGTAATATTCCACTATGTATATATACCACATTTTCTTTATCCATTCCTCTCTTGAAGGGAACCTTGGTTGGTTCCATAGGATTGCAACTGTAAACTGAGTTGCTACAAATATTTATGTGACTGTGTCACTGTAATATGCTGATTTTAAGTCCTTTGGGTATATTCTGAGGAGTGGGATAATTGGGTCAAGTGGTAATTCCATTCCAAGTTTTCTGAGGATTCTTTATACTTCTTTCAAGAGTGGTTGCACCAATGTACAGTTCCACCAGCAATGTATGAATGAAACCTTTTTTGCCACATCTTCACTAACATTTATTGCTACTTGTAGCCTTGATCATTGCCATTCTAACTAGAGATGGAATCTCAGTGTAGTTTTAATTTGCATTTCTCTAATTGCTATATTATATATGAAAATATATATTTTCATGTATTTGTTGACCATTCATATTTCTTCTGTGAAGTGTTTGTTCAGTTTCTTCGCCCATTTATTGTTGAGTTATTGGGGGTTTTGTTTGTTTGTTTTGGTGTTAAATTTTTTTAGTTCTTATATATCCTAGAGATTAATGCTCTATCTGAGGTGCAGATGGCAAAGATTTTCTCCCATTCTAGGCTCTCTCTTCATGCTCTTTATTGTTTTCTTTGCTGAGAATAAGCTTTTTAGTATGATACCATCCCATTTATTAATTCTTGATTTTACTTCTTGCACTGCAGCGGTCTTGGTGAGAAAGTCAGATCCTAAGCCAACATGATGAAGCTTTGGGCCTACTTTTTCTTCTACTAAGCACAGGATCTCTGGTCTAATGCCTAGGTCCTTGATTCACTTTGAGTTGAGTTTCATGTAGGGTGAGATAGGGGTTAACTTTTATTTTGCTACAAATGGATTTCCAGTTTTCCCAGCACCATTTGTTGAATAGGCTATCTTTTCTCCAATATATGTTTATAGTGCCTTTGTCTAGTATGAGATAAACATATTTATGTGGATTTTTCTCTGTGTCATCTATACTGTTCCATGGTCTTCCTGTCTGTTTTTGTGCCAAAACAATGATGTGTTTGTTACTATAGCTCTGCAGTATGATTTACGGTCTGGTATTGTAATGCCTTTTGCTTCACTTTTCCTGCTAAGGATTACTTTGGCTATTTCTGGGTCTCTCATTTTTCCAAATGAATTTCATGACTGCTTTTTATTTTTTTTCTATGAAGAACATCATTAGAATTGTAGTAGGAATTGCATTAAATCTGTGTAGCACTTTTGGTAGTATGGTCATTTTGCCAATATTAATTCTGCCTATCCCAAAACATGGGAAATCTTTCCATCTTCTAAGGTCTTCTTTAATTTCTCTCTTTAGTGTTTTGTGGTTGTCATTGTAGAGGTATTTCACTTATTTTGTTAGACTGATTTCCCAACAATTTTTTGAGGCTATTGCAAATGGGATAATTTTCCTGATTTCTCTTTCATCTGATTCATCACTGGTGTATAGGAACACAACTGATTTATGGGTTTTAATTTCATATCCTGCTACTTTGTTGAATTCCTTTATGAGTTCTAGAAGCTCTCTGGTGGACGTTTTTTGGGTCTTCTAAATGTAGAATCATGTCTTCAGCAAATAAGGATAGTTTGAGTTCTTTCCTTTACATATCCCTTTAATTTCTTTTATCTAATTGCTCTGACTAGAGTTTCGGAACTATGTTGAATAGAAGTGGTGAAAAAGGGTATCCTTGTCTTGTTTCAGTTCTTAGAGGGAATGCTTTCCACTATTCTCCATTTAGAATTATGTTTGCCTTGAGTTTAGCATAGCTTTTACAATGTTGAGATAGGTTCCTACTATCCCTAGTTTTTCTAATGTTTTGAACATGAATGGATGCTGAATTCTGTCAAATGCTTTTTCTGAATCCATTGAAATAATCACATGATTCTTGTCTTTAAGTCTATTAATGTGATGAATTATGTTCATTGATTTCCATATGTTGAACCAACCTTCCATCCCTAAGAAGAACCTTACTTGATTGAGTGCACTATCTTTTTAATGTTTTTGTATGTGATTCTTCAGTATTCTATTAAGAACTTTGGCATCTATATTCATCAGGGATCTTGATCTGAAGTTTTCTCTCCTTGATGTGTTGTTGTCTGGTTTTGGTATCAGGGTGATACTAACTTCATAGAATGAGTTTGGAAGGGTTCCTTCCTTTTCTATTTCATGGGATAATTTGACAAGTATTGGTATAAGTTCTTCATTGAACTTATAGGTGACCGAGGATTCATCTGGTTGCGGGCTTTGCTTAGTTGGAAGGCTTTTGATGGCATCTTTAATTTCATTGTTTGAAAGTGATATCTTTAAATTTTCCATGTCCTCCTCATTCAATGTGGGTAGGTTGTATGTCAATGTTTTCATGATTTTCTGTTTTATTGGAGTATATGTGTTCAAAATAGTTTTGATTATTGCCTGTATTTCAGTAGTGTTCATGGTGATATTTCCTTTTTCATCACAAATTCCAGTAATTTGAGATTTCTCTCTCTTTCTCTTCATTAGCTTGACTAAGGGTTTATCAATTTTATTTATTTTTCAAAGAATCTACTATTCATTTCATTGATTTTTAAAATTTTTTTGTTTCAATTTAATTGATTCTGACTCTGATTTTAATTATTTCCTATCTTCTGCTGTTTGGGTGTTGATTTGTTCTTCTTTTTCTAGGGCTTTGAGATGTAGTATTTGGTGACTTTCTGTCCTTTTGGGGGTGGAGGGAGGTTTACCTGGGATTGAACTACTCAGGGGTACTCGACTCTTGAGCCACATCCCCAACCCTATTTCGTATTTTATTTAGAGAGACAGGGCTACACTGAGTTGTTTAGTGCCTTGCCATTGCTGAGCCTGGCTTGGAACTTGTGATCCTCCTGCCTCAGCCTCCCAAGCTGCTAGGATTACAGGCATGCACCACTGTGCTTGGCCTTTCTATCCTTTTAATGAATGAGTTCAATGCAATAAATTTTCCTGTTAGAACTACCTTCATAGTGTCCCAGAGATTTTGATATGTTGTGTCACTATTCTCATATACCTCTAAGTATTATTTTTTATTTCATTCCTGATTTCTTCAGCTATCCATTAGTCATTCAGTAGTGATTTACTTAGTCTCCAGATATTAGGGTAGCTTCTATTTTTTATTTTATCATTGATTTTTAATTTCATTCCATTATGAGTGAATAGAATGCAAGTTATTATATCTTTTTTTTAATATTTACTAAGAGTTGCTTTGTGGCCTAAGATATGTTCATTTTAGAGAAGAATTCATGTGCTCTTAAGAAGAAAGTATATTCTGTCATTGATGGATGAAATATTCTACATATGTATGTTAAGTTTAAATTATTAATTATAGTTCTATAACTTCTTTTCTGTTATAACAATAAATTGCATTCATATTGTTTTGACAGTTTGTAACTTACTTGTTGATTGTTTTTTAATTTAGTTTTACCTCAGATAATCCTCTTATTCCTTTATCATCAAACTTCTTTTCTTAACTATTTTTTTTTATTTTTACAGACTGCATTTTGATTCATTGTACACAAATGGGGTGCATTTTTTCATTTCTATGGTTGTGCATGATGTAGATTCATACCATTCGTGTAATCATACATGTTCATAGGGTAATGATTTCTGTCTCATTCCATCATTTTTATACCCCCTCCTCCCTCTCATTTCCCTCCATGTAATTTAAAGTTCCTCCATTTTTCTTTATTTAGTTTTTGTTTGGAGGATCTATCCAGTGGTGAGAGAAGTGTACTAAAGTCACCCAGTATTATTGTGCTGAACTCTGTTTGATTCCTGAAATTGAGAATGGTTTGTTTGATTTATGTAGGTGCTCCATTGTTTGGGACATAAACAATTTACAATTGTCATATCTCATTGATGTATAACTCCTTTAAGTAATATGAAATGTCTTTCTTTGTCCCTTCTGATTAACTTTGGCTTGAAGTCCACTTGATCTGATATGAAACTAGAAACCCTGCTTGTTTATAAGAACTATTTGAATGATATAATTTTTTCCTATCATTTCACCTTTAGTCTTACATATCTTCGCTTATGAGGTGAGTCTTTTGGAGACAACATATTGTTGGGTCTTGTTTTTTAATCCAATCTGTCAATCTATATCTTTGGACTGATGCGTTTAAGCCGTTCACATTCAATGTTACTCTTGAGATATGATTTTTTTCTCTATCATTTTATTTATTTCTGGTTTTTAATTTGAATTTATTTCTCCTTTGATTGACTATTATTCTAGTGCATTTCCTCCCTTTGTTGGTTTTCACTTTTATTTTTCATTTCTTCTTCATGAAGTATTTTATTGAGTATGTTTTGTAAAACAGGCTAATTGTGAATTCTTTTAACTTTTGTTGATCACAGAATGTTTTTATTTCATCATCAATTCTGAAGCTTAATTTTGCTAGGTATAGTATTCTTGACTAGCATCCATTTACTTTCAGAGCTTGATATATATTAATCCAAGAGCTCCTAGCTTTGAGAGTCTGAGTTGAGAAATCAGCTGTGGTCTGGATTGGTTTCCTTCTGAATATTACATGCTGTTTTTCTCTGGTAGCCTTCAAAATTTTATCCTTATTCTGTGTGTTAGGTATTTTCATAATTATATGCCTTGGTATAGGTCTGTTGTATTTTGTATATTTGGGGTTCTGTATGCCTCCTGTGTTTGATTTTCCATTTCTTTCCTAAGGTTTGGGAAGTTTTCAGATATTATTTCATTGAAAAATTGTGCATTCCTTTGGTTTGTATATCCAAGCCTTCATCTGTCTCAATAAATCTTACATTTGATCTTTTCACATTATCCCATATTTCTTGGAAGTTCTATTCATAGTCTTTTAACATCTTTTCTCCATGGTCAACTTTATTCTCAAGGTTATATATTTTGTCTTCATTGCCTGAAACCTCACTTCCAAGTGGTCTAATCTGCTGGTGATGCTTTCCAATGAATTTTTAGCTTGGTTTATTCATTCCTTCATATCAAGGATTTCTGACTGATTCTTCTTTAGGATCTCTACCTACTTATTTAAGTGATCTTCCACTTTTTGTATTATTCTCTCTGATTTCTTTTCCTTGTAAGAAATGAAATCATCTTTTACCTTGTAGGTCAGTTCAACCATGAACTTTCTAAATTCTATCTCTGACATTTCCTCCACTGTGGTGTCAATGGAGTCTATTGTTGAGGTATTCTGTGTTGTTTAGGATCATTTATTCCCTTGCTTTTTCATATTGTTTGTGTGTCTGTCCATATCTGAGTGGATATGAAACTGTAGAGTTTCTACCTTATAAGTTCACAGTGTCACTCTATGTTACTAGTACCTCACAGATTGAGGGAAGCCCAATGATAACAACAACCTATACAAATAACATATACAGCAATAGACTATGTATTTAGTTACTATTTTTTATATCTACAGTGTTAATTGGTACAATATGCAGAAATTGTAGGATCAACAATTTCCATCAGTAAAAACAGTAAATAATCATGAATTATGTCTGGCATAAAATCAAGCAATAGGTGTTGTCTATGACTTCTGCCATATTAATTATTGCTGTGACATTGCTGGTAGGGGCAGATATTTTATACATCAATTATAATAAGAGATGTTAAGGATAGAGTTGAGTATGAGGAAAGAAGAAGACATAGGAGGTAGAAAAGTATTTGCAATTTCAAAGGGTGAATGGGGCAGATACAGTGGTAATTTAGTTGTGTTGTTAATGAGAAAAAGGAAGAGAAAATGGAAGTATGAAGATAAAGGAGGGGAGAGAGAATGGAATTTGGCTGTCAGCAATAGAAAAAAGATAAAGGGAGATAGAGTCGTGGCAAAGACCATATAAAATGCAATAAAAATATGGTAATCAAAATCCATAACCCTCAAAGTACAGAACATGGGAAAACAACACTTTCACACACACACACACACACACACACACACGCATGCTAGCAATGAGCAGAGAGAAACACATATGTATATGCACAGGAGTCCTTGAATCAATCAGCATACTTTCAAAAACCAAATACAGAAAACCAAAACCAAAACAACAACAGTAAAAAAAAGGGGTGGGGGTGGGAATCTAGGAAAAAGATTAAGAAATTAAGGAGTCGTTTCCACTATGGTATACAATATAGTCAGTGAACATATGTGTTCTCTGTCTGTGCCCAGCTCATTTTCAACTCATTTTCTTTTTGTTTCTTCTTTTTTCCTTGCTTAATATTTTCATTGACATTTGTATCCATACATTTTTGAAACACATATACTTTTTAATTTTTCTTCTTTCCTATTTATTTTTTATAATTTTTTTATTTGTTCTAATTAGTTGTACATGAGGTATACTTAGTGAGGGTGTATGGACCATGGGCTTTCGAGTCCTTCCTTTTTATTGGGTTACTCGCCAAGATGAAGGTTGGGGTTTAACACTTCCCCACTTCCCTTCTTTGGAGATTGGTATGGTGCGCCATGCTGCAGACTGGGTGATGAACCTGCTGGTTGGGCAGGGGGTCCTGGCAGCAAGGAGCTGTGAAGACACAAAACTTTCCTGATGTCACAATTTTGTAACACCCAGTTATGCAAATTCTCTTTCAAAGTGTTGTCACTAAACCTACATAGGGCAAACCATCCATCAAGTGATCCTAGCCAGCCTAGGCCAGGTGGAGCAGGCAGTGAAGTGGCAAGATGGGCAGGCAGAGTGTCAAAGTGCTGGGTTGGGTCAGGTGGCCTGGCTGTGAAGTGTGGGCCAGGCAGGCTGGGCTGCAGCTGGGTGGTGAAGTGGCTGGTTATGTCTCATGGGCCTAGCCAGCCTGGGCCAGGCAGATCAGGGACAGATGATGGGTCTTTCGGGCCAACTGCAAAGCTGTGGGCCTAGTAGGTAGAGCAGTGAGTCAGACAGAAGTCCAGGGGGTCAGAGGACTGGGTGCTGGGCAAGTGCCAGTCTGATGCCAGACCCAGTGGGTGCCAGCCCTGGATGGGTGGGGGATGGACACAGAGTGGTTGCTGAGACTGGTCGGCTGGCAAGTTGAGAGCCAGCTGTCCTCACACCCACCCTTCCAACTCCCTGACACTGCAGCTGGTCTAGTTAGCCCCTGCAAGCCACAGGACTCATGGGTTGGGGAGAGCCGGGTTCTCTCTAGCCTCTCTGACCTGTGTTCCCTGGGGGAAAATGCCCTCAGTTTCTGATTTTCCACAGGTTTGTTAGGCTCAGTTACATCTATGCTAGGTTCAGATACGTTTATGCAGACCTAGGTGCAAACTCATGGATCTGGGTTTCTAGTTCTCAACATGCCACCACACTGCAGTCCCAAAATGGTTCTTGGATTGCCTCTCCATGGAGGATTGATAAACTCAGGGCGACTTTGTTTTTTTTTATATCAGTTTAATGTGTCAGTCTCTGGGGCAGTTCAGACTGCCCCCACCCAGTCTCAGGATTTTTCACTCTGAACCTCAAGGAGAAGCAGTATTCCTGCTGCTTAAGTTCTGGGTAGCTGAGCTAGGAGAAATGCTGCCTCACTCTGATCTGCCACCTTGCCTTCTCCTACATTCCTATATTAACATCACTAGTACATATGTATCATTTTTTTTTTTTTTACATTCAGACAAAACATCTGGAATGGAATTGCCTTTCCATTATGCTTCTGTGTTTTAGAGCTAAAAGGCAATTAGACTTTACTCTCCTAAACACAAAATTACACACAAACCTTTCCTGATGTCAGAATTTTGTAACACCCAGTTATACAAATTCTCTTTCAAAGTGTTCTCTCTAAACCCACATAGGGCAAACCACCCAAACTTTCCATCACTAAGGAATGGACAGACTATCTTGTTTTTCCCTTCAAATTTACAGGAAACTTTTTTTCCCAAATGCTTGGTGATATAAGAAACACCGGGAGATTTTTGTTAAGAAAACATTGTGATAATGAGGTGATTAGGACTTCAGTTACATCTGAAAGCAACAACTGTAAACAAGAATTTGCAAGAAGAATCCTCCTTAAAGAAAAAGGTTTCCCATCCAAATGCCTCACAATACTCGAACTGAATTTAGCAGGTTTAAATCAGAAAAAACTGAAAACTTTGCACAGTTGCTGATTGAAATGAAAATTTCACACAATTGATTTTATCTGAAAATTTTAAGTCTACGAAAAGAAAATTGATATACAAGTAAGACTAGGTTTCAGAGTTTTCTATTAAATGTTTCTCTTTGTGATGGTTGCTACAGAGTAGGCATTCTCAAGCTCTAGAAAATTCCCTAGCTTCAGTTGCAGAGAGCAAGGGCCTCAGAGGAAATCTATCCAAAGAGGAAGTGACAAGAACTACAGCAGGTCAGTGGTCAGCACCTAAGTCAATAAATCAGCTCTCACCATTAAGGAGACTCGAGACACCAAAGCTTGGTGGTTACTAAGGTCAAGTATCCACATGCTGATCCAGTTCCCATGCCCCCTGTTACTTATGAACCTGCCTTCCCCATGCCTCCAAGTGGTTTGAAGGTAAATGAAAGAATTGAATTGAAGGAGAATAAACATTTAGTAAAAATTTTACACTCGAAGCCTAGATTTGTTGTGATTTTTCATCAGAATTTGGTTTTAGCATATTTCAAATATAGGCTAACCTTTAAAATCTAAACAGAATTTCATGAAAATGAATACAAGGAAATTCAAGTGACTAAAATCCTTTTGTATTGCTATTACAGTGTAATTTTATTTAAGGAGATTTGTGCTAATAAAATGCCATTTCATACAGAAGTTCTAAAGATTGAAGAGCTGCAGTTGCAGAGAGCTGTGAATAAAAGCACTTTTGGAAGAGCGACACTCATAACAATTCCAACTAGGGAGAATAAATGGCACATTTGTGCATGTTCCTGGCCATAGTCATCATGCTGTCCAAAAAAGAAAAGTTGTTAATGTTTGGCTTATATGGCTAAGTATCTCTTCTTTTCTCTGTTAAATCAGTGGTTCTCAGTAGGATGGATAACAGAAGTAAATCACTGAGAGAAGACAAAGGGGATTTGAAATACCTGAGGAGGTATAAAACACCTTCTCCCCACATGTATCAGAATCAGAGGCAAAGGAAGAGGAAAGCACTTGTCATTTGAAAAAATTCTAGATGATTCACCATCCCCCAGATCCCATTAAAAAAAAAAAAAAACTCACCATTTGAAGTACTAGAATTTGACCACTTTGCTGGTAAGCAAAGGAAGGAAAACAGTGTTATTACAATCATGCAACTGAGGATTTTAGAACTAGAAGAAACATAGAGGTAAAAATACCCAATTCCCTCATCTTACAGTAGAATGAAATCAACATTAGAGAGATTTGATTACTCAATGCTGGAGATGATTCGATTGTACAATTAAAAGGGTTTTTTTTCCTATAAAAATATCAATGCCCAAGATAGTGAATGTTCATTTACTGTATCTTTCAGCAATGATTATTGAATGTTTACTCTGTGGTAGGTTTTGCAATTGCATACATTATTTCTAATCCTCACATCTACTCTACACTCTGTGAAATAATTATTTTCTCTCTATTCTACAGTTTGGGTAGGAAAAGGCAAATACACAGAGAGGTTAAGTAGCTTTCTGAAGATCACACTAGTGGTATTGGTAGAGGCAGGATTCGAACATAGACCATCCAACTCCAGAGCCTGCACACCTAATCACTCTACTGCATTCCCGTTGCTACTTACTGTTACCTGGCACTCTCCTGCCTTCTGTAAATACAGTTGTGGAGAAGACCATCATACTTTCAAAGAACTAACATAAAAAATAAAAAGGTAAGTTGATGATTAAATGTAACTTTCAGTTTTTGTTAACATGGTATTATGTGTAGGAACACCTTCATCTATGAGATCAGGAAAGAAATGACATCTAAACTGAGGCTGAAAAGGGGTCATACATGTGATGAGAATATAAAGCATAGGAAATAGCATGTAGGAAGAACCTGAGATAGAAGAGTTTAGCCTGCTCATGAAACTGAAGGGCCATTGTGACTCCAATGCAGGTGCTCTTCAGAAGAATGATGCCAGAAAAGGTGGGAGAAGTGAGGGCCAGAAATGCAGAGTCTTGTGGGCCAGTTTAAAGAGTGCGAACTGATTTATTAATGGGTGGTGCAAATGTCCTGGGAGCGGCAGGGACACACCTCCTGTTTCCTTGATGTGTAGGCCACCTGAAGAGAACATATCATTTATCTCCTCTTTGCTATCATCTTTGAGAGCCTTTGTCAGCTTCCTTTGCTCCATGTGTGGTCTTCCTTTCCATCAGAACTACCGTCACCATTCAGAATGGCTTCGACATTCATGAGTACCTGTGACTCACATTTTCTTAAAATGACCATCTCTGATGCAGTTCATCCACACCGTGGTTATATCCTAGGCCCTATGTCTTATCATCAAAAATTTCTCCACCTTCAAAATTTCAATTCCAAATATTTCATTCTTCACTCACCACCTCCAGGCTTCTAAATCACTTATTTAATACCCCCACTGGCAAAATCTGAAACCTCATTAAGACCTTCATTCCTGGGACCCCATCATTTTCT
This sequence comes from Sciurus carolinensis, assembly GCF_902686445.1. Lineage (NCBI taxonomy): Eukaryota > Metazoa > Chordata > Mammalia > Rodentia > Sciuridae > Sciurus > Sciurus carolinensis. Next base: position 75,157,608 of record NC_062219.1, on the reverse strand, counting down.
ATCAGACCATCTTCTTTGCCCCATCTCCCTAAACAGAAGTGCAAATAGAAAATAAAATTCCTGATTGGCACCAAATTTATCATGGTTAACTAAACAACTGAACATGATGGAGAAAATCACACATCTAAGGTGACTGCTTCATGTAACATTCATGACCACGCCCCCCATGGACTTTCAAACACCAGCATCTGACTTGTATATCCCAGTTATGGTGCCACTCTCCCTCAAGATGATGACTTTACACTTTTTCCTCACTCTTCAACTTCTCCCCATTTCTCTCATTTGGCAACCTCACTTCATGTTTTCTGGAGGAAATAAGAACCCCACACAGGAACTCACTTGTCTTCACATCACTCAACCCATAAACCTTCCTGCATCAGCACCCACTTTCTACCCTTCCCTCTTTTAAGAATGGAGAGTGTGTACAAAACTTAATTTGGGGGATCCTGCCTCTCTCACTTTCTCAAGGGTTTCACTCTAACATTTTCCCCTTCCTATCCCAAATCATCAATTCTCCATTCCTACTGGACTGTGCCCACTTGCTTAAAGTTCTAGTATGTATGTATGTATGTATGTGTTGTGACACTAGAGACCCTCTACCACTGGGCTACATCCCCAATGCTTTTAACTTTTATTTTGAGACAGGGTCTTGGCTAAGTTGGCCTCAAACTTGTCATCCTCTTGCCTCGGCTTCCCAAGTTGCTGGGATAACAAGTATGTGCTACTGTATCCAGTTCTAGTGTTTATTATTTTTTTAAAATAAAAAGAAAACAATGATCCCACAATGCTCCCTTCTTTACCTCTCTTTACAGTAGAACTGAAAATTTTACCCTTCCTCAGCCCTTGTACACGCTTTCATCTTCTAAGCTCTACCTTCTGACTGTGTGAACCTACTGATGCTTATTGAAGTCATCAATGCCAACACATTGCCAAATCTTATAGTCTCTTCTCTGTCCTTGTATTATTCATTTGATTTGGCTAACTACTCCTGACCTGGAATACACCTTCCCTTATTTTTGTGACAACATCATACTCCCTTGGTTTTCCTCTTACCTCACTGAGAGCCCTCCTCAATCCTCTGTCTAGGTTCTTCTCCATCTGTTGTTTGATTCTTCCTCCTCTACCCTTCCTAGCCTGTTTTAGTTGGCTTTGCATCTCTGTGGCCAAAAGACCTGACAAGAACAACTTAGAGGAGGAAAAGTTATTTTGATCACAGTTTCAGAGGTTTAGTCCATAGTTGGCCAACTCTGTTTCTCTGGTCTAAGGTGAGGGAGAACATCATGGTGGTAGAGGAAAGCATCTCAGGACAGGGCAACCAGGAAGGAGAGAGAGACACTCACCAGGGGCAACATATAAACAACAAAGGCATGGCCCCAGTGACCTCCTATAGCCGTACCCTACCTACCTACAGTTACCACCCAGTTAATCTATACCAATGGATTTATCCACTGATTAGGTTACAACTCACTTAACCTAATCATTTCACCTCTGAACATTCTTACATTGTCTCACAAATGAGCTTTGGGCATATACCTCATATATAAACCACAGCACTTATCTAAATGTAAGGGTTCCTCACTACTTTGTTCTAAGTTTCCTTTCTCTCTCCTCTCTCTCCCTCCCTCTCTCTCTCTCTCTCTCTCTCTCTCTCTCTCTCTCTCTCTCTCTCTCTCTCTCTCTCATCCCTCCTTCTTTCTATCATAATTAAATAGCATTTATGTGCTGATGATTTCCAAATTCACATGTCTAATACTCAACTTATCCTCTGAACTTTTGACTTGTATATCAATTGCCCACTTGACATTGGGCAAAGAGTAACAAAATTGGAAATTTGCTAGTTAGTAAGACAGATTTTATTCAGACACTGCAGAAGAGGACAGAAATTTGAGTGCAAACAGATCTCAATTCTACTAAAACAGAAGGCATGAGACATTTTAAATACAGAGATGTGCTAAAGAAAAAGAACTAACGTGTTTAAGAGAGGGATGTAAATGTGATTAGGCAAACTAAGTTTGTTAATTGGTGCTTATTTGGAGGAGATAGAAACTTTTCATATCTTTAGGACTGAAGGTAGTTTTGCAAATTAGAACACAATCTCCACCAAAGTTAGGTCTTACCCTCCCACAGGAATTGGAATGAGGAAAGCTGTCTATCTCCTTGAATGTTTGCATTCCAAACAGATCACACCCAGGTCTTTGGGAAGACATTTCTGGGTGGTATATTAATTTCTAAAAGGGTCGGAGAAAAGGTTTACAATTCCAAGTTTTCTAAAGTAACTTGTTCTGAAGAAAGGGAGGTCAGGGATCTACAGGCAGGTTTGGGCTGGAACAAACAGTAAATTCTTGCAGCACTATTGAATTTTCTCAGGCTGGCATTTTAAAGGGGCTAGGGTCTCGTTAGGGATATAATGTGGGGCTGATAGAAGTCATGGTAGAGTTCAGTCAAGTTTATTACAGGAAGTTGAATGGAGTTATTCCTGCCAAGAATTCTGCAACTCTCACATCTTTATTTGATATTTATTGACATCTCAGAATTAATCTCATCAAAATGCACCCCTTAATTGTTTCCCAAAGATGATCTTGTCCTTCATTGTTCCATTTGTTGCTTCATCTTTGCTTCGTGTCTTTTCCTTAACCCCACACCCCACAATCTATTAGCAAATTTGGCATCTGATCAACCTAGTTGTTCTCCTTCTCTGCACCATTATCATCCTGGTCTAAAACACAATTATTTCTCCTTTGAGGAGCTCTGATTTGATATACATACTTGCAAAAGGAGCCATTATTGATGAGGCCAAGTGTCCACCCAATTGTGGCTGGGCAGTATCTACAAGAAAATAAGTGATTTATATTTCCAGAGTAAAAGCAAGTTTATTTAGGTTCTAGGATATGAATTGTTTTCCCAATTCATGGCATTTTCTTTTTCTTCAACCATTTCCAGGGATCCTATCGAGTATTTGGTCTTTCTTTCACACTATCATGTCAAAGACTGTTGATGGCCCTGCCAAGTACCTTGCTGACTCTGTGTGTAATAATGTATCCCAAGTATAACCTGACTGCCTCTTTCATAACCATGGAATCTGTCTTTGCATTTATTAGTGACCATAAAAATGTACATATCTACAGTGTACATTTAATACATGATTTGAAAAGCACATCATTATTTCAAAAGTTAAAACCATTCTAAGAGAGTTTTTGTGTGAGTAAATCCCCACAACACCTTATTTCTTAAAGGATAATAAAACTAATTATCATTCACATAATCTTTGCATTTATGAATTTTAATTCCTACAGTGAACAACACTTCATCAAAATAGCTCTGATGATTGACTCAGTTGGAAGAATTCTTCTGAACACTTAAGACAGAAAAACAGCTTTTCATTGTATTGATGGAGTTTTGAGCCTTAGTCAAAATAATTGAGATTTTACAAACAAAAAATTAAAAGCAAAGACACAATGGAAATTGTATTTGGTTAAAATGTGAATTTCACATTGTAGCAGGTTTTTTATTTACAGAAATACATTAAAATATTAAAGATCAAAGAGCGTTTTAGTTTGACAGAATTTGTTGATTTATCTCTATTCAAGTGGCTAAAACTTAGCACAATAAGTGCAAAATTGATTTTTTATTTACATTTTCAAAAGAAATAATCTGGGTCACTTTGGTGTTATGTGCAAAACCAATTGCTTTAACTGAAAAATAATGTCTTTAAAAAAATCACTAAATTTCAACCTTAAAGTATAAAAATATTAATAGTAGAAACCCTACATATATTTTAAGCATAGTTAAACCATACTTTTCTAGATACTTATTTTTCAGTTTATGGATCTAGCAGATTTTTAACTGTTTCTCTCACTTGCTTTCTGTAAGCCTTTCATCATTTCACTTATTATTAGCAGCTAATTCAAAATGAACAAAGGTAACTAAGGAGGTCTAGGAAAATTCAGTCAATTACCCTATATTTTCTAGTAATAATTCAATTGGGATTAATGACCAATAAGAGGTTTTCATTTATATGTACCAAATTTCTTCCATATCAGCTTTGGTCTTTGGTTTAAAACAACTAAGAAATGACTGTAGTCAAGAAGAAGTGTCTTTTATAAAGTTAGTATACATTTATCATATTCCCAGGAACCTCCTTCCTAGGCATTTATCCAAAAGAAATAAAAGTATGTGTCCATACAAAAACCTGTACATAAATGTTTATATCAGCTTCAGTTATTATGACTAAAAATTGGAAAAACACAAATGTCCATCAACTGGTGAATAGATAAATATGTTGCATGTAATGGAATATAGCTCAGCATTAAAATGGTATGGATCACTCATGCATTCAACAATACGGATGGATCTTAAAGCTATTATGCAAAGTAAGACAAGATAAACCCCAAATGGTGCATACTGCATAATTCAATTTAACTTAATTTAGGAAGACACAAAACTAGACCAATATATATTAGTGGTTACCAAGGTCTAGAAGCTGAGACAAAGGTATAATGATGAAGAATCACAGAACTTTTGGTGGTGATGAAAGAGTTCAACACCTGGATTTCAGTGGGGGTTACAGAACACAGCATACATTTGTCAAAATTCATTAGAACTGTACATGCAATAAGGGCAAATTCTACCATACATAAATTATACCTAAGTGAATTCACATCTTTAAAAAGTAGAGAACATGGGCTGGGGTTGTGGGTCAGTGGCAGAGCGCTTGCCTAGCACGTGTGAGGCCCTGGGTTCGATTCTCAGCACCCACATGTAAATAAATAAATAAAATAAAGGTTCCCCTTTGGCTTATAAAAAAAAAAAAAGTAGAGAACATTATCAGTGACCTCAAGAAGCTTACAGATGTTAGAAAACCCAAGGCCAGAGGAAAGGATGATTCACAAGAACCAAGAATACATACATATATTTAAAGTACAAGACTTTATAAGACATGTGCTATTATAACCTTCCCTTAAGTGATTTCTCTTGGGAATAGTTACAGGGCAAGTAGAATGTAAGAATTACCATGTTTGATGTTATATTTTCAGAGGTATTGTTAATTGTGGTACTTTTTGAAGTTTAGAAGAGTGAAAGACATTGAATTTTTCAACTGTGGTTAGTGAAATCTAATCAAATTATTAAGACCTAAAACAAAAATCTTTAAAATAAGGGATACTTACCTTATGGAAAGAGAAGGAAGTTTTCTTTTCTAGATTAATCTCATGGTACCTGCTGCAATTTTACCACAATAATGCAGTTACCATATTTCTTACCTCTGAAATATCAGTATAGTCATCCCCTGAGAAGAGAAACAAACTCACTATTTTGAATTGGTGATTTTCAACTTTTAACTAAGCAATACACTTAGTTATATAGGTTTTCCTTTGTTCTCCATAAAAAATGCTGATCTGCCTGGTTCATATTGTCTGGGTTTACCACATTGTAGAGAAGTATGGAGGACCTCCATTTCTCCAAACACATATCAAAGCTTCCCCTCCATTCCCCTTCTCTTCAATCTTTCATCTACTTTAGCTGATAATTAAACACAGAATTGCAGGTCTCAAGGTGTTCACCAAGAGATAATCTCAGTGATACTGCCAAACAATGTCATCCCCAAATTTAAGCAAAGAAGATAACTTATGAGAATTACCTCAATTTAGAATTTTCAAAATCCCTTAAATAGACCTGTAGTAGGAAATCCATATTGCTTCATGACCAGTACATAAAATGGTACTAAATATTGAAACATTTCTCAAAACATTCAGTTTTCTGTTTCATCCCATTTTCATTTATTGTATTCTTTTAAAAAAAAAAAAAAGTTGGTTGCAACCCACTAAATTAATTTTAGTACCCACAAGCACATGCAACCTATAGTTTGATAATCACTGCTATAAAATGTATGAAACAACATTCATCAAAATATCATATAATCTGAATCACTAATAAATGGATGATGACACAAATGGGGGGTGGGAGGGGTTAGTGTTAGGGTTAGAGTTAGGGTTAGGGAGGGGGGCAAGAATGGAGGAAGGAAGGACTGTATAGAGGGAAAAGAGGGGTGGGAGGGGTGGGGGAAGGGAAAAAATAACAGAATGAATCAAACAACATTACCCTATGTAAATTTATGATTACACAAATGGTATGCCTTTATTCCATGTACAAACAGAGAAACAACATGTATCCCATTTGTTTACAATAAAAAAAAATATATCATATAATCTGAATAAGAGTAGTACATTAAGGACTGTTTCCCCTTGACCACATTGTATTATAATTGCCAACTGTACTGCCAACCCCTTGAACCTGAATTTATTTTACTGAGTTGTATTTTGGCTTAATGCCATAAGGCCATGTACGTGATTCTGTGTTAATATTTAAGAATGTTGTTGAGGACTTTGTTCATTGCATTATACAGTGCCCCTTTACAAGGACCAAGCATAGAAAGCCCTGCTGGTCTCACTATCAAGAATAATGCCGATGACCCTAGATTATTCGCTTATATTTCCTTATGGAAAAACTTAGTTTTCCTTTTTCACATTGCCAATTAGAAGCCTTAGTTTTACACACACTTTCTACTTCTAATAAGTACATGGGATTATGTGACTACAATTCAGGTGTTTAATCTCACTCCTGATTTTGTTTTACTTCTCCTAGGCTTTACTTTTTCCTTTGCTTCGTGTGTCTTACTAGTCTTATATTTACTGCAACTTAAAGAGAGAGAGATAGATATACGAATATCTTTATATGCCACTTTAAATCACAGTAAAACTGAAGAGAAAAAAAGACAAAGTGAGAGAGAGAGGGAAAGAGAATAGTTTCCTTCTGTGGTGATAAGCCTCAAAGTTTTTCTTCTAAAACTAATAAGTGAATTCAGCAAAGTAGCAGGATACAACTCAATACCCATAAATCAAATGCATTTCTATACATGAGTGGTGAAAGACCTCTACAATGAAAACTACAGAACACCAAAGAAAGAAATTGAAGGAGACCTTGGAAGATGGAAAGATGTCCCATGCTCTTGGATAGGCAGAATCAACATTATCAAATGGCCATACTACCAAAAGTATTATACAGATTTAATGCAATTCCTATTAAAATCCCAATGACAGTCTTCATAGAACTAGAAAAAGCAGTCATGAAATTCATTGGGAAAAATGAGAGACCCAGAATAGCCAAAGCAATCCTTAGCAAGAAGAGTGAAGCAAGAGGCATCACAATACCTGACCTTAAACTACACTACAGAGCAATAGTAATAAAAAATGGCATGGTATTGGCACCAAAACAGTCATGTAGACCAATAGTACAGAATAGAAGACACAGAGACAAACCCACATAAATATGGTTATCTCATACTAGACAAAGGCACCAAACACATACATTGGAGAAAAGATAGCTTCTTCAGCAAATGGTCCTGGGAAAACTGGAAAGCTAAATGTAGTAAAATATAATTAAACCTCTATCTCTGACCCTGCACAAAACTCAACTCAAAGTGGATCAAAGACTTAAGCACTAGAACAGAGACCTTGCAGCTAACAGAAGAAAAAGTAGGCCCAAATCTTCATTATGTCAGCTTAGGACCTGACTTCCTTAATAAGACTCCTAAAGCACAAGAAATAAAATCAAGAATCAATAAACAGGATGGATTCAAACTAAAAAGTTTTTTCTCAGAAAAGGAATCAATCAATAACATGAATACAGAACCTACAGAAAGGGAGAAAATCTTTCCCACATGCACATCAGATAGAACACTAATCTCCAGGATATATAAAGAACTCAAAAAACAGCACCAGGAAAAACAAATAAACCAATCAATAAATGGGCTAAGGAACTGAACAGACACTTCAGAGAAGAAGCAATACAATCAATCAACAAACATATGAAAAAATGTTCAGCATCTCTAGCAATTAGAGAAATGCAAAGCAAATTGCTGATGGGACTGCAAATTCATGAAACACTCTGGAGAGCAATATGGAAATTCCTCAGAAAACTTGGTATGGAACCACCATTTGACCCAGCTATCCCACTCCTTGGTTTACACCCAAAGGACTTAAAATCAGCATACTACAGTGATGCAGCCACATCAATGTTTATAGCAACTCAATTCACAATAGCTAAACTATGGAACCAACCTAGGTGCCCTTCAACAGATGAATGGGTAAAGAAACTGTGATATATACACACAATGGAATATTACTCAACTTTAAAGAAGAATGAAATTATGGCATTTGCTGGTAAATGGATGGAGTTGGAGAATATCATGCTAAATGAAATAAGCCAAACCCAAAAAACCAAAGGCCAAATGTTTTCTCTGATAAGTGATGTTATTCATAATTGGGAGAGGAGTATGGAAAAAGGAAGGAACTTTGTATTGGACAGAGTGAGGAGAGAGGAGGGGGTATCGGGGGAGGAAGTATAATAGAATGAATCTAACATTATTACCCTATACACATATATGATTACATGACAGGTGTAATTCTACCACATGTACAACCAGAAGAATGAGAAGTTATACTCCATTTATGTACAATGTGTCAAAATGTATTCTGCTGTCATATATAACTAATTTGAACAAACAAAAAATAAATAAAAAGAATAGTGTTTTTAAAAAAAAACCTCAAGTTTTTTAAGTCTTATTTCTTACATGTTCAAACTAAAATTATATGAAGACACAAATTCAGAACACTTTGTACTAACTGTGTCAGAAAAAATGATTAGGAGAGAAACTGTTTTGCTATTATCTTAATTAATATAAATTGACTTTAGAGTTTTACTTAAAACTAAAGTATTCCATATGCAGCTATAAACAGCACCTGGACTATTAAGAAATAACTTGAAGCAAAATCTGTAATTGTACACTATTTGCCATAATGCCAAAGAGTACAGTATTTTCTTCATGGCTAAGAGAACAATGTGGAAATATCAGTGAAACCAAACTGAAAGAACAACTTCTTCTGAGAGAAGAAAATAATATGTATTTTACCAGTAGTCAAGGTGACTGCAGCTTCAAATACATTTCTAAATTATGAAATAAGTCAGGATATTAGAAGACAGATAAAATCAACCGTGAAAATATGTGCTTGGCTCTCTTTTTTAGGCCCTCCTTGAAGTAGTTCAAAACCAAGGAAATTATTCAGTAGCATTGACAATGAAGTAAAATTAATTTTCTGATAATGCTTTGGAAGACCAAATCAAATGTAGACTTGTTTAAGTAACACCCAACCTGAAAAGTTGGTTTATTAAATCTATCTTAGTTGAGTAAAACAAAACCTACTATCCACCCTGCTCTTTTTTAACCATGTTTAATGATTTTGCTGTATTGTATTTGTGACTTTGAAGATAACTGGTACATCAGTGATAAATGACAATACCATTTTCTTTAACAGTCTGTCTTCAAGAGTGAGTGAACTATTCTGGTGCTACTTTAATTTCACTCATCCACCATCTTACCTTGGTCCAGTTTTTTTTTTTTTTTATTTTTTAACAACCATATGGTGATAGTTACATGAAGGCAAAAGGGCAGATGGGGAACAAAATTAATCTTATGAAGTAATTTAAGGATGAAGATATTTCTAGATATTTGGTACAATAGGTCTCTCAATAAACAGTAATGAGAAAAGAAGTGAATAAAATGATTGTTATTATGATCACAATATCAGATTAATTACCTGAGAACTTTATGTATAAAGAAAGTATTAATATGACTAGGTTTAGTTATGCAGAGTAACAATGTGATAGCTGAAATATACCTTTGGAGAAAAGATCTAGTAAGACAACGAGAAAAGATTGCTCTGCCATCCTCTAACACTCTCCTTTTGGAATCATGCCTCTGTGCTCCTTGGGTTTCTTCTCAGATCTTCCAGCCTTCTTTGTCATTCTTCGGTCTCTACTGGCTTCAACCTGACCTCACTCCTCAATCCAACCTTTAAATGTTGGAGTCACTCAGCACTATGTCTTGGCCCACTTCACAATACAAGTCTCACTTAAATCGCAGCACAAGGGCCAGCTATTTTACAAATTTTACTTTCCATCAATGGCTTCCCTGTGCTCTAGAAGGAAAATGAACACTTTCTGCCATTGTCTTCAAGTCCCTGGGTGATGGGTCCCTAACCAGTTCTTTAATATTTCACACCACTCTCTCCAAGCTTCCTGTACTCTGGCCATACTGCTCTTTTATCAATTCTTTGTATGCATTTTTCCCATTTCAGGGCATTTGTCTTCCTATTCTTCGCTACTATCTCATGGCTAATTTTTTCTCATCCTTCAGTCATAACTGACATGTCCTCTCAGGGAGGTCTTCCTTGTCCACACAATCTAGAGTTGTAGTGCCCTATTCTCTATCTCAGTGTCCTTCTTTCTTTATTTTTACTTTGATTTAACACATTATGAGAGTCACTAGAGGAGTTTCTAAGTTTGTTTCATTCATGCCTCACAGTACATACTCAATAAATTTATTATTTGTTGCATAAAAATCAGTTAATACCACTATTTTCTTGTGTTGTGTGAAAATGTTTGCAAACATACAAGACTGCCTCTCTACCAAAAAGAAGACATTTATCTAAAATACCAATTGAAAACAATAAATTTATGGGACTAAATTATATTATCCATTGACTTTTATATAAACTTGATTATAGATTTCTGTAGGAGAAACAAATGATTTTAAGAAATAATTAAAAGTTGGATTAAAATTGAAGCAACTCTCTGAAAACCAAACTCCATTCATCACACTTTTTTTAATACTGGAATAATGTTTTTTGAGTCCGTGTCCTGGATACTGTCTAGGCATTTTCCTTATCTCACCACATTTACATCCTGTGTCTTAGAAACCATTGTGCCTGATTAATAGATGAGAAAACGGAAGCTCAGTGACCTACTTAGGATCATACAAATAATTAGGATGGAAACAGAATTCAGACTCAGCTGCCAATTCTTTAACAGACACCATTTGAAAATATGCATTTCCTCCTAATAACAATGTTAAAAATATATCAATAAATACCAATGCCATTTAACCAAAATTTAAAATATTAAATCAAAAAACATGTTTTCACTTCAACCTACATCTTGGTAAAAGGGAAAATATATTGGTTGAGCCATGTGGCAAGTCCAGGACAGAACTCATAACACGCCAATAGCTATTGGCCATTTCAAGGATTCCTTGAATTTTAGTTCTAAGTTATTCTATCTGAGGCAAATATTCTTTTCATTAAAAACCTATAATTTTATTTTTCCTTGCATGAAGTATTTTAGTATTTTAATGATAGCAAATACCTATTCCTAGCATCTTTTCTAAGATTTTTTTTCCAATGGCAAATAAACTACCTATCTCTTTATAAATTAGTCTTTCAGTTGCTATTGAATTATGTTAGGCATAATCCTTTATTTTCCTGGAGCTGAATTTCTATGCCCTGTTCTGTTTTAGCAAGATCACATGTGCATATAGAGTACATGCATCTGGCAGCTCAAGATGGGGCTTCTTTGCATTTCCACATTTCCAATAACCAGTTTGAGTTAAGACTTCCATCTTTTTATCTCCTCATAGTTCCTGGAACATGGAGGCCACTTACAAATTATTTGTTGAATGAGTGAATGAGTGCAAATGAGCAGAAGGAAGAGGTATGTGGAATTTTGTTTTAAATATTAACCACTTGTGTTTATCAAAGGTCTATTGATTTTTTAGAAAGTTCTTTTTTTACACATCATTAATATTTTTACACTTTGTGATTAAACAAAATTTTATTTTATAATTTCATATCCACTAAAAAATCATTCTTGTTTATTATAGAAAATAAGAAAATGCACATATGTAAAATAAAGGAAAACAAAGAGCTCAATAATGCCCCTCTCCTCCCACACACCAATATGAAAGAAGAATGACAAATTATTTATTTTCTAAAAACATGATATTAAACATACAGTAAATAATTAAAATACTCATTTTATTTCACAATTTGGTATTTTTTTAATCCTTTACTGACAATCCTTTACTTTGCTGTGAGTTATTTATAAATTACTATGCATCATGTACTGAGATAGTACCTTGTACCATGCGTGCTTCATAAGGACCTCCATAGTAAGTACTGTCAACCTTTTTTAAAGATCAGAAAGCAAAAGATTAGGAAGATTAAATAATTTCATAGAGGTAATTCAATTCTGACATGGGGCAGAACTTTAGCAAGCTTAGGCTAGTCTGACCGAAAAGTCCACAGTAACTCCACATAGGATTTGGCTACCGATATGATATTGCTGATGTTAAATCATTTCAGAAATAGAAAAATGGAAGTTGTATGTTATTCCAAATAATACAAATAAAATTAATTTCCATTATTACTCTCAAATCAAATCCCATGATAAATAGACATCAAAATTTCAGTTAAAAGCAGGTATAAGAGATTGGGGGTTCAAATCCTGATCTTGGATAAATCATCCTCGCCACAGACTTATTTTCCTGTTAAAAAATGTATTGCTCTACCCTGCATATTTCATAGGGATTTGTGTGGATCAAGTGGAGTATGCAAAACTGTAAAGGATATAAAACATGATTATTAGATATAACCCTTCTACATTTGGAAAATCCAACAAGCCACATTCCTAAGTTTCAAATGTGAAAGAGTAGCAACTAGAGGAAATTAGTGTGTATGACCCTAAAGAGTCCTCCACCGTGCTGTTAACTCAGTTTTGGATAATCATGTCAAGGCCAAAGCCAATCCTTCAGAACCCTATAATTAGCATTTCTGACTTGGTCTAAAGACCAATAGCCTAAATGTAACCAGATGTTTCAAAATGCTTACACAGAAATTTAACTCAATCTGCAAAAACTCATCACTATTCCTAGAAAAGAGCTGGAGGCTGCTTAAGAAATTATTATTGCTGTACTATCTGAAAGCCCTAATTGGAATTTCAAGAAGCTCAGAGCACTCTGTCAGCCTTCATAAATTTAAGGAGAAATAAATATTTTTACTGGCTAAGTATCACAGTTCAAGAACATATGCCTACCCTTGCACAGCTCCTTTAACAAGGTCTTAGAAGAACTCTGAGCAGCCCTTAGTATAAATGCTCTTTTCTATACAGTTTTTCTGGAAATAGTGGGTATTCAGCATGAAGAGACAATCCCTTCTCTGGAAATATTTTTCCAATGTGGCTTATATTCAAGGTTTTTTTGCCTTCTGGTCCCTTTAGCATAAAGGTAATATGAGTGCACCTATTGTCTAAGCTGAAAGGCACTCTGGGCAGAAAGAGAATCTTTATGACCAATCTCTCAGATAGACATAGAGGACACTCTTCTTTCTGTTCTTCATGTCCAAGCAATAATTGAAAGGAGAAGTTAATTAGCACATTACTTATATGATAATATATCTTTTCCCTTACAACTGCAGTAAAAGAAGATGTTTTCGGTAACTAACAGGTTTATATGACTAAAGTATTTGTATAGCACATTGATTGAATTTTAATTTTGGTTTGAAATTGGCACATGTGCTTCTATAATAAATAAGGTAAGCCTCAAAGCACTAGAGTATCTTTTAAAAAATTCCTGACCTCAGTCCATTCTTTCACCATGGTTAGTCAGAACATCTTCTACTCCACAACCATCTCCAGAAGGTGCTTGCCTTCACTACCCTTAGCCATGACCCGATCTCCAGTTCCTTCCGTGGCAATATCTCCCACCTACCCCACCCTGTGTGCTCTTCCCATTTCTTCTCCTCAGAAGTGGGTGGGAATCTCCTTTTCAAGGCGACTCCTTCCACCTGGAGTTCCCTTTCTTTCCGTATTCCCTTTCTTTTCTCCTTCATCTTCACATGTTCCCTTCCTGTCAGGCAGAGATCTTTCTTATGTCTAAGGAGAAAGCAAAATCAATTAGAAACAAACAAAGCAAAACTTTTTGAAAATTTCCTAATGCTGATTCTTCCTTGCCATTCTGACCTTTTTGATCAATTGACCAGTTGATCTCATTCTATTTCCTCACCACTAGATATTCATTCTTCCATAGTTGCATTTTCAGATTACTTGTATATTTTCATTCTATACACTATATAATCACATGGATGTGTACCTCAGTTGTCCTATTTATGATCACCTGCATGTCTCTAATACATCCTGATTTCTCTCCTAAACTCCAAATCCAAATTTCCATCTCTGTGCTGGAGAGAGTGAATAATACCCCACATACCTCAGACTCAGCATGGAAGCATTATCCTTGAGTAGGGTTCAGTGATAGACAAGCATCAGTTCAAACTAGGACCCTACTTTTTTGTGAGCTATGTTACTTTAAAGAGGAATTAACTTCTCCCTGCCACATTTACTCATCTCTAAATTGTATAAGCAATAATAATCTTAAGGGGATTAAACAAAATAATGCAAAATGCTTAGCACAATGCCAGAGTTGTACTTGATGCTTAACAGACAACTGCTAATGTTGCTGTGGTTGTGGTTTTCTCATCTGAAAGTTATAACAACCAGGCCAACCTTTCCTCCTCTCTTTCCCATCTCACTGAATACATTTACACTTTTTAGAATTCTGACGACTATCTTTATCTCTTCCCTCTTCTCCAACAGTCCCTTATCTAATCAGTCAGCACATTTTGTCAATTCTTTCTCTATACTGTCTCCCATAGCTTTCTATTTATTCAAATATGAACAGTTCAGGTCTCTTGACCCTGGATTATTGCCTTTGACTCCTAACTGATTTCCTATAATCCCCCTCCAACTTAACCTACTGTTAGTACATAAAGAGCAATTCCTCTTATTCCTCCAAAATCAGACCCAAGTGCTCCTTAAGCTTTCCACCTCCTGAGTCCTCCTGCTTCCCACATAGGTATCCTCATGTCTACCTGTGCCTTTGTTTTACTGTACCCCTAAACCTGGGATGCCTTTTTAATCCAACTGGAAATGCATTTATTGACCCATGTCCTCCACAAAGTCTCCCTGAATGTGTTCACAGCTACTATTATCAGAAAAAAAATCCAAATGCTAAGATGTATTGACAATGTGATCTCCAATTTCTTAGTGTGTTTGTATATAGAATATAAACTTCCTGGATAAAAACAGGGCAAAATGTTAACAGTGGACATTATAATGTGGAGATATGTCAAGAAATCCTTATTTTGTGTTATATTTTCTAAGTTGTTCAAAAGAGTTGATATCTACTGAGTGCTTTCTATGCACTAAAGTCTTCACATGCATTAATGCACTTAATCTTAACTACAACAACAACAGACTCCTCTGATGTAAATATTAGGGTTTCCTTCCTGTCGTTGAGGTATGTGGGACTGAGGCAATGTCTAAAACTCACAGGACTGGCAAGAGCAACCTGGCCCCAGAGAGCCTGACTCCACTGAACTGCATAAAAGATTTTGATAACTAAAAAAAAAAAAAAAGACCTTTAATTACCTTTTCTTTTTTTCTCTCTGCCCTCTGACCATGCTTACTCAATCCCCGACACCACCAAATTCCAAAATTTCCTTCTAATTTCCTTCAGTAAGAACAGTCTCAGCGAGGTGTTAAGGAGAAAGCAATATGATTAAGAAAATTTGCATGAACTTGTGAATTAGCAATTGCTATCTTGAAGTAATTGCATCTTAAAAGGGATGCTTGTTAACATAAGTGAATCCCTAATTAGTGCAATTTCTGTCACTATAACTAAGCGACCATCTACTACTGGCAGTGTGTGGAGGGGCAGGAGAGTATCTTGGGAAAGAGATTTCCAAAGAGATTTTCTCCTAACTCCTTAAAGTACACAAGCTGCCTCATGCACAAGGTCTTCCTCAGTTTCTCAAACCCATCCTTCCCACACAAATTTAAGTCAAAGAACCCATAATCTATCACTCTGAGGCCTGTGTGAAGTCCATTTTACCACTCCAATGCTGCAGAGGCTAAGAACCAGGCTAAGCAACAAAGGTCCCAGAATTTGTTCCAAGGTGTATCCAGTTGGAATGTTTGTGTGTTAATAAGTCCATAACATGAAGCAATAGACATGTTTATATTGTCATATTTTTTCTGTTAATAACTTCCATGAGAAAAACTTTCCATGATAAAGATCTAGTCTAACTTCTTTTGGACCTCTCATATTTCAGGAAATGAGTTTTATGACTATGATTTTACACTACACTTGCCCTACATTGGTTGTCTATTGATGACATATTTATATCAAGGATTCTGTTCCATGTTTGTGACCTCAAAATAATATTGGAGATCATATGATATTTTCTTCCTCCTACTTTACTAGGGATTGAATGTCCATCAAGAACTTAGCATGGTCAAATCCTGAAAGAAATCTGGTGGACTGGGCACAGAGATATCAACAGCTGGTAAGTTATATCTGTTGCCTGGGGGAGTAGCTGGGCTGAAACAATGCTAGAAGCTCATTTCCATTTATTTAATAAAGTATCAAAGGGTGATACAAATGAGACACTGGTCAGAAGAATTTCTAGCAAGAACATTATAAATATTTTTCAGATAGATAGATGGATCAGTTAATCAATAAATCAGTCAATGTCCCTTGGAAGAACCAGTTGTAAGGCAGGATGTATGTTTCTTTAACTCTTCTAAGTTCATGACTGGGACTCCTAAAATAAAAGGCAGATTAATAAGAGAAAAACATAAAATTTCATTGAATTTTTACATGATACAGAAATCTTTATAAGGAAATGAAGACCCAAAGAAGCAATTAAACCAGAGTACTTTATGTAGTATAATTGATTAAGAGTAGACAGTCCTGGAGAAATATGATCCAAATAGAGCATGAGATCAGTATAGCAAACTGGGGGAACCCAGCAAGGTCTGTCTTTCAGATTCCTCTCTGTATTCTTCATCTTCTAAGTCAAGGATGCTCTTCTCTACAGGTCTGGGGAGAGCACTTCTCACATGAGACTCTTATGACCTGGTTTAGAGGAAAAAGGTAGGGGAAGGCCAGAGAGATCTTTCAGCTTCTACAAATTTCTTCAGCTTAAAATATTCAATATGCCAAGGTGCTATATTGAATGTGGCAATGACTAGAACATAGTGAGGAAAATGCAATCAGGAAAAAAAATAGGTTACATTCCTTCTTCCTTCCAAGAGTTTTGAAGAGAGGTCATTGTTGTTGGTATCCAGAGAATTGAGCATAGGCAAGAGCTTTACTCCACAACATGTCAGTCTTCTGCACGGTGGCACCAGATGTAGTGGGAAGAGGATGGCTGGATGGAGGCAAAGCTGAGAGAGAGAGAATCTCGGTCATTCCAAGATCCCAGGTGTCCAGTGGAGTCCAGAATGTGGCACAAGAGTGACTTTAGATATGTGACCCACAGTCTTGCATACCCTCAAAAAAGGAATGTCAGGGGGAGAGGAGAAGAGGTTCCGCAGGTTGAGATAGCCCAGAAATTCTGAGTACAATTTACTCCTGCTAAATGTTTGAAAGTTATATTATTCAATACCCTTTTATTATTTAGAAATCTTAAACAAGTTCATCATGAAAATAGCTGTGGCAGAGGCACATCCTACTCAGCAAGTATTCTTTGCTCCAGTACATTTCCTCACCACTTTGCAGTTAGGCACAGCCACTTGGCCAGCACTGGACAACAGGCTGTAGGCAGAAGTGGCTTTTGTCACTGCCAGGAGGAAACCAGCACCAGAATGTGATTCTTGCCTCTCCTTCCCTGATGCATCAACTAAGGAGTCCACACACTCCAGCTGGTCAGGTACAAAATTGCAACACCTCCATTAGCCTGAGCCCCTGCAAGACTGTCTGGAGAAGAGACTTGCCATCATCATCACCTATCCCCACACCCGAACCCACATCGAACAGGAAGAAATTTTGCATTACTTTTGCATGAATTTCTACCATATTAAGATATCAAGATTCAGGGATCATTGTTACTGCTGCCACAGCCTATCTAATCTTGACTGTACAATGGTTACTTGAGAAATTGTGTACAGATGGTCCACATGTACAAAGAACACATATATAAGTATGCACACATGTAGAAACACCCAACGTACACATGCATATACCTCCCAGGAGTAAATAGTCACTGGAAATTTTGCCAGGGAGAACCCCTTACTACAAAGTAGCAGGTGTAAAGAGAAGGTAGCTATAGGGCAGTAGTGTAGAGAACATGCACTGCACAATCAGGACACAAGTGGCTTGTTGCTTCACATCTTGGGCATTGGTTTCCTAAACTGCAAAATGAGTATCATTATAGCACTACCTACCTCAGAGATTTATTTGGGGATGTTCAGAGTAAATATTTCATAAATTATGTCTATTTTTAGTCATCTTAGAGATATAAGAAAAGTCACACAATAAAAAAATTCCTTTACTCTCACAATCTCAATCTTGATCTCTCTCTCTCTCTCCTTAAGAAATGGAAATAAGTAATTTTAAAATAATAAATAAATAGAAGGGAGACAAATGGAGGAAGGGGATCTAGGGGAGGGAGAAGGGAAGGGAAAAGGGAAGTACTGGGGAGTTAAGAGAGCAAATTATGTGTACATATGAATATGTCACAATAAACCCACTATTATGTATAATTATAATACACTAATAAAAAAATTAAAAGGAAATGGAAGTAAGGCTGGAAATTTTTAAATATAACTGATAAGTATTATAATTTATACTATAATTTTTGTGTCTTTTTCTCTGTTGTTTGTTCCAAACTCAGAACAAGCCTTCTGCTTTTAAAAAATCTAACAGAATCACATTTTTGAATCGCAAATATTTTAGCAGATTTTAGACCTTGTTTTTTTAAGGAGTACATCTTTTCAGAAAATAAGAACAATTGACAGTGACTTACTATGCCAGTTAATGAGTATTTCCTGAAAAATATTCAATGCATTAAAGATTGCAATAAGAATGGAAGAGTGCAGTTTCAGATAAAGTTCTGAATGTAAAATGAAACTTCGAGACATTCATGCAAAACAGTTTTCAAACTTAGTGTTACATCTCCTATATCACATTTTTCAAAAACTTCAGCGCTGATAAAGCAATCAGAGTGTTTAGAAGAACAGCAGTGGTGCCAAAGTTGTGTGTGATCAAGGTGCTACCCTAAACATTATTTCAATCCTTTCTTTTCTGGTTGTTTCTATTACTTGTGTATTCCATTTCTACACTAGAATGAGAGCAGAATAATTTTGTTTCTGCCATTATAGAAGATTGAGAAATTGAATCAAGACCATGTTTTCAGAGGAAACTGTAAATGTAAAATGTGATTAATTAACCTTCACGTGCCCATTTAAGGTAGGTCTACCAGAAGGCACAAGCCATTCCTTCTACCCAGAATGTCTCTCTGTTCCTGCCCCCTTGTAATCTCCTTACAACAGCTAAACTCACTCCTCTCCCCAGCCTTTCCTTTCTCCCTAACTTCACCCTTCATGCCCTGAACTAGCTCATCCCTCCTTCCCCTCTGACCTGATATAGCTGCACAGACTTCCCCTGCTGCCCTCCCTGCTCAGGCTTTGCTTACTCCTCTCCTGACCATGAGAGAAGAGTTCATGTCTTATACACCCAGGAGTCCCCAGACCTTACAAGGCTCTCAAATTTCTGTTGAATATCACAGAAATAGTGTTTAAATAGCTAACAATGTAGACAAGGGATTAGCCTGTAATCACACTTAATATGGACTCATTTTGCCTATGCAGCTATCAAAACACAACACGTAGGACTTTCAAATAGATGGACTTTGTATGAGTTCAGTTCCTTCACTAAATAGCGATGCACTAGAGGACAGCAATCTTGGGTCATCTACCCTTGTAAACCCTCACATCAATCTTAAAAAAAGGCTTTAAAGACAACGAATGCTATCACTGAAATTAAATCACCCTGGCAGGCATGAGAATGAGGGGACCTGCTCAGTAACGAGTGAAGTCAGCCCTCAGTGTGTCATGTGATTCTGATAGTTAGTCCTGAAATAGCCAATACGTTCATCTTGAATTGGCCCTGTCCATCATCACATTGTGATTCTGAGTCTAAGCACAGAGGTGTTCTGTTAGGCTGAACAGATCATCAAAGTGCTATCAAAACTGCAACAGCCCTGCAGGAAAGGCAGTCACCACAGTGCCACGCAGATAGTGGTCTACAGATAGTGTTAAAACTGTGTTCTTTATAAGTTCCCATTACAATCACAGTCCTCAGAATTCAGGTGTCAGCACCAATTTTTTATCATCCACATTTCCCCAAAACCCACTAAGTGAATGTCTATTTTCCTGAGAAACCTAAAATACTAAAACTCCCCACAACTTTCCTGTGAGGAATGACCCTCTATCAAGTGTGGTAATCCCAGTCCACATGTACACTGAGGTACTTTGTGAAATACTGAAAAGCCACCCAAAGACTTATCCCTGTGTAGCCTGCGATGGAGGCAGAATAAGAAGACAGAAATCTGTTTCTGTTTCCAGAGATGCTAAAACAATAAGACCTGCAGGTTATTCACCTATAGTAATGTAACATCCTGATCATTTTATTTTTTCTATTTATTGATTTAATTTTATTTATTTTTTCCTCTTAATATCAAATAGAGAAAGACAAACCTACAAAAGCTTGACCCAACCTCTCATAACATAGTTGAATAAAGTCACTCAGCACCCTGTCTCTAAATAAAATATTTAAAAATGGACTGGAGATGTGGTTCAGTGGTTAAGTACCCCTGGGTTGAATTCCCAGTACAAAAAAAAAAAAAAAAAGCCACTCATCAGATTCAAAAATAAAATATGTCACCCCTTATAAGTCATAAGACATTAAGAAGCTCACTCCATGCCACTGACCCTCATTTTCCCCATCTGTAAAATGGAGCAATTACTCTCCCTCTTTATTGCACAAGGTTTTTTGTTTTTGTCGTTGTTTCATTTTTAGGATTTAGTGTAACATTACACGTGAAATGTTAAAGACACTAGGTTAAAATGAAAAAATAAGTAATATTAAATATGCAAAGGGGTAAAAGATATACCAACCATTTTCCATAACCATAAGAAGCTGGTAAAAGCACATTGCTGGATGAACAAATGAGTTACCATCAGTGAGAAGAATCACACTGTAAACATGAACCTTCAAATAATTTCTAGAAAGGTAATTCAGAGGAAGTATTGGCAATTTAAGTTGTGAAGCACAGAGGAAGGTTTTAGCTATGATTTCAAACAGACGAGTGTATGTTTGGTGATGAAATTTTATCTCATGCTCTAAAGATATTGACTTACATACCCTGGTAAAGCCACACACCAGTCTCAGTCTCAGCAGTGCAGTGAGGGACTATGGCACGACAGACAAAGGTCATCTCAGAAAAGACCCCAGTTCTTTACACCAATTTCTTAAACACTGTGGGGCTATATGGAGATCAAACAAACCAGAATAAAATTCCTCTTTTCTACCCACTCCATCCCTGACACTACCCTCATATACCACAGCAGTGCTTGCATTAAATGCTATGGAGAACATTTCTTGTTCATCTGAGAATCACCTCCTCCTATAGAAATAGCCCATGAGAATGTCACCTCTCCTGCCTGCCACATAGCTGGAGATTGAAGGTTCTGCAAACACAACCTCCATGCCACCACCAGCACCACCCTCCTGCACCCAGAACTCTGGGAAGTATCTATCCTCTTTCATTTTCAATGCTTTCTCCTGTGATAATTATAATAAACACCATTCTGTCCTCGACATGAGGGAAAGGCTATAGACACCATGTTAATTTTTATCCTATCACCTTTAATTGAGGTTATATTTAGCACACAAGTTTGAAGCTCCAAACATGGGCACAGAAGCAGAGGAGGCTGGCCTGACATTGGCAGGTGAATATAAGCAGGTGGCTGGGGCAGGGTTGATGCAGACTGAGCTGGAATGAACACAGAGGCCAGCAGCTCTGTAATTTATTTGGTCACAAAGATTTGGATGGGGAAGTTATTGCAAAGTAGCAAATCCAATATTAGAACTTTGAGTTCAAAAGTGAATATGTGGGCTATGTTTTCTTTGTCTCTTAAGCATGAGTCTAGAAAGCTTGTTCAAGAGTTCCACATGGGACCACAGACATTCAAATGTTCTTAACCACATTCTTCCCAAAACTTACTATTGTTTGTATTCTTGATAATTGTCATTCTGACTGGAGTGAGATGAACTTTTAGAGTAGTTTTGATTTTAATTTCTTTAATTCCTAGAGATGTTGAACAGTTTTTCATATGTCTGTTAACTGATTATATTTCTTCTTCTATGTAGTGTCTGTTCAGTTCCTTAGCCCACTTATTGATTGGGTTATTTGTTGTTTTGATGTTGAGTTCTTTATATATCCTGGAGATTAGTGCTCTATCTGATGTGCATGTGGGAAAGATTTTCTCCCATTCTGTAGGATCTGTCTTCATGTTATGGATTGTTTCCTTTGCTGGGAAGAAACTTTTTAGTTTGAATCCATCCCATTTGTTGATTCTTGGTCTTATTTCTTGTGCTTTAGGAATCTTATTAAGGAAGTCAGGTCCTAAGCCAACATGATAAAGATTCGGGCCTACTTTTTCTTCTATTAGATGCAGGGTCTCTGTTCTAATGCTTTAAGTCTTTTTCCAGTTTTCCCAGCGCCATTTGTTGAAGAGGCTATCTTTTCTCCGATGTATGTTTTTGGTGCCTTTGTCTAGTATGAGATAAACTCTATGTGGATTTGTCTAAAAAAAAATAAGGTACATTCTTACATTGCTGGTGGGACTGCAAATTGGTGCAACCATTATGGAAAGAAGTAGGGAAATTCCTTAGAAAACCTGGAATGGAACCACCATTTGACCCAGCTATCCCACTCCTCAGTTTATGCCCAAAGGACTTAAAATCAGCATACTACAGTGATGCAGCATCAATGTTTATAGCAGCTCAATTCACAATTGCTAAACCAACTATGGAACCAAACTAGGTGCCCTGCAACAGATGAATGGATAAAGAAACTGTGGTATATACACAATGTAATATTACTCAGCCTTAAAGAAGAATGAAATTATGGCATTTGATGGTAAATGGATGGAGTTGGAAAATATCATGCTAAGAGAAATAAGCTAATCCTGAAAAACCAAAGACTGAATGTTTCCTCTGATATGCCGATGCTGATCCATAATGGGCAGGGATAGAGGGGGGTCAAGGAAAGAATGGAGGACTTTGGATTGGGCAGAGAGGAGTGAGGGGAGGGGAGGGGGAATGGGGGTGGGAAGGATGGTGGAATGAGTCAGACATTATTACCCCATGTACATGTGTGATTGCATGAATGTTATGACTCTGTATCGTGTACAGCCAGAGAAATGAGAAGTTGTATTTCATTTGTGTACAATGAGTTAAAATGTTTGATGGCATGTTCTGCCATCATGTATAACTAATTAGAACAACAAAAAAAGTTCTTAACCAGAATGCTCACATGCTCACTCTCTTGCATTTTCTTTTTCTTTCTTTCTTTCTTTCTTTCTTTCTTTCTTTCTTTCTTTCTCTCTCTCTCTCTCTCTCTCTCTCTCTCTCTCTCTCTCTCTCTCTCTCTCTCTCCCCCTCTCTCTCTCTCTCTCTCTCTCTCTCTCTCTCTCTCTCTCTCTCTCTCTCTGAATAACAAAGACTTACAACAGATACTATTTGCCAGGAACTATTCTTACCACTTTATGAATATTAGATACTATTTTTTTAACTTTATTTTTTTAATTTTTTTATTGTAAACAAATGGCATACCATTTGTTTTATTTTTTTTATTGTAAACAAAAGGCATACCATTTGTGTAATCATAAATTTACATAGGGTAATGTTGTTTGATTCATTGTTATATTTTCCCTTCCCCCCCACCCCTCCCACCCCTCTTTTCTCTCTATACAGTCCTTCCTTCCTCCATTCTTGCCCCCCTCCCTAACCCTAACTCTAACCCTAACACTAACCCCTCCCACCCCCCTTTATGTGTCATCATCCACTTATTAGCGATATCATTCGTCCTTTGGTTTTTTGAGATTGGCTTATCTCACTAAGCATGATATTCTCCAATTTCATCCATTTGCCTCCAAATGCCATAATTTTATCATTCTTTATGGCTGAGTAATATTCCATTGTATATATATACCACAGTTTCTTTATCCATTCATCAATTGAAGGACATCTAGGTTGGTTCCACAATCTGGCTATTGTGAACTGAGCAACTATGAACATAGATGTGGCTGTATCTCTGTAATATGCTGATTTTAAGTCCTTTGGGTATAGGCCAAGGAGTGGGATAGCTGGGTCAAATGGTGGTTCCATTCCAAGTTTTCTAAGGAGTCTTCACACTGCTTTCCAGAGTGGCTGCACTAGTTTACAGCCCCACCAGCAATGTATGAGTGTACCTTTTTCCCCACATCCTCGCCAACACCTGTTGTTGCTTGTATTCTTGATAATCGCCATTCTAATTGGGGTGAGATGGAATCTTAGGGTGGTTTTGATTTGCATTTCTCTTATTACTAGAGATGTTGAACATTTTTCCATATGTTTGTTGATTGCTTGTAGATCTTCTTCTGTGAAGTGTCTATTCTTTCCTTAGACCATTTGTCGATTGGATTATTTGCATTCTTGATGTAGAGTTTTTTGAGTTCTTTATAGATTCTGGAGATTAGTGCTCTATCTGATATATGATTGGTAAAGATTTTCTCCCACTCTGTAGGCTCTTTCTTCGAATTGCTGAGTTTCCTTTGCTGAGAGAAAGCTTTTTAGTTTGAATCTATCCCAGTTATTGATTCTTGCTTTTATTTCTTGTGCTATGGGAGTCCTGTTGAGGAAGTCTGGTCCTAAGCCGACATGTTGAAGCTCTGGACCTACTTTTTCTTCTTTAAGATGCAGGGTCTCTGGTCTGATTCCGAGGTCCTTAATCCATTTTGAGTTTAGTTTCGTGCATGGTGAGAGATATGGGTTTAGTTTCATTCTGTTGCATATGGATTTCCAATTCTCCCAGCACCATTTCCTGAAGAGGCTATCTTTTCTCCATTGCATATTTTTGGCCCCTTTGTCTAGTATCAGAAAATTGTATTTATTTGGGTTTATGTCCGTGTCCTCTATTCTGTACCATTGATCCACCTTTCTATTTTGGTACCAATACCATGCCGTTTTTGTTACTATTGCTTTGTAGTAGAGTTGAAGATCTGGTATTGCGATATCCCCTGCTTCACTCTTTCTACTGAGGATTGCTTTAGCTATTCTGGGTTTTTTATTCTTCCAGATGAATTTCATAATTCCTTTCTCTATTTCTGTAAGGTACCTCATTGGGATTTTAATTGGAATTGCATTGAATCTGTATAGCACTTTTGGTAGTATGGCCATTTTGACAATATTAATTCTTCCTATCCAAGAACATGGGAGATCATTCCATCTTCTAAGGTTTTCTTTAATTTCTTTCCTTAGTGTTCTGTAGTTCTCATTGTACAGGTCTTTCACCTCTTTTGTGAGATTGATTTGTATTTTATTTTTTTCGATGCTATTGTGAATGGGGTAGTTTTCCTAACTTCTCTTTCTGAAGATTCATCACTTATGTATAAAAATGCCTTAGATTTATGTGCATTGATCTTATATCCCGCTACTTTACTGAATTCACTTATGAGTTCTAAAAGTTTTCTGGTGGAATTTCCAGGTTCCTCTAAGTATATAATCATATCATCAGCAAATAGGGATAGTTTGAGTTCTTCTTTTCCTATTTGTATCCCTTTAATTTCTTTGGTCTGTCTTATTGCTCTGGCTAGAGTTTCAAGGACGATATTGAATAGAAGATGTGAAAGAGGGCATCCCTGCCTTGTTCCAGTTTTTAGGGGAAATGCTTTCAGTTTTTCACCATTTAGAATGATATTAGCCATGGGCTTAGCATAGATGGCCTTTATAATGTTAAGGAATGTTCCCACTATCCCTATTTTTTCTAGGGTTTTGAGCATGAGGGGTGCTGTATTTCATCAAATGCTTTTTCTGCATCTATTGAAATAATCATGTGATTCTTGACTTTAAGTCTATTGATATGGTGAATGACATTTATTGATTTCCTGATGTTGAACCAACCTTGCATCCCTGGGATGAAACCCACTTGATCATGGTGCACTATCGTTTTAATATGTTTTTGTATGCGATTTGCTAAAATTTTGTTGAGAATTTTTACGTCGATGTTCATTAAGGATAATGGTCTGAAATTTTCTTTCCCAGATGTGTCTCTGTCTGGTTTAGGTATCAGGGCGATATTGGTGTCATAGAATGAGTTTGGGAGGGTTCCCTCCTCTTCTATTTTATGGAATACTTTGAGAAGTATTGGAATGAGCTCTTCTTTAAAGGTTTTGTAGAACTCGGCTGAGAACCCATCTGGTCCCAGACTTTTCTTTGTTGGTAGGCTTTTGATGACTTCTTCTATTTCATTACTTGAAATTGGTCTACTTAAATTGTGTATGTCCTCCTCGTTCAGTTTAGGCAATTCATATGTCTCTAGAAACCTGTTGATGTCTTCGAAATTTTCTATTTTGTTGGAGTATAGATTTTCAAAATAGCTTCTAATTATGTTTTGTATTTCAGTTATGTCTGTTGTGATATTTCCTTGTTCATTCTGAATTTTAGTGATTTGGATTTTCTCTCGTCTTCTCTTTGTTAGTGTAGCTAAAGGTTTATCAATTTTGTTTATTTTTTTGAAGAACCAACTGTTTATTTTGTCAATTTTTTTGTATTGTTTCTTTTGTTTCAATTTCGTTGATTCCAGCTCTGAGTTTAACTATTTCCAGTCTTCTACTACTTTTGGTGTTGATCTGTTCTTCTTTTTCTAGGGCTTTGAGCTGTAGTGTTAGGTCATTTATTTGTTGAGTTTTACTTCTTTTATTAAATGCACTCCATGAAATAAATTTTCCTCTACGTACTGCTTTCATAGTGTCCCAGAGATTTTGATATGATGTTTCTTTGTTCTCATTGACCTCTAAGAATTTTTTAATTTCCTTCCTAATATCTTCTGTTATCCATTCTTCATATAATAGCATATTGTTTAATATCCAGGTGTTGGAGTAGTTTCTGTTTTTTACTCTTTCATTGATTTCTAACTTCAATCCATTATGATCTAATAGAATACAAGGTAGTGTCTCTATCTTCTTGTATTTGCTAACATTAGCTTTGTGGCATAATATATGGTCTATTTTAGAGAATGATCCATGTGCTGCTGAGAAGAAAGTGTATTCAATCTTGGTTGGATGGTATATTCTATAAATGTCTGTTAAGTCTAAATTATTGATTGTGTTATTGAGATCTATGGTTTCTTTGTTCAATTTTTGTTTGGAAGATCTGTCCAGTGGTGAAAGAGGCATGTTAAAATCACCTAGTATTATTGTGTTACGGTTTATTTGGTTTCTGAATTGAGAAGGATTTGTTTGACATACATGGATGAGCCACTGTTTGGGGCGTAGATGTTTATGATTGTTATATCTTGCTGATTTATGCTTCCCTTAAGCAGTATGAAATGTCCTTCTTTATCCCTTCTGACTAACTTTAATAATTTGAAGTCCAAATTATCTGAAATGAGGATGAATACTCCAGCTTTTTTGCTGAGTCCATGTGCATGGTATGTTTTTCCCCATCCTTTCACCTTGAGTCTATGGGTATCTCTTTCTATCAGGTGAGTCTCTTGCAGGCAACATATTGTTGGATCTTTCTTTTTAGTCCAATCTGCCAGTCTATGTCTTTTGATTGATGAATTCAGGCCATTAACATTCAGGGTTATTATTGAGATATGATTTGTATTCCCAGTCATTTGGTTCATTTTTTAAATTTTATTTATTTATTTATTTTTTGACACAACTTGGTTCCTCCTTTATTTGACAGTTCCTTTAGGATAATTCCTCCCTTTGCTGATTTGTTTCTTTGTTTTTTATCTCTTCCTCATGGAATATTTTGCTGAGAATGTTCTGTAATGCTTGCTTTCTTTTTGTAAATTCTTTTAGCTTTTGTTTATCATGGAAGGATTTTATTTCATCGTCAAATATGAAGGTAAGTTTTGCTGGGTATAAGATTCTTGGTTGGCATCCATTTTCTTTCAGAGCTTGAAAAATGTTGTTCCTGGCCCTTCTAGCTTTTAAGGTCTGGATTGAAAAATCTGCTGATATCCGTATTGATTTCCCCCTGAATGTAATTTGGTTCTTTTCTCTCACAGCCTTTAAAATTCTGTCTTTATTTTGTATGTTAGGTATTTTCATTATAATGTGCCCTGGTGTGGGTCTGTTGTAATTTTGTGTATTTGGAGTCCTATAAGCCTCTTGAACTTGATTTTCCATTTCATTCTTCAGATTTGGGAAATTTTCTGATATTATTTCATTGAATAGAATGTTCATTCCTTTGGTTTGTTTCTCTAAGCCTTCCTCAATCCCAATAATTCTCAAATTTGGCCTTTTCATGATATCCCATAGTTCTTGGAGATTCTGTTCATGATTTCTTACCATCTTCTCTGTTTGTTCAACTTTGTTTTCAAGGTTAAATATTTTGTCTTCAATGTCTGAGGTTCTGTTTTCCAGGTGTTCTATCCTATTGGTTATGCTTTCTATGGAGTTCTTAATTTGGTTTATTGTTTCCTTCATTTCAAGGATTTCTGTTTGATTTTTTTCAATATCTCTAACTCTTTATTGAAATGATCTTTTGCTTCCCATATTTGCTCTTTTAACTGTCGATTGGTGCGATCATTCAATGCCTGCATTTGCTCTTTCATCTCATCATTTAATGCCTGCATTTGCTCTTTCATCTCATCGTTTGCTTCTCTGATCATTTTAATTATGTACATTCTGAACTCCCTTTCTGTCATTTCTCTGCCATGCTGTCATTGGATTTTATTGATGTAACATCTAGATTTGTTTGGGGCATTTTCTTCCCTTGTTTTCTCATATTGTTCAGAAATCAGTGAATCATTAAGACATTGCAGATTTCCTCTATTGACTTATAATGTCCCTGAAGATTGCTAGTATATATCCCCTCTTATCCTTCAGTAGCCTGAAGTCTTGGAGGAAGTTGATAATGCGGAGCTCCATGAGGAAGCTGCCTTTCTAGGGGTGGTGACCCTCAGGTGGTGAATATTCCCTGCTAGTGGGCAGAGGTGCCTCCACTTGTTGACCAATGGTCATCCAAAGGGGAACTAGGCTGCGGGCTGAGGCAAGGCCTGTTTGTGCCTGTGTCTCTGGTTTTACCGTCCTTGTGGGAAAACCTCACCCGGCAGGGAAGACTCACCCGGTGGGGAGGTCTCGCTGGTCAGTTCCCCTCCTAGAGGTTCCCCTCAATCTACAACTACTGCCTGGGCTGTGCTGCCTTCCTCTTCAACGTTCACAGGGGCCCGGACCTATCTCCTGGGCCTGGGAGCCTCACCCTGTGCAGCCGAGTCTCCTTAGGCTGCCTCTCCTCATAGAGTCTGCCCACAGTCCTGGAACCATTGCTCCGCCCTAAGCGTGTCTCTGTGTGGCTCTTCTACCAAGAAGCCGCCTAGGTCCTGGGACCCTGCCCTGCACCTAATCGCCTGGCTATGCGGCCCCTCCTCTGAGCTGCCACCTGGAGCCCCGTACAATAGCTCCAAGCCCCAGAGACCCGCCACACACCTCTTCCTCTGGACAACCGCCTGGTATTCCGACGCAGTCACTAGGAGTCCAAGCAACTCACTTCGCGTCTCCTCCTCCCACCACCCGCCCATAGCCCTAGGTAGTCACTCCAAGTCCAAGTGACCTGCCCTGTTCCTCCTCCTCCTCGGGTTAGCCCCCCTGGTGTTCAGGAGCGGTCGCTCCGAGACCAAGCGACCCGCTGCACTCCTCCTCCGGCCTGGCCACCAGTGTTCAGGAGTGGTCACTTTGAGTCCAAACAACTCGCCACTTGCCTCCTCCTCTGAGCAGCCACCCGGAGCTCTGATGCAGACACTCCTAGACCAAGTGACCCACCACGTTCCTCCTCTTCCTTCGGGCAGTCCCCCAGTGTTCAGAAGCAGTCGTTCTGAGTCCAAACAGCTCACCATGCAGCTCCTCCTCTGGCAACCGCCTGTAGCTCTGATGCAGTCACTCCTAGACCAAGCGACCCGCCACGTTCCTCCTCTTCCTCCGGGCAGCCCCCCCGGTGTTCAGAAGTGATCGCTTTGAGTCCAAACAGCTTGCCACGCAGCTCCTCCTCAGGCAGCCGCCCGGAGCGCCAGTGGTTGCTCCGAGTCCAAGCACTGTGCTGAGCAGCCACCTCTACAATGTTCCCAGTTGTCCGTGTTTACTGCTCCAGCGGGGGGGAGGGGCATCTCCCCAGGCAACTCTACTTCACAAAGTTCCCTGCGTTCCAGGACTACCGCCCCATCCGGGACGCCTCCCCAACGGGAGAGACTCACCCGGTGGCTTTGAGTTGGTCCCAAGTCTCTCACTATCTCCTCTTTTGAATCCTGCGTCCTGGAGCAACATGAAATGCAGCCGCCCTCTAGTCTGGCATCTTGAAACCCCCTGAATATTAGATACTTTAATTTTCAAACCAACACTAGGTGATGTACTAGTAATATTGCCATTTTTCAGAATTGAGGCACCAAGAAATTAAATAACTGATCCAAGTGGGACAGATAGGGTTTAAACACAGGTAATCTGACTCCAGAATATAAACTTTTAAGCAGGACATCATCCTAAGTCCCAATAAATGGCACAGCCCATGGAGAGGTACATATGAATCAGCAACATAAATATTCAAGGAATAGGAAAATGAGAAAGAAATCAGTCTTGTTACAGAAGATACAAGAAGGACTACTTCAATGGGTAAGTTACAAAATGTGTCAATATATAGAAAGATCAAGTCAGGAAAGGCCAAGAAAAGCATCCCTTGGATTTGGCAATCCAAAAGTGACGTCGATGTGTACTGAACCAGTTTCCATGGAGTAGAGAGGTCTAAGTCAGAGTGTCCATGTGCTACAGCATGGGCAAGTTTTGCTCAGAAGGAAGAAGTGTGTCCCCTTGAGGAAGAATGATCATGAAAAAGACTCCTTCCTCCCTTCTCTCCTCTTCTCCATTCTTTTTATTTTTTTCAGAATTGTATGACATTATTATATTTTTGAAATCTACCACATTCTTATTTCTTACTTCATTTGCAAGCTTATTTTGTTGTCATCTTAACATCTGTGGGTTGGATCTCCAAGTAAAGAAGTTAAAATGATGATGAAGATGGTAATGAGGCCGTTTGTGAAGTGAACACAGGCACAAAACAAGCTTAAGGGAAACGCTCTGTTTGCAAGACTCCTCACTGGGGAGAGACTGAGGACAGGTCTACCTAAATGACAAGATGGAGGCAGGAAGGGAGAAATGAGGCTGCAACAAACTACAAATGCCAGGGGAGAGAACACGGCCTAAACATAGGTAATACAACCAGACTTCCACACACTGATGCAATCTTCACTAGTCACTGGGATGAGGCACCACCAGCAGCCAGCTGTGACGGCAGCTGGACTTAACCTCTAGGGATCCATTTCCAATGCCTAAAAAGTGAGGGATGTAATCATCTCTGATACCCTCTACATTTTTAAATTCTGTAATCCCATGAGTATTAACCTAAGTATAGTGTTGACAAAAGAGAACCTCACTGCTCCCTTCCCCATCTACATCTTCCCCTTCCCCAACATCAGTGTCCATAGATACAGGGTTAGAAAATAAACTCACGATCCCAGTTAAGGCAGCTCCTAACACCAGACTTGATAAGGGAGAGTAAACATCAAGTTCAACATCTCTGATCTTCTTTCTAACTCTGAGACATTCTGGCAAAAAGCTTGAACAGTTTAATTTCACAATGTCAACCTTGTAGAAATAAAAGCCTCGAGATTTTCTTAAAACCATTATCTGCTACAAATAAACAAAAATAGAAACTTCATGTTAATTAAAAAAAAACTATTTGCAGCAGAGTTAATGTGACATAAGAAACACATTCTATATTGCAGAACTTCTAACTAATTCTGCTACTTGAAATATCCATTTGTAAAAACACCAGAAAGCCTCAGATACAGGTCATATGGTTCACCAAAGTTAGAGGGTAGGAGAGAGAGATATTAGAGCAGGAAAGAGAATTTTTTAATTCTCTGTTTTCACAGGACCACTAAAAACATTTCAGTGTCAATGACCTAGAAAAAAGAAAATGACTTTTTGTTTCTTTAATAGTGGGTTCTTTCGCCCACTATTAAAATGGCCTTTGTAAATTTCAGATTATTAACATAAATAATATATATGCTGCATACCACAGGAAAACCTTTAATGTGAAGTTTTACTTTTTGGGTCTTTTTGCGATCTTGAAAGATCTTAGGCAGAACTATAAATGAAGTAATATATTCCTATTATGTTTGAGTTCCCAGATTTAATAGATTTTATATACTAAACAATATGTGCAAGATTCAAATACATACTAACTACTTAGTGTCTGTTATGCTAACTCACTAGGTTAATGCCTCGTAGTTACAAACCTAACACCAAGAATTCTACCTGAACATTAAAACTGGTCAGCCTCATTTGAGTGCCCTTCAGGCATCATGCAAACACATCCCTTCTTATTTAGGTGGTGTCAGAGACAGAAGAAAGGATGGACAGGGGCATTACAACCAGTGCAGTTGCTGCCAGCAGTAGTTCACTGATCTCCCTTTACAACTACCCAGACATGATCGTGATCTCTGTGTATAAAGAGCAGTTCATGGTAATATTCCAAGTACTATGAGTTCACAACCAATGAGAAAAGCTCCCTTACTTACTGATGGCCATTACAAATACAAGCTCTTGAAGATCAGTTACTCAAGCTGAAAAAGTGTTCTGACAACAAGGAAAATATCTTTATTTCAATTCCTCTCAAATTCCACTTTCACTATATTTTGTCCATGAGAACATATCATTATTGGCCTGTTCCAAAACTTCTTGGAGTACCAACTTTATAATATTATTTGGAGTCCAGTTTTGTAATAAATATCATTAATCCACTTGTCACAGAACACCGCCTACCTTGAGGATATCAGCATTAGTGGGTATAAAAATATGTGCACCCTCCCATCATATGTTCATTTGAAGGGTGGAGTCAAAAAGGTAATCATCTCTACCCGTTCTGCTGATGCTCCCATGTTTGTGGTGGGCATGAACCAGGAAAAGTACAACTCCCTCAAGTTTATCAGCAACGCCTCCTGTACCACCAACTGTTCAGACCTCCTGGTCAAGGTCCTCATAACTATGACATCATGGAGGGAGTCATGACCACAGTCCATGCCACCCAGAATACCATGGTTCCTCTAGAAATCTGAGGCATGATGGAGGTAGAACTGCCCAGAGCATCATCCCTGCATACACCCATGTTTCCAAGCATTTGGGTTCAAAGTATAGGTAATGGATCTGACTTGCCACCTGATGAAATATGCCAAATGTGATGACATCAAGAAGGTGGTGAAGCAGGCCTGGGAGGGCATTCTGGGTTACATGGAGGACCAGGTTTCCTCCTGCAATGTTAACAGAGGCACCCACTCTTCCACCTTTGATGCTGGACATGGCCTTGCCCTCAATGACCACTTCGTCAAACTTATTTCCTTGTATAGCAATTAATTTGGCTGTAACAATGGGGTGGTGGACACTATGGTGCCCATGGCCTTCAAGGAGTAAGAAGAGCCCTGGACTATCAGCCCCAGTGAGAGCATGAGAGGAAGAGAGAGGCCCTCAGCTGCCGGGCAGTCCCTTCCCCAATTCAGTTCCTCAACACACTGAGCATCTCCCCTCCTCCCAGCTTCTCTCCCAGGCCTCCTGAAGAAGGGCAGGAGCTTAGGAAGTCTACTTTGTTATGTACCATCAATAAAGTTCACTGCATCCAATCTAAATAAGTAAATAAATGGAGAATACAATCTTACCACCTTGAGTCTCCTAGAAGGTCCCCCTTTCTCTCTCTCTCTCTCTCTACCCACTCCCCATAATATGAATGTGGTGATGGGTCATCTTATGGGTGTCCAAGGAAGTGAGATTCTACTTCAGCTTTAGTAGCAGAAAACTGAAACTTGTTTAAAGAATTAAATTAACTGAATGTTATGGTTGTATGTGAGGTGTCACCCAAAAGCTCATTTGCGAGACAATGCAGGAAGGTATAGAGGAGAAATGATTGGGTTGTAAGAGTCTTAAATCCATCAGTGAATTAATCCCCTGGTGGGATTAATTAAGTGGTAACTGAAGGCAGGTATGGCTGGAGGAAGTGGGTCCCTGAGGGTTTGCCTTTGGGGTTATATTTGTTATCAGGCAAGTGGAGTCTCTTTCAGCTTCCTGATCATTATGTGAGCTGCTTCCCTCTGCTACATTCTTCCATCATGATGTTCTACCCCATCTGGAGCACTGAGGAATGGAACCAGCTGTCTATGGATTGAGACCTCTGAAACTGTGAGCCTCCAAATAAACTTTTCCCCTCTAAAATTGTTCTGGTCAGATCTTTTAGTCACAGCAGTAAAAAACTGACTAAAACACTGAGTATACATTGGATATCATTATAGTATCATCATTATAGAATATACAGAACACTCATTATTTGGTGCATCTCACACCATACTTCTGTTCATTAAGGTTCATCTTGTACTATTTCTGCCTATTACAGCAGGGTTCTCCATGAACGCCAGGGGTTCATCTAATTATATAAATACATACTGGATTATACAGAATGTCCTCCAGCTTCATAAAATATAAAAAGTTAAATAAGCATTATTTAATTAAAGTCACCAGAAAAGAAGGAAACCATGCAAATAATAACCAGATTCAGAAAAACCACATCCTTCTAACCAGCACTGTTCAAGATAGACACAAGCAACCCCACCATCAGAGAGAGTCTCCACTGTGGCATGGTAGTGTTATCAGACTTCAGAATTGAGTAGCTACATTCTAGCAAGCCATTCTGTTACTATTATCAGGAGTGCACCTACAGTTACTTGAGTAATATGAGAAGAAATTAGTCTTTTGTAACAAAATACCTCAAACAAAGCAATTCCAGAGTAGAGCATAAAGAGGTTGCTTAAAGAGGTCTCTTCCAGAGCAGTCTAGATGTAAATAATTTAGACCTGTAGAGTCAACTCTACTATTCTCTACACATGATTCTCAAGATCATTCCAAAGTCTCACCATTCCATAATTAGTGAGAGAAAAACAAAAACAACCAGCACAAACAAAAGAATCTTGAAGGAGATGACACAAGCAATAAACATATTTCTTTGCTCACATCCTATTGGTCAGGATTTTGCTATAGGAGAGGTGAGGAAATGCCATGCCTAGCTGGCATTTCTGCCGAGTTAGCATTTCTTTCTTACTAAAAGCAGCAGGATAGTAAGGACAGTAGAAAAAAGTTATGATTTGATATCACAATCCAACCATCTGGTCATCCAAATATTTCTGCATATCGTTTTTGTACATAGAGCACACACTTACACTATCCCCAAGTCCCATGAATTTTCTAGTTCAGAATCCTGGGTCTTTGAGTGATTCTTAAGTCCTTTCCATCAGGTTCAAATGAAGTTCCTCACACTCAAGTGACCTATAAACTAACACACAAATCTCTCCCCTGCCCCATTCGCAACGTAGAGAAGGGAAGGACAGCAGCAATAATACCACCATTCATGAAAGAGAGAAAGGTGTGTGCACAGCAATGACTGATCTACACCAATCATGAATCTGTGAAGATTCAGTCTTAGAAGCACAGTATTTTTCTTGATTGAACACAGTTCTACTTCCTAAGAAGAACCTCATTTGGCAGTTACCCTCCATGACCCCTGGCATTGCTGTCTGGATGGTTTGCTCTCACCCACCATTGTAATGACCCCATAGCTGTATGAAATAGATGTTGACAAATATGCCAGCTCTGCTGACACAGGTGCAGAACGAAGCGGGTGGCTTAGAACAGTCATAAACTTATGTAAGCTGTACGTATAATATTTTTGGCACAACAATTTCCTCAAAAATGCGATAGGCTCTTGTAGGTTTGCTTCTGCCAAGCTCCAAGTACATTTGTCTTATATTTACCTCCTGAAAAATGCAGTAAGAGTCTGTAAACACCAGACTTCTGAGTTTTCCAGGTAGTTACCCTAACTATCAGACTCAGTAAGCATATGTTCTATCTTCCAAGTATGGTAGTCAAAATTGTATCAAGTTTTTTTCAACAACCTGCAGGTGGCATTATGATAGTCGGTAACACCTGTTGCCTAGCAACCCACTGACAGACTTCTAAGCATAGTTTTTGTTATTGTTATGTAGGACCTCACTCCTGGGTATCATTTTCTGCATTAATTAGTTGCTATAATAATAAGACCCCATGCACAGTTGCCAATATTAAGAAAAAAGTTTATTACTTTCCACAAAGCAGTCCAGAGCTGGCAATGTGGCTCTACCATTGGCAACTCATGATCTTCAAGGTTGCACCTGTTCTCAGCATTTCCCAGCCAGCAGGAAGGGATGAAGAACAATCTAAGACAAATGGGAGCTCTTTAAGGATAAGACCTGGAAATTACACATATTTCTTCCCACGTTTCATAGTTGAAGCTTACTTATATCACCACAACTTGACAAATATGTTCTGTAGCTTGGGTGACCACCTGCTCCACTAAAACTGACTGGAGAGGGATTCTATTGCTAAAAGGGAAAGGAGGAACAGTTAGTAAAGAGCAGTCAGCAATCTCTGCCTAACGGAGATTTCTGAATCACAGCTCACTTTTATTCTATGTTCTGACTCCCCGCTTAAACATAGGTTTCTAAAGATCTGCAAAGTAGGATGTACAGTGTAAGATCAACCTCCAGATGTAGACTCACCTTTGATGCAAACCATCCAGACAGATCATGCATAATCCATGCACATGGCACATTCCCACTCAGTCTCCCATTCACCGTGACATTCCACATCCACTTTAAGAAGGAAGAAGGAAGGCAACAAACTAGTTTAGAAGTCAATTGCTTCCCTTTTGGAATGTTTATACTTGAAGATTTTCTTATCTTTTCTTCATGTTGAATTTCTTTTCATTCAGTGCTTCACAGCACCTACACATTAGCCACAGCACTGTCTCCAGACAGAAGATAGAAAGGTTGGACATTACCAACCTTTCAAATCCAGAGCATTGTCCTCTTCAGGTCCCACAAACACCAAAACTGTGGCTCACAGGAATGTGACTTGATCATAAGTCATATAAACAAGGCACACCACATTCCAAGACAAGATGGAAAACAAGCTTGCTGATGACAGTACCCTACCCTTTGAGCATGGTGCCCAGCATGCCCTTTTAAATAACCTTAAAGGTAAGGTTATTTTAAAACATTACATCCCCAGGACTATAATTTTGTACTTTTTCTAATCAGTAATAAACTTACTTCCCAGTTATCTTGATACCAGAAAGGGCTTATCTCAGGTGAGGGACTCATGAACGATCTATTACCCATTAAAAACTAGGCATAATGTTATTATGCACCAGATACATGTGAATTTAATAGCAAATAATCTGTCATCAAGAGCAAGCTCAGAGGGGCTGGGGGTATAGTTCAGTGGTAGAGCTTGCCTAGCATGTGTAAGACCCTAGATTCAATCCCTAGCACCAAAGAAAAAGACAGAAAGAGAGAAATCTGTTTCAACCAAGCAAATCTATCCCTAGACCTGCAAAGGAATGGTATAAGCCATGGGAATATGACTCAATCAATATCTTTCTGAAGAGCTCTACTTACAACATAATGAACCCCAGATGATGACCTCATCTGCCCTTCCCTCAAATTCTTATAAATTCATTTTTAGTTCTCATCATTAGTTATCTTGTGAGTTATTAATCTAGGGAAAGAGTGAGGTGATCTTGGCAGTTATTTTTTTTTAAAAACTCATAAATAATGGCAGTCACCCCACAGTAATTAAAGGAATATGATTGCTCTTGCCTTCTTATTTCCTTTCAGGAATCCCTGTTTAAGAGGAACACACACACACACACACACACACACACACACACACACGGGTGCACATGTACCAGAAGACCAACATAATTATTTGTATCACATGAGTTGACAAATATGCAACCTCCCCCATCTACACCTACAAGAGATATTTTCAACCAGTCAGTACCCCTTCCCACAAATGCCAGAAGTAGCATTAAAACTACATAAAAATACATTCTTTATGCAAAACTTCAGGAAGTTGTCATCAGTTACAGTTACTTCTATGAGTGAAATCAATTCAACACACACACACACACACACACACACACACACACGCACACACACTCAAGAGTGACAAAGTCACACAGAAAACTAGCAGTACATCTGGAACTAGGTCCAAGTCTCCTATTTACTGAAGTTGGTGTTCTTTCTTTCACAAGGTACTGTGATGGTTAATTAGTAAATTAACAATATTTGCAACAGCTTTAAAAGTATTCACTAAAGGAAAAATTATTGAAAGAAAAGGGAAAATCAATTCATAGTTTCCTGGGTGGCATTTTAAAAGATTTGTATTACAAAAACATCTTGAAACCCTTATAAATGGTAGGAAGGTAAGTAAACAGCTACTAATTAAATGTTCAGTTTATAATACATATTATATTGTTATTGGGTTAAATTTATACATGTGTACTTCATAAACTGTACAGTAAATTCATGCTCCCTTACATAATCAAAGTTCATGGACTGTCAATAGCAATTTTATAAGCCTTTTTAAAAGAAAGTATAATGAGCAGTAGTCTGAAAAATCAAGCAAAATGGATAGAGTCAGCTCTTATTTTAATGGACAGACTAGTCATTGACTTCTCTCTACCCCATTTTTCTCATTACTAAGTTGAAGGGAACTCTATGGTTCCTTAAAGTACTCAAGTCCTATTATTCAAACCATAATTTTTCTGTTTTTTAAATTATTATGTCTTAAAACTAAAGCTTTCCTTTACAATACACATAAAATATTTTCCATTTGACACTACAATTTTGAAAAACTATATATTCTTATATTTTTAAACTGACATTTAAATTTTATCTCAAATATGATAGTTACAGAGATGCAATTTCTAGAATATTTCATATAATATATGAGAGTTAGCCCATTCAGTTTATGAAACATGTCTGCTATATAAAACCTCACCGGCAAAGTCAGTTCTCATACAATTAGTCAAATCAGACATTTGTGTGCCATGAAAAACCAAACTTCCTTTCAATTCAAGGAAAAATTTCAATTTGTGCTCCATAGCAGGAATTTTATTTCTAAATTCTAATTCTAATAAACACAGAGATGGGTGAGCTTTGAGCCTCTGTTACCTAAATAAAATTAGGCATTGTAAATACACACATACACAAACACACACACACACAGCTCAGAGATGCTCCTTAACTTATATGGAATTACATCCTGATAAACCCATCATTAAGTTGAAAATATCAGAATTTAAAAATGCATTTAATACACCTAACCTACCAAACATTACAGCTTATCTAGCCCACCCTAAAGATGCTCAGAACATTTACCTGCCCTATTGTACAAAATCATCTAACATGAAACCTATTTTATAATAAAGTATTGAATAGCTCATGCAGTTTATTGAAAACTAGGTATAAAGTAGAAATCACAATGATTGAATGGGTGCTCACCATTAATGTACCCAGCTGAACACAGTGTGCCTGAGGAATGTTTAAAGCATTGAACTAAAATTAACTGCTGTATGATGAGGATGCTACAGTGACAGTCATCAATTTCTCTCTTCCGATGAGGCTTGAGAATCACTGGTCAAAGACACTAAGGGCATCAACACTTGTCAATGGATACAGCCATAGTGTTCTTCTGGAGACATCAAGTTTTGACTATACAGTCTGTTTCTTCTTTTTATGTATTTATCTAACAAGTAAGAGCATCCCGCATCTGCCTGTCAGTTCTTATGATTCTCTCCTCACTGACTTCCATTTCTTCTAGCATCACAGGTCACTGCTGATAATAGCAAAAGCTTCCACCAGTTTCTTTGCTGGGAACTTTCTTGGCACCTTGGGTATGTAAAACCGCTTCTTCCTCTGCCTCAATTGCTTTACTCCTTTATTCCTCCAATTCTATCAGCTCCTCACTGAAAACCTCCTCAACCTCTAAGCCAAAGAGCTTATAAATACCCTCTTCATCAATGTCCAATTTCAGCTGTTTCTCAAGCACTAATATCTTATTTACAATTTCATCAACAGCAGAATGTATATTAAAGTCTTCGAATGTGTTCACACTTGGCTTCAAAACTTTCTTCCAAATATCATTTATGCATTTCTATGTGACTTCTTCCCATGCTGCAGCAATGTTCTAGATAGCACTTAGAGTGTTAAAAAACTTTTCCAAAATTCTCAGAGCATTCTGCCAAACTCAGTTGTTTCAACAACCTGTTGAGATATACAGTGTAAGTAGCAGATTTGAGTGCAGCTATTGTGTCTTCATCCATTAGTTGAATGGGTGCAGTGGTGTTCTGCAGCCAATGCACAATCTTTACATCAGGGTGTGGGTCACAGGTATGCTGTGGATGCTCTGCAGAATTATCTAGATTCAGAAGACTCTTGAAGGGGATGTTGTTTTGCCTACAATATTCTTTTGCTTTCAGAATAAAACAGTTCAAAAAACAGTCTTCAAATAATGTTAATGTCACTCAGGCTTTCTTCTTATAACAATATTAAGTGGTAGGCATATGCTTGCTCACATACTTGAATGCTCTAAGAGTCTCCAAGTGGCTAACTAGGAAAAGCTTTCATTTGGACCCTACAACAGTTTCACCAAAAAGCAGTGTTACACAGTCTTTTTCTTGAAACCTGGCATTGTCTTGAACTCTTGATGAATGCATCAAGAGTGTGCATGTTCTGGCACATATTTCCAGAGCAAGTTTGTTTCATCAACATTAAATATTTGTTCTGGCAAATATTTTTCATTCTCAGGCACCCTATGCATCCTACGCAGTTCTTCCTTAAAAGCTTCAGCACTAGCTAGGTGCAGTAGTGTATACCTAAGGTCCCAGCTGCTCAGGAGGCTGAGGCAGTAGGATCACTAGAATCCAGGAATTTGAGACAAGCCTGGAGAACACAGTAAGACCCATCCCCCCAAAAAACAATTTTTTAAGCACTTTCAGTATCAGCTTTTACTGCTGATCTCCACATTATGACAACTGTAACACCTTTTGAAATATTGGAACCACCCATGATTTTCTATAAACATTTGCATTTATGTAGCATCATCAGTATCTCTTTTAGCATATGAAAAACACTTTTTGCCTTAGCCTGGATTGTCAGTGAGCTAAGCAGCGTGCATGTCTATGTCTTGTTTTCCATTCACATGACAAACAATTTTTCCATGTCGTCAGCTCTTTTCTTTGTGACAATTTTATGACACCACTAATTAACTTCTGATCTTTTAAGACAGTTGAGATCATCAACTGTGAAAGTCCTAACTCACATGCAATGGCCCCAGC
Source organism: Sciurus carolinensis (assembly GCF_902686445.1). Taxonomy (NCBI): domain Eukaryota; kingdom Metazoa; phylum Chordata; class Mammalia; order Rodentia; family Sciuridae; genus Sciurus; species Sciurus carolinensis. The sequence continues at coordinate 75,116,297 of NC_062219.1, read as the reverse complement.
ATCTTGCTGTCTTCACGCTGGCCGATTATCTTGAGTTTCCTCTAAAAAGGGAATTGCCTTCCTCTTCTTCACACCATAAGCAGCAGACACAAATGTGCATTTTACAGGCATTTATGGGATGTGAAAACACAATGTTCAAATAGTGCTGGAAAGACAGTACACCATTGACTATGGGTTGTTTACCCCTTATGATTGTGTGACTGAGTGGGAGCTGTGACTCACTGCTACTGCCCAGTCACAAGAAAGTGTCCTACCATGTATCACTAGTCCAGGAAAAGTTCAAAATTCAAAATTTAAAGTAAAGTTTCCACTGAATACATATTGCTTTCATACCATCTTAAAGTTGAAAAGTCCAAATTAGAAGCACCCTAAATTGGGGGATTATCTGTATATCAATTTTATTATAATTTTATTTTATTTTTACCAGATCTCAAGCTCTTACTCAGGAACTTTACATTTCCAAACATCTCTTTGCTTATAAAGGCCCTGAAGATTTTTATATCCTGGGAAATGCATCAAAAGGAGAGTCAGGGTAGACAAAAGGCACACACTTCTTTTGCAAAATAGGAGATGATCACTGTGAAATGGGTGGTGGAAAGGAGAAAAACTGACTCCAAGAATTGTGCTCAGACAGATTAGCTTTAGGAAGAAACACAATGGAATTTGATCATCTACAAAATTATTTTCTTAAAGTTGTCCAAGCAATATATCCCTTGGAAGTCTTCAAGTACTATCAGGGATATGCATAACCAGACTGGGATTATTCTCAAGTTTTTTTTTAAAAATGTGTCTTTATTGAAAAATATGAAACAGAAAGAAAATTACAGAAAGCATTCACTTCTCTAAGCTCCTTTACTCTCATGTTATCAGTGCAAATATTACTTCTCATAATCGTGCACACAAATGGCAAAGAAGTTTCATCTTAGGAGCTGCACCTACCAGCAGGGGCTTCCTGTTTTGCTTGTAACAAGGTTTGTGAGGTTGACTCTACTCTTCAAGAAAGAGGACACAGTACCTGAAAGGATGGAGAAGTGACAGCATAAATGCCATATTGATCCTCCCACCTTCATTTCAGAATAACCTAACCAAATAATTTTATTTGAATTTTATTTGTTTATCTATCTTTGATTCCTACAATTCTGAATGTAGGTACATTCCAAAAATCACACATTTTCAAAGGGGATATGCACAGCATTTTTACTTTATCAGACACGTAATATGTCTATTTTCCCCACATAAAAAGAAATTTCAGCACATTTTTCAATCAAGAAATATAAGATTCATGCATTCACTACCAAATCATCTTGGAAGAGCATGAACACACTTTATTAAAGGAACCGAATTAATTTTAGCATGGCTGGAAAATAAAGTGCAAAGGGAGTAAGCAATAAGCAGTGTGGACTAATTAGCAGGCACTGTGTCATGAAGGACCTTGTAAAGCCACGGGACTGTTTTCTTTCAGCAGTGGAAGCCATGAGTTTCCACCTTCTGATATAATCAGATTTACACTGTAGGAAGCTCCCTCTGGTGGCAGTGCAGGGATAGATTAAAGGACAGTAAAATCAGAAAAGCACTTGTGTGGCTTGAGGGATTGTAAAGAAAATATTGAGCAGAAATAGAAGTAACTGCAATGAGGAGAGAGAGAAGAGAAAGACTCAAGATTTAAAACATAATCTCCCAGACTTGACACTCTAGATGGTAGATGGTATATCACAAGATGGGGACTAAAAGAAAAGAGAACAGGTTCAGAATCAAAGACAAAGCATTGCAATTGGAACATACAGATTAATACATTTGGGTCTATAGCACAGAACTGAGGTCAAAGACAGAATATTGGAATAGCAATAATAATGGGGCTCTGGGAGTGGGTGCAGTGTAGGTAGGAGACTATAGTATGGGTAAAAGGAGGGCTAAGTAAGGAAAGTCAACCTGATAGGAATGGATCAGAAAGAGGTGCCTGCAAAGTGGACTGAATGAGAAGACCAGAGAAGTAGAAAACCAGAGGACTGAGGGATCATGGAAAGCAAGGCAGAAAGCGCTTCTGAAAGATAATAAAAGGTATAATAATAATAATAAAATGTTACCTAGTGGAAATTGAGAAGGAACAATGGCATGGTGACTGGAAGTGTCTCAGAGCACTTGTTGATGAGAGGTTTTCCCTGCCCTGGTAACTGAAGATAGAGTGCAATGGGTTGAGAAGCAAGGAGAGCTGAAGAAAGAGATATTTGGGGCAAAGAGAACTTCAGTAGCCAGAGAAGTATACATGAACTTAAGGAAGTTTTTTCTGTTTTCTAAATGAACTTTATATGTATTTAAAATATACAACATGATGTTGATACACATACACAATGGAATGATAACTACAGTCATGTAAATTAACATATCCATCTCCTGTCATAATTACCATTTTGTGCATTTGATAAGAGTGCTTGAAATCTACTTTCTTAGCAAATTTCCAGGATACAAAAATGTATTAACTATAGTCATCATTCTGTACCACTACACCCACTACAGCTTTGTACCCTTTGACCAACATCTCTCCATTTCCCCCACTTCTCCACCCCCGGTAGCCATCATTCTGCTCTGTGTCCCTATGTTTTGGGCTCCCTTTTAGATTCTACACATAAGTGAGATCACATAGTAATTTTTTTTTCTGTGCCTGGTTTATTTCACCCAGCATAATATATTCCAGGTTCATCCATGTTACCACAAATAGTGGGATCAGGGAAGGCTTTTGGTTTTGTTTTTAATGTGAAAGTTTTGGAAGACTTTCTAAAAATGAAAGCCTTGTTTATTAGGATGTCAGAATTGGAAGTTTTAGACTCCACCCCCAACTATCCACAGACTAAAACACGCTTTTGAAAATCCTAGTACGTGGAAACAAGCTTGAGACACCCATGTACTCCACATAAATGAATGAAAACTGAAGTATAAAAGTAAGAAAAAGGGTCTTGCTTTGGCTGTGCTGCTCTACCCGCCTCACACACAAGCCTGCACAATGCCAAATAGAGAGGATGGTCCAGGCCCACAGTTTTTACAGAAGGAAAAGAGAAATGGAGGCAGTAATCCAGCTTCTCTCACATCTGAGACACTTCCCAGTAAGTCCACTCCTGGTTTACCTCAAAGGAACCCTGGGAATAATGACATGGCTAGGCCACTGTAGGAGTCAGGTAGAAACAAAGAAAGGAAAAATGGGGTCACAGTGACCAGCATGCAGATCTTGAAGGTACCTTTGTGTTACTGCCAGCCATTGCACCCAATTGTAAATCCCCCAAAACATCATAGCCCACCCACAGAACTAAGCCTGTCACTTTCAGAAGTATGGTGGGAAGTAAGACCTTGCTTGAATCTCTAGATGACTAGTCCACATGCCCCGCCTTACAGCCCATCCCAACAACCCTGTGAAGCACACAGATTCCTACCTTAACCCATGTCAAAGAAGTGTAGTGACTAGACCTACTTAACCTAAGGTGTCAATGGCAGCTCAATTTAGTCAAAAGCCCACCCCACAGCTTCAATTTGACAGGGAGACAGTCCTCAATCTTGCATTTCTAAGTAGCACAGCCTCTGGCCATGGCCATCCTGAGCAGCAACTATGTCTGACTTTGGAGCCTAGCCTGCAACCCCTGCACAAAGGCAGATACCAAGTAACAGAATCACCTAGCCAGAGCATACATCCTGTAACTGATCTGACCAGCAAACACAGCAGCACCTGGGCAGCAGTGCTACCTGAAATCAGAGGAAAGGCAACAGCCCACCAGCTAGAGAACTGTTATGGTTTGGATATGAGGTGTCTCACAAAGGCTTACCTGTAAGACAATGCAAGAAGGTTCAGAGAAGAAATTATTGGGTTACAAAAGCCTTAACCCAATCAGCAAATAAATCAGCTGATCAGATTAATTGAGTGGTAACTGAAGACAGGCGAGGTGTGGCTGGAGGAATCGGGGCATTGTGGGCATGGTTTTGGAGTATATATATATATGTATCAGGTGAGCGAAGTGTTCTCTCTGCTTTCTGATCATCATGTGAGCTGCTTCCCTCTGCTACGCTCTCCCATCAAGATGTTCTGCCTCACTGTGAGCCCTGAGGAATGGAGTCAGCCTTCCATGGACTAAGACCTCTGAAACTGTGAGCCCACAAATAAACTTTTCTTCCCTAAAATTGTTCTGGTCAGATCTTCTAGTCATAGCATCAAAAATGCTGACTAAAACAAGAACCCAAACAGCCCTGCTTGCTCATTGCTAGTTGTTGACTAGATTAGTGAAGATCTGTCCCGGCCAAAAAACACCTATAAAGGACAAAAGAAAGGGTGGTTTCCTTAAATTTGCAGACAACAATACAGGATGTAAGGATTACAAATAATTAGGGGATCATGACACCGCCAGAAGAAACCAATAAATCACCAGTAACAAACCCTAAAGAAATGGAGACCTATGAAATGTTGACAAACAAGTCAGAATAACCCTCTTAAAGAAGTTCAGCAAACTACAAGAATACATGGATAGAAAATTATATGAAATTTGGAAAACAATACATGAAAAAGTCAAGTTTGACAAATAAAAAGAAACCACAAAAAAAATCTTAAACCTTAGATATGAAGTATGCAATGACTAAACTAAAAAATCCAATAAAAGCCTGAACAGCAGATCCAGTAAAGCAGAATAACTGAACTCAGAAATAGAAAATCTGAAATTATTCAGACAGGGTAACAAAAAGAGAAAAGAATGAAAAAGAATGAAGAAACCCTATAAGAATCATGGGACATCATAAAGAGCCCAAATATTTGTGTAATAGGGGTTGCAGAAGGAGAACTAATATGAAAAGTCTTAGGTAGCTCATCAGCCATAAATGGCTAAACAAGGAAAAGACAATGAAGGATGACTAAAAACCAGAGGGAGTCTTATCTGACAGATAAGCACCTGGAAGATGGGGTTTGGTATAGGTTAAAACATGCCCCAGCCATAATTACATCCTATTAAGAAAGACCATTGTTTCAAGATAATACCACACCCCACCAGATGGCCTGGACCTCCTCTTATCTTGCAATCAAACATCAAGATGCTCACAAAGAAATTTTGCTGAGGGCTTTTCAAAGGATAATTAATAGATAAAAGGGGCAAGATATTGTGGTAAAAACAGGGGGACTCAATTTCCTTAAACTTCAGTTCTCTGAGCACCATGTCATTCTCTCTTCTATATGGTCTATGCATTTCAGTCAAAACCGGATATCCATATGTAGAAGAATGAAACTAGATCCCTCTCAGCCTGCACAAAAGTCGAATCAAAGTGGATCAAAGGCTTGGGGCTTAGACAAGAAACTTTGCAACTGCCAGAAGAAAACATAGGATTAACACTCAGTCATATAAGTGCAGGTACCAACTTCCTCAAAAAGCTCAAGAAAAAACACCAAGAGCCAATAAGTGGGATGCCATCAAATTTAAAAGCGTCTGCACAGGAAAGGAAATGATTAAGAGTATGAAGAGAGAGCCTATGGAATGGGAAAAATTTTTACCAGCTGCCCCTCTGACAGGGGATTAATATCCAGAGTACATTTTAAAAACTCAAAAAGCTTAATACCAAAAAAATAAATAGCCCAATCAATAAACAGGAAAAACAAGTAAACAGACATTTCTCAAAAGAAGAAACACAAATGGCCTACAAATAAAAGAAAAAAAAATGCTCTTCATCTCTAGCAAACAGAGAAATGCAGATCAGAACTACACGAAGATTTCATCTCACTCCTGTCAGAATGGCAATTGTCAAAAATACAAATAATAAATTTTGGGGAGTATGAGGGGGGAAGGTATGCATTGCTAGTGGAACCACAAACTAGTAAAACAGCTCTGGAAAGCAGTGTGGAGATTCCTCCAAAACCTGAGACTAGAACCACAATATGACCTAGTTACCTGACTCCTTGGTATATATCCAAAAGATCTAAAATCAGCCCACTATAGTGTACGGCCACATCAATGTTTATAGCAGCACAATTCACAATAGCCAAATTATGTAACCAGCCCATAAGCCCATCAGCAGATGAATGAATAAGAAAAACTGTGGTTTTGTACATAATGTAGTTTTACTCAGTCTTAAAGAAAAATGAAATTATGGTATTTGCAGGTGAATAGATGGAACTGAAGAACACTGTTAAGTGAAATAAGTCAGACTTCGAAAATCAGGGGTCAAATGTTGTCTGCCATATGTGGAAGCTATAGCAAAATGAGGGAAGGCAGGTAGTGATCAGATATCATAAAAATATAGGGAATTTCAGTGGAGTAGGAGAGAAGGAGGGAGAGAGAAGGGACAGGAAAGGGGAGGAAATGTGAAATGAATTTAATAAAACCATGCTAGGTGCTTATATAAATATAGCACAGTGAATTCCACTTTTATGTATATCTAAAGCACCAATCAAAAATGAATAATTAGAAGAGTGAAAGAAAGATCAATAGAGTATAGGAAGGAGAACAGAAAAAGGAAGGAGAGAAGGAGAGGGTGGGCACAAAGGACTGAAATGGAGTAAATAAAATTCCATGCATGTATAATTTTGTCAGAATGAACCCAACTATTATGTATAACCATAATGTGCCAATAAAAGAAAAAAAAATAAAAAAGTGGACCTGGGTGGAATTCTCTGGAAATTTTCCCTAGGACTTCCAATGTTTAGAGCAGTTCAATTTACAATAGCTAAACAATGGAACCAACCTAGGTGCCCTTCACCAGATGAATAGATAAAGAAAACGTGGTATATATACACAATGGAATATTACTCAACCTTAAAGAAGAATGAAATTATGACATTTGCAGGTAAATGAATGGAATTGTGGAATATTATGCTAAGCAAAATAAGTCAATCCCAAAGAACCAAAGGTCAAATGTTTTCTCTCATATGTGAATGCTAATTCACAATGGGGGCAGTGGGAATACAGATGTTTAGGACTAGACAGAGAGGAGTGAAGGGAGGGGAGGGGGCATGGGGTTAGGAATGATAGTAGAATGGATCAGACATTATTACCCTGTGTGCATAAGTGATTACATGTCCTGTGTAACTCTGTATCACGTACAACCAGACAAATGAAGAGTTATACTCCATTTATGTATGATGTGTCAAAATGTATTTTACTGTCATGTATAACTAATTAGAACAAATAAATATTAAATAAAAATAAATAAATTGAAAATTTTAAATTAAAAAAAGACTGTTGCCTTTTCCCTCTTCCTATCCCTTCTAATAAACTCATGCTTATTACTGTGAGCCTCATGTCTGAAATATGTCTGGCATGATTAGAAGCCTAGGGTTTGAAGAGGGGGTCTCTACAGCAGCCTTGGTTTGCAATAGCCCTTTACCCTGTAACAAAAGAACCAGAAAACATATTTTAACAAATAAAGGCTAAAAATTTCCCTAATCAGGGAAGAGATGCCAAAATCTAGGTGTAGGATATACACACAGATTTCCAATCAAATGCAATCCAAAGGGGAACTCGCCAAAACATGAATAGTCAAACTATCAAAAATCGAAGAGAGCCAGGCACAGTGGCACCCCCCTGTAATCCCAGGGGTTCAGGAGACTGAGGTAGGATGATCACAGGTTCAAAGCCAGCCTCAGCAAAAATGAGGTGCTAAACAACTCATGAGACTCTGTCTATAAATAAAATACAAAATAGGGCTGGGGATGTGGCTCAGTGGTTGAGTGCCTCTGAGTTCAATCCCCCATACTGAAAAAGAAAAAAAATTGAAGACAAAAAAATTCTGAGAACAGGGGCTGGGGATATAGCTCAGTTGGTAGAGTGCTTGCCTCAAAAGCACATGGCCCTGGGTTCAATCCCCAGCACTGAAAAAAAAAAAAAAAATTCTGAGAACAGCAAGAGATAAGGAAAACATGCATCCCAGTGCAACTATCAAAGGATTTTTCAGGGGAGGAAAAAAAATTGCAGGAACAAGAGAGAACTGAATAATATATTCAAAAGTGTTGAAGGAAAAAAGTTGCCAACCACAATACTTTACCCAGCAAAACTGTCTTTCAGAAATGAAAGCCAAATAGAAATTTTCCCAGGGGAACAAAAGCTAAGGGAATTTATCACCACTAGATCTGCCTTACAGAAATTTCTAAAGTGCGTGCTTCAAACTGAAATAAAATGTCACTAATTAAGACCATGAAACATACAAAAGCACAAGTTCAATAATATAAGTAAAAGAATATTCTAGCACTGAAATGATGGTGGGTAAAGCAATTTTATCCCTAGTAGGAGGGTTAAAAGGTAAAACTTAATAATAACTGTAGCTAAAATAAATTGTCAAGGGATACACACTATATAAAATGATATAAATTCTAACATCAGAAACAAAACAGTAGGAGTAGTAAACATGCAGAGTTTTAATCAAAGTTAAGTTGTTACCAACTTGAAATAGGCTCTTGGGGTTATTTAGAAGTATTTGAATTAATCCTACCTGGAGTTTTACAGCAGATGTAGGGAGTTGCCAGGCAGATGGGAGGGATGGTTCAGGTGTGCAGGGTTCAGAGCGTGAACAGCAGTATGTCTTCAGGAAACCACACAGTCTAGTCCTGCTGCTTCAGAAAGTGTGGGAGATGCTAACCAGAAGAGGTTAACAAGGTCAGACCATGTGAGGTCTCACAGGTGACTCTAAGAAGATTGAATTTAATTCTCTAGGTAATGGTAGCTACTAAAGGGTTTTTAACAAAGAGGCTGCTCAGGAGTTCTTTGCTTAGTTCAGGTAAGAAATGACAGAGCTTGATGGAATGACATTAGCAACGGCAAGAGGAAAGACAGAACTAATACACGTATAGGGTGCAGAATGGACAGGTCTTGCTGTCTGGCTACAGGCTGGTGCTGAGGTGCAGCAGGTAGACCTTTCTTGGGTAAGGACCCAGTCCATACTCTGTCATGAACTATATGCCTCATGGTCCCCACCTCTCAATGAGGAATGAGAGATGACCCCTAAGGTACCTTCTGACACAAACAGAGACTGATCTAGCCTTTCTTGAACACACAGAAAGAACCCTTCTAGTGTTTTCAGTGTTGGGCAGAAGGTTAGAGGGACAAAGGTCACAAGAACACTGAACAACAACAACAACAAAAAAAAAAGCAGACCTGCTGTTAAAGATATTGAATGCTAGTAGCCACAAATTCTCAAGTATCTTTTCTCAAGTATCTTGGACTTATTTGACAAGTTTAAAACCTTTTCATCTATCCATGACATGTTCAAAAGGAAATAAGAATGTAAGTCCTTCAGTTCTTTAAGAAAGATATCAACTTCTCATGGTACTTGTGTCTGCTTCTGTACCTGCTTCACCTGCAGGAAAGTCAAATATGATTGCTTGATTATAATAGTCTAGGTAGTTGTAATATTGTTCCTCATTGGAAATGAACTTCACCCACACCAACTTCTAAGAGACCAGGTAGTAACCTATAGAAATTGCCTGCCATGCAGACACAAAAATCTTAGCTTTCTCTCTTCCTTTATAAAAAGGCAAACAAACCAGCAAGCAACAAATCCTTGAGGGCCTTGTCAATGTTACAGGAAGTTTGTAGGTTCACTGGATTTTCATAAAGCTAGGTTTTTTTTTTTTTCATATTTCTCACCAAGACTCATTTACTTGCTAAAATAGCAACATTCCCTTCCTTTATATATTCACTTTTCTTCTCCAAAACAGAGTTTAACTATTTGATTCTTCATATTGCCAGACAACAGGCCTGTATCCAAGTTACTCCACAATTATAAGTTGGAGATCCTTTTAGGTTATTAGGAACTCAGAATCTATGATTCTTTATAAAATAGTTCCCTGTTGAGCAAATAATTGTTAATGCTTCTACCAAAGGTAATTAACACAAAAACTTATAAGCAGGAAGAGGTGGATAATTGTAATAAGATCAAAAATTACCCTGAATTCCAATAACAATTAACTTAGAAATGTTTTTAATACAGGAAATATTAGTAGAAGTTTTAGTCTGTGGGTTATAGTACTTCTGAGGGGAAAAAAAACCTCAAAATTATTAACACATGGTTCTAAATTTCCTGGTCCAATTCTACTTGCAAATGCAACTAATTTACTTATTTCACCAGATGCTTTCATTCAACAGTATGTTGCTCTCCTTCTATGAAAAAAGTACCCAGTTTGTAGAAATAAAAACTACTGGTATGGTCCCTAACCTCATAGAAATTAAAGACTTCTAGTGGTGCAGACAGATAGTACACAGGTAATATAAATGTAAACAGGAAAGAAGGGAGTAAAAGAAAAGATATTAAATGGTGTTTACTATCTGTTTTTTGTTTGTTTGTTTGTTTGTTTTGCAGCATTGATTCCTGTCCCCTCAGGTCCACCTCCAGCTTCTTCTTTCTGCCAAGATAAAGGTACCTGTATTGCCTGGAAGCTAATCAGCTTTTTATTATGCTGATGGAGGTACTAGGCAAGGTAGCAGGGAGAAAAAAGAAAAACTAGTAAGTCTAGAGATGTTAGTGATATTTAAAATAAAAGTAACAGAACTACTTCTAGGAACACGCACTACTATAAAAGATCAAACAGACGTAGGCCATGTTTTGACCACTCTTGCTGACCATGATGAAGAAAGCAAGGGCTGACTTCATCTCCCTGCTGAAAACAACTAGAAAAATGCACAAAATATATAAAACAATGGTTTTACACTTTCTCAAGAGGAGGCATACCAACTTTTTTTTTTCATAGAATGCTAGATTTCTTTGAATGAGAGCCTGAAGTCTTGACTTCACTCGTATTGCAGTTGCATAGCTGCCTTTAGAGATTTGGGACCTAAAGCTCAGTATTCACCCAACCTTACACAAAATGATCTCATATTTGTGCAAGGAGAACATCTTTCCCTTGACAGAAAAAGAAAATTGCAATTATAGACTCCAAGATAAACCACTCTTAGATATCATCTCCTGCTCTCTTCCTATTGTACAGAATCTAGTTGCCTAGGACTGGGGATATAGCTCAGTTAGTAGAGTGCTTGCCTCGCATGCACAAGGCCCTGGGTTCGATCCCCAGCACCAAAAAAAAGAGAATTTAGTTGCCTAACCAGACCTATATACACGGAAGTCTATGAAATACCATCCCTAACTAGGCAGTCATGTACCCAAATAAGACTCAGAGGCTGTATTATAAAAGGAAACAGAGGAGACTAGATTCAGAGAACCCTTAATCTTTGCCTAATATAGTCAGTACATTAGGCCGATATCAAATGAATACAGCAGAAAATCAGATTCTGAGCTTCTATGGCATCTCTCATATGAATTAATAAAATGATTAACTGAGTATTAAAGATTTGTCCTCAATCTACTGTTATTTCAAGAAAGTTGAAGATTCAGTCCTTTAACACTGTTATCTAAATCTAGAAAATATCCAAATTAGGTTGCTAAGTTACTATTTGATTTGACACTAAGTTAAAATCTAACTGCATTAATCTTTAATAATAGAAGAGAAACTGCATAAGTAAATTTAAAGTGCATATTCTAAATTAACCCAAGTAATGATTGTAACAGGTTGTAGACAAACAAAAAGATAGATTTCCAATGACCAGGAAGCAAATATATGTTCTCCAGTTACTCAAGGACCATCTGTTGAACATCTTCTGTGTGTTAGGTGCCATGCTAGGTAATGGTGTCACAACAAGAAAGGGGTAAATTTTATGTTCATAAAACACCACAGTGTTGTGGTAAAGAAAAGTAAATAATGGGCTCTTTCACTGCCATGTGATGAGGACCATGTCAGCATATTTTGAGACTTTTGCCATGGTTCCTCATTATGCTTACTTATCCTTCCTTGGACTTCTCTCTGTCAGTAACAGGCACTGCCTGAAGAGAGAGGTGACGCTGCAGGAAAATAGGAAAAAAAGATGTTTGGGCTGTAAGACATGGGACTCTTGAATTTCAATAACAACTCCTTTGAAGAAACAGGAGCCACAAAATGACAATGTGGGAACAGATGACCCCATCACCAGTCGCACCTGGAGAGAGGGAGAAGATCTTGGGGAGCTCCTGGTAGGCACCTCCATGTCCTGCCTGGAACCAAGGTTCAGCGACACATGGTAGAACCTCCAGATGTATATTTGGGAATCTAAGAGCTTGGAGGACTGAAAAGAGGGAATTAAATTGTACAGATGCTGAGATAGCCTGTCCTCTTTCCTCGTTTGATTCCCAGCTAGACTTGCACTTTTCAAGAAAGAGTTTACAAGACTCTTCTCTGGGGAATCTGGTCACCCAAGTGACAAAGATTCTTTCCCAAATTCCCTGAAGAAATGGCCCTGCCAGGTCTCTTCTACCATGAAGTCCACTATGGAATGCTCTAGCTACATACACCCAGCTTCCAATCTGCTACAGAGATCCAACCTTTAAATATGGAGATAAGCCAGGGTTATAGACTGTCTGAGCAATGTGTGGTGGGAAGAAGAAAAGAGGACTTAGAGAGAAACAGGGAGAAATGGGCCATTACAATTAGGGGAGACACAAATATAGGGTTTACACTATTTTACAAAATTGTTAATACTTTTCCTGTTTGAAGATCCAATGACTGCTGTGTTGCTTAACATGGATCAACAAAATACAGTCCATGGACCAAATCCAGCTTACCCTCTGGCTTTATAAATAAAGTTTTATTGTAAAGCCATCATTTTCACCACTTTCATGTTGCCTATGTAATGTTTTCACATTACAATGACAAAGTTGAATAGTTCAGATAGATCCCATATTGCCTACAAAGCCTAAAAGTTATCTACTCTTTGATCCTTTACAGAAAATGTATGTGGGTACCTCTTTTACAAAATAGGTTATTTGAATGGTCTCTTCAATCATTCAATATTTTTTTAGCATCAGCTATATAAAAGGATAAACAAAGATGATTAAGACATAGATTCCATCCTCAAGCAAACTTACAATTTAGGTAACAAGATACACCATTTATATAATTAACCATACTAAGGAGTAGATGGTTAAAAAGTGCTATGTGGGGTGCAGGATTCATGCTCTGGCAGTTAGGAGAAAGGCAAATATTTACATAGCATAGAGACTCAGAAAAGATTTCCTAATGTGGATGATAATTAAGTTGGAACTTACATATTAGATATGGCTTGAAATATTTACCTTAAGTACTTTGAATTGCTTCAGATATTTTCTTGAAACTACAAACTTCTCTATTCAGAGACTTTGAAAGTAATTAAAATATTATTCTTTTAATGTTACCTTTCATATAAGCTATGTGTGTCATTATTTTATTTAAATGCAGTCCCATTTAATTCTTGTTGTCAAAGACCTTGAAATTTTTGTCTAAGGAAAGTAATAATGAATTTATATATTTGGGTAAAAACCATTTATTATGTAATATTTTATGGCAAGAAAGAAGGAATGATTAGGTCAAAGTAATTACAGCCAAACTATCCCTCTAATAACAAGGTACTTTCAGCTGCTTGTTATGAATCTAACTTCATAAAACATGTCATTTATTATTACTAGCATGAAAAGATATTTTTTAAAGAATATTATCATTCCATATAGAACAGAAGATTAAAATTTTATTTTCAAATGTTCAAGTTTTTAAACTGCATTAGAAGTACAGATGATCATCTCTTCTGAGCATCATATACATGAGTAAAATGAGACCTACATCTATCTGGAGTGATAGTGTGTGATCTTCTCTTAAATATAATAGCCAGCTACTGAAAACTTCACAATAGAGGGGCAATCTCCTTGTGCTAGGGGCAGCCCATGCTCTTTGGTCAAGATCCTCCTTTGAGTATTCTTGCTCCTACTTCACTGGCTGCAAGCATTGACCAATATTAATAATCAACAGCACAGAAGGAAAAAAACCAGAACATTCACCAAGTCTTTACTAAAGACAGAGAAGGAGGAAACCAAAATGTCATATAAATGACAGACTCAACAGCTCACCAGGACTCTCATAACATTCTAACACACTTCAAGAGAGAAGGAGACACTCCTCCCACATTTAATTCCTTCAGCTTTCCCCTACACCTGTTTTGTCCTCCACACCTACAAGCGATACAAACATTTCCCCATGGAAGTTTCTTCACTATTCTTTCCGAGATGGATACAAATCAATGACATTTTAAGTGAAAATACAATTTGATAAGTTTTTTCAAAGGCTTTATTGTATAGGATATAGTTTTGCATATACAATTCTATGCAATAGTAATCTGTGAGATATATATACACAAATATATATATACACAAATACTTGTGCAAAATAAAGTTTATTTAGTATTTTAAGCTATACCATATAAATTGTTTTCTTCCCTTTGTGCTGACCTTATTTGGTTGAATTAGCATTGTTAATATCCAGACTATAATGAGTTCAAACAACTCAATAGCAAAAAACAAATAGTCCTACTTTAAAATGAGCAAAAAACCTGACAAGAAATTTCTTGAAATAAAACATACAATAGCCAGCAGCTATATGAAAAATGTTCAGTATCACTAATCATCAGGGAAATGCAAATCAATACCACAGTGAGATGTCATCTCATGCCTGTTAGAATGGCTATTATCAAAAAGACAAAAGATAAGAGTAGGGGAGTATGTGGAAAAAATGAAAATCTTACACACTGTTGGTAGGAATATAAATTAGTTCAGCTATTATGGAAAACAGCATAAAGATTTCCCTAATGTTTACTAATGGAATTCTAGTACTTTACCTCAAAACTGTAGGCACCCCAAAAAAATTCAAATGATAAGAAGAAAGTATCATTCTCTTATCCTCTATATTGCAGAAAGACACTTGATTTTATGATAAAAATTGAGTTTATAAATGTAATTACTAACAAACAAATCTTATAGAACATCTGGACTTCAAAGATAATTGTTATGCCCTATAAAATTAACCTCTAATATCTAAAAAAAATCTATAGTTGGAATCAATTACCTTAAAAATTAATTTTCTGATTGATATTTACACAAACTCTCTCCAGTTTACTCAAGACTTTCCCAGGATTAACACTGAAAGTCTCACATCTCAGGAAAATCCTAAATCTTAGGTAAACCCAGAGTCACCCTAACTGACACCCTGGTGTTCAGGAAAATACAAATGGATATGAATTTTCTTAGTAAAGTCAGAAGAGGATTATTAGCACTTAGCTCTTCTCCCTCAAGTCGAAAGATATTAAAACCTATAACAGCAATATTCCTTCTTAAAGAAAGTGTCTCACTTAAATTAACATAAACAATAAACTTCCATGATAATTTTAAATACAACAGCATAGCTGAGTCCCAAAAAATAGGCACATTTTTGTGCTCGTTAAGTACTACACTCAAAACAGAAATACGTTAAATAACCTACCATGTAACAAAATAGATTGATGATTAATTATGATTAATATTAAACTGCTAATTAGCAATAATTTTGGTGTTCTCCAGGTATTTAGGGGTGTTTTGAGTAGAATGATTTAATGAACTCAGCACTATTTAAAAACTGCCCCAACTAGTATGAACTGGGTGGTGAGCAGAGTCAATAATATCAGTATGAATTCAAGTTTGGCTTAACATAAAAACAAGGATAGATAAGACAACAGTTATAGATTTGGGTGCATACATCTATATAACTATGTGAGTTAGTAACCCAATAGATTATGCAGCTCTATTCTCAGAAAGGAGAGAAACAAAGATACCCCCATTAGCAGTTATCACACCCATTGCCTGGCCTTGGAACAAGAACCAAATGAAAGAGCTTCCAATGGCCACAACTGAAACACCTTGAACAAAAACATAAATAATATCGCATTACAACTCAAAATATTTTATCAATATGAGATTCTGCTAAACTTTTAATAAAGGAACAAAATAATGAAAGCATTTGACAAAAAGTGGATGCCAAAAGATATGTTTCAAACTAAAGTTGCAAAAAGGAAAGCAGTTGGGAGTTTCTGGAAATTAATCAATCAAGATGGAGAAAACTATAGACTCAATTGCTAACAGAAGGGAGAGAGTTAAGAAGAGGGTCTATTTTCCTCTTCAAATCCTGAGGATGCTCAGTCCTTAAAGATGCCAGATAACAAAATAGGATAGAGTTGAGAGACGGGGATAAAACGAACAGTTTAGGTTCCAAATTAATATGTTGAATCATTCATTTCCCCCATTAGCTTCCACACCCTAGATATAAAGTCCTGGGCACTTCTATTCTTGAAGAGGTGGAGAGAAAAGATGATCTCTAAGACCACAGAATTGTCAAAGATAGTCAAGAAATATGACATCCATAAACAAGAATTAGGTGTTGGTTTTCCTAGCTAAAAGGAGTTCTAGAAGTGAAAAAGAACTAGAAGATGCCATTTTTCTGAGAAATAACACTACAGAAATTCCCAGAAAAAAACAAGCATAAGTCTCTAGATTAAAAATTCCCAACATAATGAATAAAAAATTTTGATACCTAAAGCACTTAATTAGACATTTTGTAATAACAAATTTGAATATAACAGTGACAAAATATAGGTTATCTATGAAAGAATAAGCATGCCATAGGGTTTCTTATCAGCAACCTGGGTCTTATTAGAAGACAATAGACCACAACCTTAAAAAAAATGGGAAAATTATTTTCAACAATTATTGTCTACTTTGCAAAATTATCAGTCAAATGTGAGAGAAGAATTCTTTGCTAATACAACAAATTCAAATAAATTCTCCTCAGGAGCATCTTTTCTAAGGATTCTGCCTGAAAACATGCTCCAATAAAATAGCTGAGCTAACCAAGAAAAGGGATAAGGAAACCCAACATGGTTCAATCTAAAAAAGAAAAAAAAATGATTAGGGGAAGTCACAAAGTGACAACCAAATGAAAAGTCTGGAAAATAATCAAATCAACAATCAAGCGCAAAATGAAACCTGACTCCAAGGCCTTCAGATATGTGGATGGAAACTGGGCAAAATAGAAAAGAATGCTTGGAAACCCAAAGAAAAATTTTTGAACTGTAGCAAATTAATATATTTATATAAGTATTGATTTTTCATAAAGTAGTAAGATAACTACCTTGAGAAGACTAGGGAAGGGGTGGTGGATGTCTCAAGTGAGATAAGTTCTCACCAATCAAACAGAAAGTCAAGTTAGAAATGTAGCTTGGTGGTAGGGCACTTGCCTAGCATATGAGAAGCTCTGGGTTCCATCCCCGGTACCACAAAAAAAAAAAAAAAAAAAAAGAAAGGAAAAAGACAAGAAGTCAATATACCATATATTCATATATTACTGTGCTATAACACATAATATCATTTGGGGTTACTAAGGAATAAAGAAAAGATTCATGGATACAAAAACCCTTGTGTTAATTGCACAAGGGTTATCCATATTTTTTACTTTCAATCAATAGGCATTTTTCTTGATCAACTCTCTAGCTTCAGGTACCATTCTAGGGCCTGAGGGATAGCAGTGATCAAAACAATTTCTTGTTCCATGAAGTTCAGTCTTCTCTGAGGGGAACAGACATTACAGCAACTAAATGGAGAAGATGTCAGAGTGTGGTAAGTTCATCGGATGAAAAAGCATGGGAGGTAAACATAATTGTTTCATATAAATGCTGAATTAATTAAGCATTTTCAATAGTTTCCTACTTCTAACAACTTGCTAGTATTTCCCAAACCTTGAAGTACAGCTAGTCTCACAAGTTATTTAAAAATTTTTAAAAAACCAATGATCATTTATATATTCTTCACCCAAAATCATTGATTCTTAATAATTTGCTGCATTTGCTTCCTCTTACTCTCAGATAGACATGTAGACAGATAAATAAACACCTAGATGTGCATAGTAGATACATAGTGTCTAACTATTTACTGATCCATTTGAAAATAAGTTATATCATAACTTCATTCTCCTTCAATATATATCTTCTAAGAATAAAAATGCACTCTTACTTAACCACTGTTCTATTTCAACTAGCAAAATAAACGTGGTGTGCTTGTTGCTGCTTATTGGAGTATAATTGCTTCTGAGGCATTTTAATGAAGAGAAAAAGATATATAACACACACATGTATGTGCGTATACATATGAACACAAATACATATACATACGCACACGCATATATATATAAATAATTAGTTTACACCAATATCTCCCATTAAGTCCAATATCCCAAGATCTTCCTTAAATATTCCATTCCATATTTGTATCCTCTTTCTCTTACAGTAAAAATTCTTGTATCCCCCCCAAAAGATTTTATATATTCACTCATTTGATCTGCTATACCAAGTATTTTGAGAATTACAAGACCAATATCATTAACAACAAACCTAATCAAAAGAGTTCAAAAGTGCTTTGCAGAAACAATCAAAAAAGTAAAGAAGAACCTACAGAATGAAAGAAAATCTTTACTACCAGCAACTCAGATAGAACATTAATCTCCAGGACATACAAAGAACTCAAAAATCTTAACACCAAAATAATAATAATGATAATAATAATAATAACCCAAACAATAAATGGGCTAAAGAACTAAACAGGCACTTCAGAGAAAAAAAATATGAATGGTAAAAAAAACATGAAAAAATGTTCAACATCTCTAACAATTAGAGAAATGCAAATCAAAACTTCACGATGGGGCTAGAGTTGTGACTCAGTGGTAGAGCACTTGCCTGGCATGTGTGAGGCCCTGGGTTCCATCCTCAGCACCATGTATAAATAAATAAATAAATAAATAAATAAATAAAATAAATCCATTGAAAACTACAAAAACATTTTAAAAACTAAAAACTGCACTGAGGTTCCATCTCACCCCAGTCAGAATGGCAATTATCAAGAATACAAGTAACGATAAATGTTGGCAAGGATATAGGGGAAAAGGTTCACTTCTACATTGCTGGTGGGACTTCAAATTGGTGCTTCCACTATGGAAAGCAGTATGCAGATCCCTCAGAAAACTTGGAATGGAACCACCATTTCACCCAGTTATCCCACTCCTCGGTTTATACCCAAAGGATTTAAAATCAGCATACTACAGTTACACAGCCCCTTCAATGTTTATAGCATCTCAATTCACAGTAGCCAAGCTATGGAACCAATCTAGGGACCCTACAACAGATGAATGGATAAAGAAAATGTGATATATATTTTTTTACCGTGTATACACACACACACACACACACACACACACACACACACAAAATGGAATATTACTCAGTCATAAAGAATGAAATTATGGCATTTGTCAGTAAATGGATGGAACTGGATAACAGCAGGCTAAGTGAAATAAGCCAATCCCAAGAAACCAAAGGCCAAATGTTCTCTCTGATATGTGGGTGTTAAACCATAATGAGGGCAGGGAAGATTAGAAATTCATTGGATTAGATAAAGAGGAGTGAGGGTGGAACTAGGAAAGACAGTAGAATGAATCAGACATAACTTTCCTACCCTTATATATGAATACACAACTCCACATCATGTACAACCACAATGATGGGATCTTAATTGAAACAAGTTATACTTATTCTATGTATGTATAATACTCTACTGTCATGTATATCTAGAAAGAACAAATACATAAATAAAATTTTAAAAGTGCTTTGCAATTCTATGTCCTTAGAATAGATTTCTCTAAGCATATGTGAACAAAGTACTGTGTTCAAATATCTGAATTAATTCCTTTTTCTGCATAGTTATGATATCAGTTTTAAATATAGTCAAGTTGTTTGTGTTTGGATTCAGTTTTAATGTTTGCTTTTTATTTCATTCTTTTTATGTGTATATTTTTGAATATATATATATAAAGTATTTTTACTTTAGTCAAACTTATTAAAAGTATATTTGGAGAAGATGGGTTCCCAGCCCTATTCCTTCCCCCAGTTCTCACCTCTCTGCAAGAAACCACATTCATTGGTTTCTAGTTTATCATTTCTGTGTATCTTTTATGAAAAATTAAACAATCCTGTGTGTGAGTGCATAATTTTATTGCCCTTTCTTATTACCCCAAAGGTAGTGTTCCACATACCCCTTCTTTATTTAACAATGTATCTTGAAAATCGTTCCATATAATTTCACAAAGATCTTCCTTATCATCTTATGGGGGCAAATTACTACATTTGTGGCCATTCCACTAATTTCCTATAAGTGGGTATTAGGTTATTTTCAATATTTCATTAAAATAAATCACTTTTCCATGCATAGTTTTGTAACTTTTCATTTTATATTTAAGTTTTGTCTTCAGCAGCCACCAGTATTTTTAATATTGAGCATAAGTGATGCCTAAATCCTAGGAAAAATGATTATGATACTGTCATAGTTGTCTTTCTGATCTCTAATTTATTCTACCTACTAACAGAATCCTGGCTTGATTGCCAGCTGGAAAAACCATATTTCCCTACCCACCCTTGAGAAGGCAGAGTCCATGGCAGAAGTCCTTGCCCTTCTGTTCTCTGCATTCTTTTTGTCGAAAATTAGAACAAAGTATCTGAAACTCCAACTGCTATTTTGAACTATGAGGCAAACTCATCACTGGAATCTAAGGAGAAAACATGGCATAGCAGAAAAATAGAAGACTGAGCTCTAGCCCCAATGTATCTACCTCTAGGTACATGAAAGAGAAACAAACTCTTACATTACTTGAGCTATTCATTTGGATCTTTCTTATTAACAGTCTTAGCTGATAAAGAAACTGGTACAGAAAGAGTATGACCAGGAACTTAAGCCAAAATATGCCTTGGCTTAGTCAAGGTAAAAAGTTGGAAAACTGTTGACCTCCTCTACAGTGGAGGAGCAAAGTATGGGTCAAATTCTTGCCTCTGTACTTTGGATGAATGTCTATGAGCTAACAGACTCCAATGTTAGGGGAAATGTTTGTAATATTCAGTGTGATTCATGTATTGGCCCTCTCTCATTTTTAGTAAAAACCTTCAAGGAAGAAATAAACTTAGACCAGAGCTCTCAGGTCCAAAAAGTGAGATTAAAGGGGACATAGCTTTTAAAATGTTCTCTGCCTGAGGTCAGCTACTGAAGTTGAGTAAGAGACCCATTTTGAAGCCTCTAAATTATAAGAGCAACCACAACTTCCATACTTTCAACCAAACCAGTAATAAGCAGTACCTATAAAACTGCAGGCTTAAAGGTTTAAAAGGAATGATGAACTTGCTGGCAATGACCAGCCTGAGAGTGTGACTTCCACCCTGGAATCATTGTTTCAAATGTCCTTAAGGCATCAGCCCTGGAGTTGAGATAAAAGCACTGAAGAGAATGTCAAAACCATAATTAGAAATAAGACTCGTCAAGTTTCAGAGTTATGTACCTATGGGAGAGCCAGGGTAGTGTCCTCCTCTTTGAAGGGTACATAATGCCACTGCAGCAGCCCAGAAGCGTGACTTTGAAAAAATATCTCTGCCTTCTTGACTTATGTCTTATAGAGTGCAAAAGTTGGCTTTCCATCACTGTAAAAAAATACCTGAAAATTAACAACTTAAAAGGAAGAAAGATTTATTTTGTTTCAATGGTTTCAGAGAGTTCAGTCCATGGTGCTTGGCTTCATTGTTTGTGGGTCTGTAGGGAGGCAGAACATCATGGCAGGGAGAAAAAAGTAGAGCAAAATTGCTTACCTCATGGCACCCAGGAAGCAGGGAGGGAGAGAGAGTGGAACTTGAAGGATGGGTAGAACTTAACTGCAAATCATTTCAGGGAGAATAAAGATCTTACACAAAGAACGAGGGGAGAAAGATCTCAGGTTTGCCCGTAGAACTATGGTCTGGTTTGGCTGAGCTTTGGGCACAGTGGAAGGATACATTTGGAAGGGTCACAGATGCAAAGCTGAGAAATCTGAACTCTGAACTATAAGTAACAAGAGTTCTTAGAAAACAAAGGGCACTATTTACAAACATTGTTTAAATAAGAGTTTATACAATGCCCAGAACTTAATCATGTAGTCTGGGGAAGTGGGTGGCAAAAGAAAACAACAAAATGGAGTAAATCAGAGCGAAACTAACAAGACTGTCAGTACTCACCAGTGTTCAGTGAAATACAGTGTTCATCTGTATTTCTACGAACTAGACTAGCACCAGTTGGGGACTTAGGTGGCATATGAGGGATTATCTTTGGCACTTGAGAACTTTTTAAATCTTGCTTTTTTCTTCATCATCTGTCTAGATTAAAATATGTTCACATGCATGGCTAAATAACTATGAAAGTGTTGTAAGTGCCCAAAATACTTAAAGACAGAGGCTCTTCTAGGTTTATTAAACAATTTTGAATATTTTGAATCCATTTTTCTATTCTCTATAGGACTTAATAGAGACAGGACATGAAGCACTGTCTTTAGTCTCATCTATGTCCATCGGTTTATATTACCTCACTCTGGCAACGTACCAGGACTTCTCTGAAGTTTGGACAGTGTGATCCTGAAATGTGGTAACCTCAGGTGATTTAGTGAACAGTCATTATGTCTATGTCAGCGCAGACATCTCAGCCTCTCAACCATAAGCTCTGAATTGTAAATTTGATCTACCAGTTCATGAAGCTTGGTTAAAGAGAGAACATCAGAACTTGTTTTGAAAAGGGATTAGAAGCAAAAATGGATTCAAGTGTAAAAAAGAGTATTAAAAAAAAATAAAACAAAAATAAATCAGTGCCTCCCCAAGGAACAAAATAAAGTATACTGATAAGAATGCAACAAGAGTATTACTATCTCCTAGAGTTTATCTTTCTCTGTCTCTCATTCTTTTTTACCTCTCTCCTATTTGGTACAATACATCTTTTAAATAATGTTTTGCCAAGAGCAAAGATCATTTCTGTTGGCATTTTTCTACTTCTGGAGGGAAAACAAGGGTGAGTGTCATTCACAGATGGACAATATCTTATTTGTTCTGTTCAAACCCTTGCACACTGCAAAGACTTGATAAAAGAAAAGAAGAAACCTACTTTCAGTGGTATCATCCAGATCAATGTTCAAGGTTATACTGAGAACAAAAATTTTAACTCCATAATTCCAGCATTTGTGTTCCCACAGATATATAAAAACTCCTGAATTCAAGCGCCTGACCAGTCTGATCTAAGAAAGTGAGAATTCTAATTCTTTTTTCTCCCACATAATACACTAGTCCCTGTTTATCTGCAGGGGTTATGATCCAAGGCACCAGACATTTCCCAAAGCCATGGATAGTACCTAATCCTATATACCAGAACTGAACAGCCCTAGATTTCCTCATTACTGAGAAAAGTGCATATTTTAAAACTTATTAAATAGCTGTTTCAGGAATTTTCCATTTAATGTTTTAGACTATGGGTGACCATAGATAACTAAAACACCTAAAAACAAAACCATGGATAAGGGAGAACTATGGTAATACATTCTACTCCTAAAGAATGTGTAGTCATCAGCAGAATTTTTTTAATCTGCTTAATTAATGATGTTATCTGAATTATGGAACAGTTTTGCAGAGTTAGCACATCACATTAATGTGGAAACAAAGACAACTGTCTGCTGGAGAACACTAGAAGCTCTTGCCAGGTAGCCAGATGTTATAGGTTAAATTGTGTCCCCTATAAAGATATGTTAAAGTCCTAGTGCCTAAAACCTGTGAATGTGATCTCATTCAGAAACAGGAGCTTTGCAGATGTGATCATGTTAAGATGGGGTCATTCAATTGGTTCTTAATCCAATAAGACTTATACTTATACTTCACATAAGTATCCTTATGTGAAGAAAAAATGTCCCCAAAAAAGAAAAAGAAGAAGAGTAGGAGGAAAACACAATGTGAAGAGAGAGACATATAAGGAGAACACCTGTGACAACAGACAGTGAAAGTCAAGGAACATCATGAGTTGCCTTCCACCAAGGCAATCTTATGGAAGATAAGAAGGGGCAAGAACTGGTCACTGTGGAACCCCCTTGACTGTTTTGAGGTTGACTCCACAGGCAGGTCTCTGCTGTGGCAGCAGTCCTAGTAGCTAGCCTAGAATAGAGGAGTAGTCTAATTATTTTGATATATTTTTTTCCTCACATTTCATTTATTTGGGGAAACATTACAAGGATCCAGCTATCAAGGGAGTGTCCTACATTTATATAAATCTTTAAAATTATAAATTTCACATACATCACATGGCTCACAAGTGGCAGAACAGGAACTGAAACTCAGGAATTGTGATGCTAACCTCGAGCATTTCCCTGATTACGCCTCATCAGGAAAAGTTACACCCAACATGATTAGTTATAATAATTCTTTTGATTCTTGAATCAGTTCACATAGTCTTAATATATTTTTATAATTTGTTTAGGAATTAATCATTTTGTAATTCAAGGAAAAAGTATTTCATTTTAAATTAGCATATAATCAAAGATTGTCTTATGAACGTCATTTTAATAATAACCATAATATATATGGAGCAGGATTGTGTTCTCCTGCCTCCTGCTTACCCCCATTTCTGGAGCTTGAAATATGCTAAAGTGTAGGTAGCTTACCTTCATACTGTTTTATTTTTCTTTTCCTCCATGCTGGGGATTGAATTCAGGGCCCCATACATGCTAGGGAAATGCTCCACCTCTGACCTATACCCGCAACAAATGGGGCCTTTAGAATGTAACTTAAAAGGTACTGGAAGAGACAGAGGCTTTCTTTTGTTTGGTAGCACGAAAGTAAACAGGGGAGATGTCAAGAGAAGTTCTGCTTTAACAGTGTGTACAAAATACAATCTGGGCCAGGCCCTAATGGAAGATCTTTCCTGCCTCATTTCCCCAACCCCGGATCTCAAGATGAGCAAAACCTGCCTGGAAAGCCCAGAAAAGAGAGACGGATTTGGCCTGGGTGCAACTGGTGAATAGATTCTAGGGTTGGGGAGAGAGAAGAGGGAGACGATGTAAAAGGGATGGTTGTCTTCCTGAGGGGAGCGTTGGACTTTTGAAGTGGCTTAGACCTCTAAAGAGAGAACCCCTCATTCTGCCATACCCAGTAGAAAGCTTCCAGACCTTTGAGAAATTTGGGGAAATCCCTCCTAAATACTCCCAGGAATCATCAAACTGAAACATAAAAGTTAAGGACTATTCTCTCAGACTTCTTCCTCTTTACTTATTTATTGTTTACCTATTATGAATGTGGGTTAATAGCTGGAGTCCCCACTCTCCTTCACTATTAAATGTGTGGTAATTCTTTAATCATTTAACAAAAAAAGCATTATTTGTTGAAATGAATTTTACACTGACGTTTTGTATTATGCTTAGTTAAAAACATTGACATTTATGACATTTAATTCTATGCTATGGTCTAAAAAAAATTCCAAATGCTTTTATGATCCAATGGAATTCTTGTATTTATATTCCAAGAGAATCAGCTGCTTCATATTTGTGTGTGTGCATGTGCGTGTGTTGAATTTTAATAATGAGATGGGAAGTAAGGTTAGGCTGTAAAGTACAATCCTTTTCTTTGCAAACAACTCAATGCTGGTGAGACTGCTCATCCCCAATAAGTGAGGAACCAAAATGAACTTAATATAATAATATATTCTCTTTAAAATATTAGTTTTTGTTGCATTATAGACATATGATGAGAATTTTGTTTCAATTAATGCAAACTATGCATCTGACTAAACCTAAAGACAATTAAAATTAAAATATGGTAGCTTGTTGTTCTGTTGATTAAGAAAGCAACTGAATAACTGGTAGGGGTTATATTTATCAGATATTTTCCAGCCTTCATTTATGTACATTTAATAAGGTCAGAGGCCTTTAGGCAGTCTGTTTTCAAGTATAAAAATTTTTAAGTAAATATATACATATTTACATATATATAGATTTAAGAAAAATAATAATTGAAACATATCATGGTGATCTTTAAGAACTTGAAGTCTCTGAACAACTTCATGGAAGGGAAAATGACAAGCCAGTAAAATTTGTAAGTATGATGCTTATAAGAAGGTAAGCTTGGCATTCTAGGAGATTGGCAATATCACTAGTCACGAGAAACATGTTTTTTTGCTTTTTTTAATTATTTTTTTTATTTTTACAGACTGCATTTTGATTTACTGTACACAAATGGGGTACATCTTTTCATTTCTATGGTTGTGCAGAAACATATTCTTATTACTTAATGCTTAGAGCAGGTAAAAAAGTATCAACCCAAAGTCATTAACACTTACATTCTAAGTGTGTGCACTACTTTATGTGGAATATTTTTCATTCAATCTTCCCAAGCACTCCAGAGAAAATTCTTATTATCTTTGTTTTATAGATGAGGAAACTAGGGCCAAAAAAGAGTAATAAATTGCCCAAGACCATATTGCTAATAAATAGAGGAGACAGCTTCCAAAGCTAAATAGCATAATTCTAGAATGTGGGCTCTATACATCTGCACTCTTGATTGCTTATTATATAAGTGAAATTCAAAATTTATTGAGTGTATTACATGTCCTGTAAAAGGCTTGAGGAAAGTTCCAGTTCCAGTTGCTGCAGGCTGGCACTCATGAGTAGAAGGCCAACAGTTTTCACAATTTTCTTGTTTCTTCAGTATTCTTTGCTTGTGCTGGGCACAGCTGGGCTCATGGTGGACCATGCCACCGCAGAGGTATTCTACTGGAGTAGGAGCCACCTGGTAAAGAAGGAGGTGGATAGCTGTTTAAGGCATGTTGGCAAATGTCAACTAGTGCTTACAGACTGTTAGGTGTGCCTGCCCATGGATCTTCCCATTCATCTAGAGTCCCTCCAACTAAGAAAAAGGGAAGCCAAAGCAGTCAAGGGGCTTCCACAGACACAAGTTCTTGCAATCCTGCAGGAATGATTTCAAGTGAAGTGATTTCACCGAGTGTAGACAGGAGTTAATTAGAAAAGTGAGAAATGAGGATAGCGTCTAGAACAGGCTCTGCACTGACTGCCTCTGGAAAGAATCTGAGCCCAGCCTGTACAGAATCTGGTGCTTTCAAGGATTTGGGGTCCCTTTGGTTTTGTACTATTCTCTCTTACTTCCTTAAGCAGTTTATTATTCTATTTAGACCTTAATAAATTTTCTCCGTGAGGGTCTGTGATGACCTTTTCATAAGGTGTGGGTGTGACATAGTTTAGGTGGTGATTTGGTCACAAGGGGAAGGTGTGATGACCTGATCACAGGGGTATAACATGAACTTGAAAGTTCCCTGAAGGGTTTATAATAACTATGACTGTGAGAAGTTTGGCATAACAGTTCCCATTTTCCAGATGTTTGGGGTTTTTTTGTTTTTTGTTTTGATAATTTTCTGAGTTCCTTGTCCTATGACCTATGGACTCTCTGCTGTATCTACCTGTAAGTTACCACCTTTGTTGCTCCTCGCCCACCCACTTGTTCATGGCTGAGTAGCTCTAACACTACCAAACAACTTGTATCACTTGATACTTTTTTTCTTTTTTTTTGGTACCTGGGTTTGAACCCAGGGACACTCAACCACTGAGTCATATCTCAGTCCTTTTTTTGTAATTTATTTAGAGACAGGGTCTCATTGAGTTGCTTAGTGTCTCACTAAGTTGCTGAGGCTGGCATTGAACTCACAATCCTCCTGCCTCAGCCTCCCTAGCCACTGGGATTACAGGTATGCAACACCATGCCAGGCTTGATACTTTTTAAAGACCTTTGTTTCTCAGTGTCACTACTTTCATTTCCCCTTTGCAAATTTTAAAACAGTACTAAGAAAGGAAGCAAAGTCTTACTAATTGTATTGAAGAGAAACTAGAAAACACTGTATATATGTATGTGTGTGTGTGTTGGTGGGGTTGACAATTTCACTCTTTGACAATGAGATTGGCTTTGTTAGATCACTGCTCCAGACAGAATTGTGTTCCCCTCGCATGAATATGCTGAAGCCTCAATTCCCTTATGATTATGTAGGAAATGGGGCCTTTACCAGGGTGATTAAGGTTAAATGAGACCACAGGGGAACAGCCCTGGTCCAATAGAGCTGGTATCCTTATAAAAAATGGAAGTCACACCAGACATTTCTCTCTGCCATGTGAGGACACAACCAGAAGGCAGCTGTCCTCACCAGAAACCAAAGCTGCTGAAATCTTGATCTTGAACTGCAAGAAAATAAATTTCTTTAGTTTAAGCCATTCAGCCTATGGTATTTTGTTATGGCAGCCTGAGCCGACTAAGACAAACAACGAATATCTGAGAGGGTAAAAGCAGGGCTGCATAATCTTTTGGGTAAGCTTCAAAAAATACAAATCCCTAAGTCATAGCCTCAGAGACTTCAATTAGGTAGGTCTAGGGCAAGGTCTGATTTTGCTTTATTTTATTTTGTTTTGCATTTCCTCAGATGATTTTGATGCCCAGCCAGGTTTAGAAATAACTGCTCCAGGGTATTCAGAATTAATAGGGAGAATGAATGAAATCCCCTCCTCCCATATTTTCTTCTCCTGCTCTCAAGTCTATCTCCCACCTTCCCTTTACTTACAAGTAAAGTGAGTTTAAATATCAAGCTGTTGAGTTGGAATCAGAATGTAGAAATTTTCTGATGAAAAACAAGAAACTTTTACCCTCCAATCCAAATATCAAATGGACCAGAGAAAGTTAAAAACCTTAGGAAACCAAATTGATTCTGTCTGCTTACAAGTTCATAACAGCTCTCTAGGTGCTGGAAAGTCCTGCTGGATTGGTCTATTTACTTCATTTTCTCCTTTGCTTTGAAAACCACCACATTTATCATGAATACCTCAAATCTCTGAATAGAATATGGAAAAGTTAAAATGGAGCCTTGGTTGTGCCTCTGGAGCTGGGATATACAGCAAACAGCCTGACAGAGCTGTGATACAGGTGGAATCTGGAGCCTTGGAGAGAGCAGCCCTGAGTCTTTGTCTCTTCCAGGAAGCAATACAGCACTGAGAGGAAGGCCTGAACCATCTACCAAGGGAGGAACTATTTAAGTATAACACCAGGAACCTGTTGAGAACGGGGTGCCATCCGTGCAGCCCTCTTGTATAAACAAGCTATTTCGTGAACTGGGCCCCCAGGAAAAGGGCGTGCAAGCACCAGAGGATCCAGCAGCCGCAGCTGCGCCTTCGAGGGTCAATACAGGTCAAATGGGATGTGCTGGGCCCCAGGTTTATCAAGGCTTTCAGAGATATCTATCTGAGGAATGTGCACCTGTCCAGAGACCCCATCTATCAAGGACAGGGGAACCTAGCCCTGACCCCTCTCCCTCATAATTCACTCCTTCCCTTCTCCCTGCTCCCTCCAGGACCATTCGGTTTTGGCGGGACCCAATAAGATTCAAATAAAGTGGAGGGACCAAACCAAAAGAGGACAAATATTTAGCTATCTGAATTTTAACCAATAACGTACAGGTCCTTGTGTATGAATGCTGAAAAAACTCTTAAATAGAGCGCTTTCTCGCCACTCGGGGCCGCTTCCCCCCCCCCCCCCCCCCCCCCCCCGCAGCCATTGTATCAGTCTGAAGGGCTGGTTGTGGTCCAGGCTCGAGCTTGCTTTAATAAAACCTCGTTGTGTGATTTGCATTACTTTGTGTTCACTTTGACTCTCTGGGGATTAGTCGAATGGGACCCTAACAAACCCTTTTCTACAAGATGAAGGAAGGAGGAATTGCAAATTCACTGGTAAGTAAAATATTACAGTATTCTACATACAGCACTGGGGTTATGATATGTGAAATTTCTAGAACTGAAATTTTAAGAAAACTTTCATGGGAAACTCACTTGATCTATTTTCCTCCCAAGTACTCATTGTGGAAAGTACTTGTTGATAATAGCTAAATTTAAAAAACATTTTTTTTATTTTTACAGACCGCCTTTGATTCACTATACGCAAATTTTAACAATCACCATGTCTGAAAACACTGTAGCAAATTCCCTCTCTATAGATACACAACATATATGAAATTCCCATGCTGGACCAACCACCTCTGAATTCAAGAATTCACTGGAACTGAAGAAGGCTTGAGGATCTGTCAGACATGAATTCTTTGCACCCCAAACTCAAAAAAAAAAAAAGTCTCCTTCATGCTTTCACTTCCCATTTCAGTATGTAACAAGGACTTAGACTCTCCATTACCACATGCCCAATGGGTAACTCAAAACAGGATAAAAAAACATGGCATCTCTGCCTCCATTTTGTATCTGTCTTCTTTGCTCTGAGTCAGTCACCTTGTATTCCAGGAACAAGCGGGTCTGATCAACAAACATCTTGCGATAAGTCAAAATTATCCACCAAGTCACAGCTACTTTCTGATTGCCAACAAGGCCCCCATGACCCATCCTGAGTTGATAATCAACCACATCACAGTTTGACCAAAACTGCTTGACTGTGCATACTTCTGGTCTCCCTCCTCTATATAATATGGAAGTTGATGTCAGTACCTCACATTGTCCACTCCCCACCACCAAGACAGGCTAGAACACTGGGACCCTTTGTCTTCCTAGGATAACTACAATGACTAAAGTTCCTTTCCCGTCTTTCATCATTCCTTTTGCATATGTATTTTGGAGTGAGTGGCCAGACCTGATTTGTTGAGACCCTGCTCCCCTACCCCAGAGTCAAGCCTCTAGCTTAGAATTCCAATAACTAGTATCCTTTCCCTCAATACAAGCTCACACTTTTTCTGTCTCCTAGGGTCATAATGTCTCCTTCACACCTGACTTTATATAAATATTTAAGGAAGGTAATAACAAAAGTACTGGTTTTGACGTCAGGAGAACTGGATCTAATTCAGACCCTACCGTTGACCAGATGAGTGATTTTGGAAAAGGTCATATTATATCTTTCTTTTCTAACCTAATATCCTCATATATATAAAGAAGGTCACTACATATGTACATATTAGTCTATGGTGTCTAATTTCTCTAAAATTCTCTGGGATCTGGTAAATGAAGTTAGAGAGAGATAGAATCACTTCAAGTCATTGCTTATCTTCTGTAGACCTCAATACTAGAGAAGGAATGCCTGGTTTCAAACCCCAGTTTTGCAACTTATTGTCTTCAAAATTTGGGAGAGGGACCTCTTTGAAACAGTCTGACAACCTAAAATACAAGGATAATAATTATGTCCTCACAAGGCTGCTACAAGGATTAAGTGAGTTAATCTTCATATTTAAAGCAGTGTTATACATGATAAGAGCTCAGTAAATGTCACGTTCTATTATCATTCTTATTGTCATTATAAAGCACCTGCCTTCCTTGACTTCTTCCCATGATTCATGAGGATCAATTAAGATAATGTATATTGGAATGATATGCAAACTGTAAGCATTATTTAAATTAAGGAATAACTTTAACTGGATAAAAACTGGCATATCCATATAGTGGAAACAATTCACCAATTGAAAAGAAGGAAGTACTGGTAGGAGGTACATGAGGATGGGTTCAAAGACATTTTGCTAACTAAAATAAGCCAGATAAAAAAAAAAGAATGAATATTTGTATGAAATGTCTAAAAAAGGAAATTTATAGAACCAGAAAGCAGACCAATGGTTGCCTAGGACGTGGTGTGGGCACCAGAATTGACTACATATGGGCATGATGGCTTTTAGAGTAAGGGAGACATTCTATAACTACATGTGACAATGGATGACAACTCTAAAAATTTAATAAATCATTGACTTATACTCTGACAATAGGTAAATTTTATGTTACATAGAGTACACCTCAATAAAGCTATTAAATAAAACAGCAAATAAATGTAAAGTTAGGGTTATCATTTAACATGTTATTTTGTAAACATGATTTGAAATTGCTGTATCTTGTATAAAGAGTGGAATTCCTTTGAAAATGGTGAATTTCTACATGTACTAATAATATCGTTCATAAAAATAAATAATAAGCACTCCGTGCTTATTAAATTTTAAGGCACTCCGTGATTGATCTACCCCTACAAGTACCCACCCTGCCAGCTATTCCTAGGTCAGGAATCCCCTGCTTAATTGTCTTGACTACTTCCTTCCCCACACACAGCCCACTCATTCCCACAACTAAACTTTTCTTAGAGCTCTATCAGTCCATCTCTGGAGCATACTTAAACTGACTGGAAAAGAACAGACTTTAGAGTCAGGCAGTCAGGTTCAAACCTCAGTTCACCCACATACTACTCATGTGACCTTAGCCTCTCCTTTTCCCTGAATGTGAATTGGAGATGATAATGTCTATTTCCTAAACTTATTTTGATTGTGATAATATAATTCATATAAAGCACCTAGAATACACTCAATATGGTTGTCTGCTGCAGAAAAAACTTTACCAGCTTTTATTAATAATTTAATATTCACCATGAACCCAAACTGTTGAGGAAATTTTTTAAAAATGAAGTTTTAATAATCCTCCAGCAGATGCCAAGTCTGGTGGATAGCAGGTGTTTTTCCTTGGCTTTTGCAAGAAAGTGCACAGCACATGGTTATTACAGCTTCTAAACTCTCAAGCCTGAACAGGCAGGCCCATGGAGCAGGATCTTTGCAGTGCCAAAGTTTACTTTTTCATACAAGAGGAAAAGCTCCCAAGACTGAGAAAAAGTGGGGTATCTTCCTTCCTCATGAAGGTCACTTAGAGAAAGCTGCCAGGGAATATAGATCAAAGGGATGTTTTTCTTTCTCTCAGTTATGGATAGCCTTGGGTAAGTAATAAATGAAAGAGAAAAGATTTAAAGGAAAGCAAAATCCAAAAGAAAAAAATTCCAAAACCTTAGAGGAAAATAAATCTCCAGGACATGAATAAAAGAATATCCTAGGACAAGCATGCTGATATACAAATGCAGCTGAGGCACTGTGCAATAAGATGTACATGAATGGCAATCCCTGCTGATCCCCAAAAATGTCATCTCCAGCTTCAGGTAGTGAATAGATACTATGCCAATGACTTATAGCATCCTCAAATATAACATGCCCCAAGCTTGAATATAGTACTTTTTTTCCTACCAATTGCCTAAATCAGAAATTATTCTTAACCCTTTTCATGATCTCAGCTCCCATTAATACTGCTCTCCATCATTTCATGAATAAAAGAATAAGTTAAAGAATAATACCTAAGAGCCAATTTCTGAAGAAAAGTATTTAACATTAAAATTGAAAATTTCTCATTCGATAAATATTGATTAAGCACCTACTGTATACTAAGCTGTTTTAGTCAGCTTTTTTGCTGCTGTGACTAAAGAATCTGACCAGAAAAATTTTAAAGGAGGAAAAGTTTATTTGAGGACTCACAGTTTCAGAGGTCTTAGTCCATATAAGGTTGGCTCCATTCCTTGGGACTTGAGGTGAGGCAGAACATCATGGCAGAAGAGACTGGCAGAGGGAATCAGCTCACATCATCAGGAAGCAAAGACAGACTCCACTCTCCAGATACAAAATATATACACTATAGCCACGCCCCAATTCCCACCTCCTCCCGTCATATCTTAGCACTTCAATTCATCCCATTAGGGATTAAGTCACTGATTGGGTTAAGACTGTTGCAACCCAATCATCTCTCCTCTGAACCTTCTTGCATTGTCTCACATGTGAGCTTTTGGGGGACACCTTACATCCAAATCATAACACAAGCACTCTGTCAGATAGTAAAGGTTGTAATATAAAGTAGTTCATTAGCACATATGAATGGCAGAAAAAGTTAGAGGTGATAGTAAATAGTATGTTGAGACTGAGAGGAAGCTCTGGGGTGAGGGTCCAGGAGAGGAAGGTGATGCAGATAACACAAGAGGGCCGGCACTTCCCACCCTGCCATCATTGAAGGCAGGGACACCAACACAGATACACTGGAGCTTTAGAGGAAGGGCTTCAACTTGTATAAAAGAACAGAAGATTCTGGTGTGCTTTGACTTGAGTTCATGATGACCATGATTAAAATTCTACAACTCGAGCTTCTCCAGGTTCTCGGAACGGAACTGGCCCGCTAGTGAGAGCCTTTCTGACCAAAACAAGCTCCGAGTCCCGGAGCCAGTGCAGCGCAACATACTCCGGCACACAAGCAGCTTCAGGGACCAGGATAGGGCAGCCAGAGACCTCCCCAAGTAGCCTGGACCCCTGCGGTGGGAGGTGCCTTCCAAGGCTAGCTTCTCAGACCAGACCACCCAGTGAGAGGTTTTCTACATAGAACCAGCCACAAGCCCCCGAACCAACGGAGAGCTTCGATCTGCAAGCAGCCTCTGGGATCAGGGCAGGGCAGCCAGAGACCTCTTCAGGCAGCTCTGCCCACTCCGGCTGCAGGCTCTCTTCATGGGGCGATCTAAGATGGCGGCCTAGAGGGAGACTGCAACCCCTGTCACTCCAGAACCCAGGAGTTAAGAAGGGGAGGCATTGAGAGACTCGGACTGAAATAGAGCCACAGGTGAGTCTGCCCACTGGGTAAAGCTCGGCCCGGGTGGCATGCCCAGATAGAGGTGGCTTATCGGAGACGGGCAGGGCACCTAGAGTCTTCCCAAGGTAGCCTTCCACACTCCGGCAGTGGGCTCCTCCCACACGGCCAGCTGCATGGTGCAGGCCCACAGTGAGAGCATTTCCGCACAGAACCAGTTCCAAACCATGGAACCAGTAGGGGGCTAGGGGCAGTTTTCTTCGGATGCGCTGCTTTATCAGATTCCTCCAAGACATCAGGCTACTGAAGGCTGGGAGGTGATACACTGGAAATCTACCGGGACACTATAAGCCAATAGCGGAAAACTGCAATATCTCAGGGTCCCACTGACAGCTGACCAATATGAGAAAACAAGGGAAGAAAATGTCCCAAACAAACCTAGATACTACATCAATAAAACCCAATGACAGCACAGCAGAAGAAATGTCAGAAAGCGAGTTCAGAATGTACGTAATTAAAACGATCAGGGAAGCTAATGAGGAGATGAAAGAGCAAATGCAGGCAATGAAGGAAGAGATGAAAGAGCAAATGCAGGCATTAAATGATCGCATCAATCAACAGTTAAAAGAGCAAATACGGGAAGCAAGAGATCATTTCAATAAAGAGTTAGAGATACTGAAAAAAAAAAACAAACTGAAATACTTGAAATGAAGGAAACAATAAACCAAGTTAAAAACTCCATAGAAAGCATAACCAATAGGATAGAACACCTGGAAGACAGAACCTCAGACATTGAAGACAAATTATTTAATCTTGAAAGCAAAGTTGGCCAAACAGAAAAGATGGTAAGAAATCATGAACAGAATCTACAAGAATTATGGGATATCATGAAAAGGCCAAATTTAAGAATTATTGGGATTGAGGAAGGCTTAGAGAAACAAACCAAAGGAATGAACAATCTATTCCATGAAATAATAACAGAAAATTTCCCAAATCTGAAGAATGAAATGGAAAACCAAGTACAAGAGGCTTATAGAACTCCAAACATACAAAATTACAACAGACCCACACCAAGGCACATTATTATGAAAATACCTAACATACAAAATAAAGACAGAATTTTAAAGGCCACAAGAGAAAAGAATCAAATTACATGTAGAGGGAAACCAATAAGAATATCAGCAGATTTTTCAATCCAGACCCTAAAAGCTAGAAGGGCCTGGAACAATATATACCAAGCCCGGAAAGAAAATGAATGCCAACCAAGAATCTTATACCCAGCAAAACTTACCTTCAAATTTGATGATGAAATAAGATCCTTCCATGATAAACAAAAGCTAAAGGAATTTACAAAAAGAAAGCCGGCATTACAGAACATTCTCAGCAAAATATTCCATGAGGAAGAGATGAAAAACAATGATGCAAATCAGCAACAGGAGGCGCTAGCCTAAAGGAATAACCAAATAAAGGAGAAACCAAATCATGTCAAAAACAAATATGAGTCAATTGACTGGGAATACAAATCATATCACAATAATAACCCTGAATGTCAATGGCCTGAATTCATCAATCAAAAGACACAGACTGGCAGATTGGATTAAAAAGAAAAATCCAACAGTATGCTGCCTGCAAGAGACTCATCTCATAGAAAGAGACACCCATAGATTAAAGGTGAAAGGATGGGGAAAAACATACCATGCACACGGACACAGCAAAAAAGCTGGGGTATCCATCCTCATTTCAGATAATGTGGACTTCAAACCAAAACTAGTCAGAAGGGATAAAGAAGGACATTACATGCTGCTTAAGGGAAGCATAAATCAGCAAGACATAACAATCATAAATATCTATGCCCCGAACATTGGCTCATCCACGTACGTCAAACAAATCCTTCTCAATTCCAGAAATCAAATAGACCACAACACAATAATACTAGGCGATTTTAACACACCTCTCTCACCACTGGATAGATCGTCCAAACAAAAATTGAATAAAGAAACTATAGATCTCAACAACACAATCAACAATTTAGACTTAACTGACATATATAGAATATACCATCCAACAAAGAACGAATACACTTTCTTCTCAGCAGCACATGGATCCTTCTCTAAAATAGACCATATTTTATGCCACAAAGCTACTGTTAGCAAATACTAGAAGATAGAGATACTACTTTGTACTCTATCAGATCATAATGGATTGAAATTAGAAATAAATGACAGAATAAAAAACAGAAACTTCTCCAATACCTGGAGATTAAATAATACACTATTATATGATGAATGGATAACAGAAGACATCAGGAGGGAAATAAAAAAATTCTTAGAAGTAAACGAGAACAAAGACTCATCATATCAAAATCTCTGGGACACTATGAAAGCAGTACTTAGAGGAAGATTTATTTCATGGGGTGCATTCAAAAAAAGAAGTAGAAATCAACAAATAAACGACTTAACACTACAGCTCAAAGCGCTAGAAAAAGAAGAGCAGACCAATACCAAAAGTAGTAGAAGACATGAAATAGTTAAAATCAGAGCCGAAATCAACGAAATCGAAACAAAAGAAACAATTGGAAAAATTAACAAAATAAATAGTTGGTTCTTTGAAAAAATAAATAAAATTGATAAACCCTTAGCCACACTAACAGAGAGAAAGAGGGAGAAAACTCAAATTACTAAAATTCGGAATGAACAAGGAAACATCACAACAGACACGAGTGAAATACAAAACATAATTAGAAGCTATTTCAAAAATCTATACTCCAACAAAACAGAAAACCTTGAAGACATCAACAAATTTCTAGAGACATATGAATTACCTAAACTGAACGAGGAGGACATACACAACTTAAATAAATCAATTTCAAGCAATGAAATAGAAGAGGTCATCAAAAGCCTACCAACAAAGAAAAGTCCAGTACCAGATGGGTTCTCAGCCGAGTTCTACAAAACCTTTAAAGAAGAGCTCATTCCAATACTCCTCAAACTATTCCATGAAATAGAAGAGGAGGGAATCCTCCCAAACTCGTTCTATGAAGCCAATATCACCCTGATACCTAAACCAGACAGAGACACATCGAGGAAAGAAAATTTCAGACCAATATCCTTAATGAACATCGACGCAAAAATTCTCAACAAAATTTTAGCAAATCGCATACAAATATATATTAAAAAGATAGTGCACCACGATCAAGTGGGTTTTATCCCAGGGATGCAAGGTTGGTTCAACATTCGGAAATCAATAAATGTCATTCACCATATCAACAGACTTAAAGTTAAGAATCACATGATTATTTCAATAGATGCAGAAAAAGCATTCGATAAAATACAGCATCGCTTCATGCTAAAAACACTAGAAAAAATTGGGGTAGTGGGAACATTCCTTAACATTATAAAGGCAATCTACGCTAAGCCCATGGCTAATATCATTCTAAATGGTGAAAAACTGAAAGCGTTCCCCCTAAAATCTGGAACAAGGCAGGGATGCCCTCTTTCACCGCTTCTATTCAACATCGTCCTTGAGACTCTAGCCAGAGCAATCAGACAAACCAAAGAAATTAAAGGGATACGAATAGGAAAAGAAGAACTCAAACTATCCCTGTTCGCTGATGACATGATTATATATTTAGAGGAACCTGGAAATTCCACCAGAAAACTTTTAGAACTCATAAGTGAATTCAGTAAAGTAGCAGGTTACAAGATCAATGCTCATAAATCCAATGCATTTTTATACATAAGTGACGAATCTTCAGAAAGAGAAATTAGGAAAACTACCCCATTCACAATAGCATCAAAAAAAATAAAATACTTGGGAATCAATCTCACAAAAGAGGTGAAAGACCTCTACAATGAGAACTACAGAACACTAAAGAAAGAAATTCAAGAAAACCTTAGAAGATGGAAAGATCTCCCATGTTCCTGGATAGGCAGAATTAATATTGTCAAAATGGCTATACTACCTAAAGTGCTATACAGATTCAATGCAATTCCAATTAAAATCCCAATTATGTACCTTACATAAATAGAGCAAGCAATTATGAAATTCATCTGGAAGAATAAAAAACCTAGAATAGCTAAAGCAATCCTCAGTACCAAGAGCGAAGCAGGGGGTATTGCAATACCAGATCTTTAACTCTACTACAAAGCAATAGTAACAAAAACGGCATGGTATTGGTACCAAAATAGACAGGTAGATCAATGGTACAGAATAGAGGACATGGACACAAACCCAAATAAATACAATTTTCTCATACTAGACAAAGGTTCCAAAAATATGCAATGGAGGAAAGATAGCCTCTTCAACAAATGGTGCTGTGAAAACTGGAAAACCATATGCAATAGAATGAAATTAAACCCCTATCTCTCACCCTACACAAAACTCAACTCAAAATTGATCAAGGACCTCGGAATCAGACCAGAGACCCTGCATCTTATAGAAGAAAAGGTAGGTCCAAATCTTCAACTTGTTGGCTTAGGATCAGACTTCCTTAACAGGACTCCCATAGCACAAGAAATAAAAGCAAGAATCAACAACTGGGATAGATTCAAACTAAAAAGCTTTCTCTCAGCAAAGGAAACTATCAGAAATGTGAAGAGAGAGCCTACAGAGTGGGAGAATATCTTTGCCAACCATACCTCAGATAGAGCACTAATTTCCAGAATCTATAAAGAACTCAAAAAACTCTACACGAAGAATACAAATAATCCAATCAACAAATGGTCTAAGGAAATGAACAGACACTTCACAGAAGAAGATGTACAAGTAATCAACAGATATATGAAGAAATGTTCAACATCCCTAGTAATAAGGGAAATGCAAATCAAAACTACCCTAAGATTTCATCTCACCCCAATTAGAATGGCAATTATCAAGAACACAAGCAACAATAGGTGTTGGCGAGGATGTGGTGAAAAAGGAACACTCATACATTGCTGGTGGGGTTGCAAATTAGTGCAGCCACTCTGGAAAGCAGTGTGGAGATTCCTCAGAAAGCTTGGAATGGAACCACCATTTGACCCAGCTATCCCACTCCTTGGCCTATACCCAAAGGACTTAAAATCAGCATACTACAGAGATACAGCCACATCAATGTTCATAGCTGCTCAATTCACCATAGCCAGATTGTGGAACCAACCTAGATGCCCTTCAGTTGATGAATGGATAAAGAAACTGTGGCATATTTATACAATGGAATATTACTCTGCAATGAAGAATGATAAAATTATGGCATTTGTAGGCAAATGGACGAAATTGGAGAATATCATGCTAAGTGAGATAAGCCAATCTCAAAAAACTAAAGGACGAATGATCTCGCTGATAAGCGGATGAGGACATATAATGGGGGGTGGGAGGGGTTAGCATTAGGTTTAGGGTTCGGTTTAGGATTAGGGATAAGGAGAGCGGTAAGAATGAAGGAAAGAAGGACTGTATAGAGGGAAAAGAGGGGTGGGAGGGGTGGGGGGAAAGGGAAAAAAATAAACATCATTATCCTATGTAAACGTACGATTACACAAATGGTATGCCTTGACTCTATGTACAAATAGAGAAACAACATGTATCCCATTTGTATACAATTAAAAAAATAAATAAATAAATAAATTCAATGTCACTGTAAAAAAAAAAAAAATTCTACAACTCTGTGTCAAGAAAATATAGAGAATTACTAATCCAAATGCCCTTAAACATCAAATCCAGGGCTTAAAATTCCTTCCTTATTCAAATATCAGAGAATATATACCTAAATGTTTCTCTTTCATTGTCCTGAATTATTTACATTTAACTATTTAACCTCTTTAGAATTTATTTTGCTTTATAATATGATGCAGAGATTTCAAACTTTTTCTACTCCACTGGTTGGTCAATCCTATCAATATTTTTTATTTAGTAATTACCCTTCCTTACCAATGTGTGATACTTTCCTATCATGCAGTAAGTTCACACATACTCAAGGTCCCTACTGGTGCTATCTTATCAATCCTTTTTAACTCTATTTGTTATAGTAGTATTGTCTTTAAAAATTATTTTAGCCTTATTAAAGACTATACTACTTCACCTAAGATGATTATCCTCCAAGTGCTTTCTTTTTCAAAGTTTTCTTTGCTTTTCAACTAAGTTTATAATTTCAGACAAACATTATAATCTCTACAAATTCTCCCCATTTAAAAGAAGAATACTTTGATCTTCTCATCCAGGTACATAAATATATCTCTACTTACTCAAGTTTTCTTTTTAGCCATTGATAGCATCGGTTGGGCCTGAGCAATTTTTGGCATTAGGGGTCCTAAGTATAAAGAGCAATACCTAAAGAACACACAAAGAAACAAAGAAAATTTAGACAAAATGGTTCAAGAAATAGAAATACCAAGACAGATGTGTTCAAAAGACCAAGGGCAGAGAAAGTTTAAGAAAGACTTGTCAACAATGCTTTAAAAAAAAAAAAAAAAAAGAGGGGAAGGGATGTGAATTAAAAGGCAGCCTCCAAATTTGGTCATTACAAAGTCACTGTTGATTTTCCCAAGTGAAACTTTAGTAGCATAACAAAGTCCCAATCTAGAGGAGTGGAAACTGAAACAAATGTAAAGTAAGAAGTTAGTCAAAGGTTAGTCTGCTTTAAGTGATGGACTCTGAATCCTGCAGTATAGAGTCCAAATGATTGACAATCAGTGTAACTATTATCAAGCAGGACAGTGAAAGAAAGGAGGGAGCGGCCATAACACAGGGTAAATCATCTCCCAAATCACCAAATCACCAAAGTCCTCCTATGAGCATAGAACAAAGACTGCCTTTGTCCAGGACTCAGGAGTAGCAGATACAAATGATTTCTCCATTACAAGGAATGACCTGTGCCCCATGGAATGACCTGTGCCCCCATATATGAATCACTTTTACAGGTAGTTACCCTCTCCCTCATACCAGTTTTAAAAATTCAATGTGTATATTGAACAGGTTTGTCTGTGTGCCTTCATAATTTCAACTTGCAAGTTACTTATTGAATAATACAAGAGCAAAGGAACACAATTGTTTGGAACACATGTTCACAGCAAATCACTGCTGTTCCATGTAAAGAGGATCAGGATGGTGTATTAGTCAGTTTTTTGTTTGTTTGTTTGTTTGTTTGTTTTCTGCTGTGACTAAAAAGTCCTGACCAGAACAACTTTAGGGGAGGAAAAGTTTATTTGAGGGTTCACAGTTTCAGATGTCTTAGTCCATCCATAGAAGGTCAGCTCCATTCCTTAGGGTTGGAGGTAAGGCAGAACATCATGGCAAAAGAGTATGGTGAAGGGAAGCAGAGAGAGAGATGCTACTTGCCAGATACAAATATATACTCCAAAGCCATGCCCCCAATGCCTCACCTCCTCCAGCCAACCCCACCAGCTTTCAGTTACCATTCAATTAATCCCAGAAGGTGATTAATTCACTGATTGGATTAAGGGTTTTAGAACCCAATCATTTCTTCTCTGAACCTTCTTGCATTGTCTCACATGTAACAGGATGGTGAGTTTCCAACTATTGACAATCCTTTAAGTTCGGATATATAGGCCATGAGGGCAGGAAGAGAAAGATTAACCCTACAGATAGCAGGCCTACTTTTAGTTTAGCCCCAAGGGTGCTCTGTCCTTCAGTTCTTTCATGTAGTAATCCATGTAAATGTCTCTGTCTACCATGGTTTTTGGGTTCTTGAGGGTAGGGACCAGGTCTTATTTAACTCTTTAAACTTCTAAGTTGGAAGTGTTCAAAATATATTTATGGACAACATATCAATTATTTCTATTAATCAGTGAATGATCTTGTCAGAATGACTTTTGATGAAAAATGTTGTTGATCTTGAACCACTGTCAATACCACCAGAGTTTGAACTTTTGTCCTGCCTAATCTGCCTTACTTATTTCCTAATAGGAACAAATATAAATACATGCCAGTATGGAGGAAGAACCAGTTTATGGTCAGAAAATGGAGCTTTTTGTGAGGGCAAGGCCAACGTACCAACTCCTCCTGCTATAACTTAGACCCAGATGACAAATTCTGATCAATTAATTTAGTCTACCCAGAGTCATTATTTTGCCCCCTGATACTGAAGTTGGTGAATACAGTTAGCAAATAGAGTCAAACAAATAAAGAGAAAATGTTCACTCTAAAGCATTACTGGAGATTGTTGTCAATTTAATAGTGAGTTCTTGATAGAGTCATCTGTACCAAGCTCCTCCTTGGAATTCTTCCTAGAGTAGGAAGTTTACTTTTTGCTCAGTTGACATCAAGCTTACTTGACTTGGGTTGACTTGGTTTCACAAATGAAATGTGAGCAGAAGTGCTTTATCTTACAATTAGTCAAAAACTATTGTCATATTCCATCATTACTCTTCCCTCTACTATAAGAAAGGCCTGGCTCTCTCTGCCTGTGTCCCAGAATGTGTGGAGTGGAGCTGCAGCCAATCCACCAATCCATAGCTGTGGAGTGAGATTAAAGAAAAAAAAAAAAAAAAAAAAAAACTTGGCTGTAGTAAGCCACAGAGATTTGGGGGTTATGCTTTGTTATAATAGCATAACTTAGAGAAAGCTGACAAATGGAGCAACCTACCAGAGACATTCCATACTCTCCCTCTGGCTTTTGTCACTCCACAGACACAGAGTGCAGCTTAAAGCTCAGGCTTTGAAATCAATAGCAAAATGAGATAAAAACTATGCCATAGAGTTATGGGGATTGTTTAGCAGAAGAATGGTGTGAGCTCCATAAAGTGAGCTCCCTCCCACCCTAACTATTTCCCTTTCTGGTGTACTCCCACTTCCACAGTAGAGGAAGAAAACCACAGAAAATGTCAACCAGGATCTTAACTCTTCCCTCCACTTATGTGATGAACAAGTCAAACACAAAGCTTGTAATCTAACTCCTAGGAAGAAAATGCAGCCTATGCACATTTGCTCCCTCATGTGAGTGAGCTTCCAGCATCCCAGTGAAAAGTGAACTAATGTGATTGGAATGAATGTTGGGGATTCGGGCGAGCCATCGTTCATCATTTTCTGCACTCCCCACCCACTACCGAACACCCCTCCTCTCCTATACACCCAATCACTGTCATCATTTATGGCTATTATTCCCTGATCCTAAAGTCTGGATTAGATTTCCCTCCTTTGTACACACTATACTTTCCCCTTCTCCCAACTATCAC
Organism: Sciurus carolinensis; assembly: GCF_902686445.1. NCBI lineage: Eukaryota > Metazoa > Chordata > Mammalia > Rodentia > Sciuridae > Sciurus > Sciurus carolinensis. The sequence continues at coordinate 75,072,950 of NC_062219.1, read as the reverse complement.
TCTGGATCAGATTTACTAGTTTGTGAATCAGTCTTTCCACTGAACTCTAGGATCTGTGATAAAAGAACCTGTATCTTCCTTAGAAGCTGGTTCATGGCTGAAAGATGGCAGATATTTATCAATCTAAATTTTAATGAATGAAATTTGTAAAATAATTCCTTCATGACTGAGTTCTCATTGAAAGCTGATGAATTTATTTTGCCAGTTTCCAGAGTTCCACTCCTTACAGATAGTCTTTTTGTTTTTTGTTTGTGTGCGTGGGAGGTGGGGGGCATTGTGCTGGGGATCAAACCCAGGGCCTCACACATACTAGGAAAGCACTCTATACTGAAATATGCCCCCAATCCTTTTTATTTTATTTTGAGACAGAGTCTCAATAAGTTGCCCAGGCTGGCTTCAAACTTGCTATCCTCCTACCTCAGACTCGGTAGCTAGGATTAAAAGTACATAGCTGGCAAAGATAAGTTTTTAACTAATAAGAAATTCTCCATCATGAAATGGGGATGTGATGGAGATATACCCACAATCTTAAAGCACTCATAGAGCCTACTAGAAATTCATGTGAGTAAATCACAAATAGAATTTTCAGCTTCTGCTTAAGCAAATGTTGACTTATTACCCCTAGTAAAGTGGATCCCAGATGTTAATTGATAGCTTAAGAATAACCATGAATTTCATGAAGCTGAAATCTACAAAATAGGATATTTTGAGATATGTTCAGGATAGTTTCCAATAGTTTCTAATACACATTTCCATAAATGCTTACATTGTACTAACCAAATAATAGGTGAGATAATTTCCTTAAAAAAAGAACAGAATGAATTTGAATTTCTTTCATCTCTTGGAAGGACTCCAAGGTTGCCAGGGTAGAACATAAAATTCGGTAATACTCACTCTTGGGATAACTAAAAGAACAGTCCTATGAGATTCTTTTTTTTTTTTTTTTTTTTTTTTTGATGAAGAATGGTTCTTGTTCTGTTTATTCTTATATAACACCTTTATCATCAAGCAAATTTCAAGATGCACCATCTCTCTGGTAGGGTAACGTTCTTCTACCTTTATCGTCTTGTTAGGCTTTAGTGTACTTTAAGCCAGTTCTCTTGCTTTAATGGGCTTAACAGAAGCAAATCACAACTTAAAACTGTAGTTTACCAACCTTCCTTTCTCTGTTCAGTGATATCCCCCTTCATTCCCATCATTCAGCCACTACTGATCTTGAGAGACACTCCTCAGGGCAGGAAAGGTACAGAGGTTTGCTTTTTTAATTGAAGAAGGGTTTCATTTTAGAATTGCCAAACTGAAAAAAAAAAAAATTGAAATGCCTTCTCAATTCAAACATAAGACCACACCGGAAAAGCAAGTGTGAAGCTAGTGACTGGGGAAGCTGTGTAGGTTGTCTATATGGGTTCCCAGGTCCGTTTAACACTAAGGCTGCATCAGGCTGTCTGCAGATCATATTGTCTACATAAGTGTTTCTAATTCATTTTATGGCTCCTCACCTTTCAGAGTTCTACATCAAATAATCTGATTTCTTTTCACAATGTCGGAGAATCAATCTATGAAAATCTTCAAGGTTTCAGTCACTCAAGTTCCAAACAGAATACAGCTAACCAGCCCTACAGAAGCTTCCTTCAGGAAGCCAGAATTCTATGAAGTCCTTCCCAAGTTTAACTTCTCTGGCCTTGCAGCCGAGCCAAGAGCTTTTAGAACGCTAGGAAGAAAGCCCTCTGCCAACATGAAATGTCAGTCCTTCAAGGGAAAGTTCCCGCCAGAAAAACAGCGGCTTATCAGCAGGTCCCTCAGCAGCAACCATCCCACCCCCAACCCATCTCCTTTTCTCTGCTTTCCCCACCTTTCTGCCCCTCTTTCTCTTTGACAGACCCCAATTTCTTCCACTTCTCCCTCCCCAACTTCTCAACCTCTCCTCAGAGCACTCCTTCCTTGGTGTGGTCCCCTCTGAGGAAAGCTATTTCGCCTCCAGAAGGTTTGTTTGGAGGAGCCACAGAGAGGCAGCGTCCAAACCCGTCAACTACTCGCTCTTTTTGCTCTCCCTCCTTCCTTCCACAGAAGATAGGAATAGGGTCTGCCTCTTTTTGCACGAACTGACCCCTTCTCCGCCTGGGCTGCGGTCAGCAAAGGGCACAGGAAATGGGACGCTTGTCACACCTACAACCCCCTAGGCCAGGTTTATAGCCTGGACAGCGCTGCCCTCTAGTGTTTGCAACCGCGAGCCCTGAGGGCGCCACCAGCTCCAGAATTTCTCCTTCACAGCCTAAGCAAGCCCTGAAGCACCTCGGAGCTCCGACCCTACTTCTCCTGCACCATCACCCCCTGCATTGCACCTCGGCTCACCTTTTCATCCTACCCACCCCCTTCTCGGCTTAATGGTGTCCTGGGCGCCTGCAACCCGCGCGGCTGATTTGATAGACTGCCCTCTGTTCCTGTTCCTCCTCCTCTTGCCCACTCTGCCTCTCGCCTCCTCTTCCAGTCGGGACGCCTAGACTCCACAAAGCGCAGCCCTGCCACCCACAGCGCCGCGGGGCTGCCCCGCGCGGCGCTCCGGGGTCGGTATCTCTGCAGCCTAGGGTGCACTGGCTCGGGCAAGGACGCTGGAGCGGAGGACGCCCAGAGACTCAGCATACCCCAAAGCCGGTCGTTGCCAGAACCAGCGCTTTGATAAAGCTCGAGTGAAAGAGGAGCGGGTTCCGAGTGAGACTTCTGGAGCCAGCGGGACGCCCCAATTCTCCCAGTGCGACGCGGCTGCACGCACAGTCCACAAGGTGAGGGGTGCACGCCTTCGGGGGGGCTACCCTCTCGCCCCCACCTCAGGACAGGGCCTTAAGGTTTGACTTGGGGGATTTTATCCCTCTGAGGTGCAAAGGTGGCTGGAGTTGGGTCTTGGGGTTTGGGGAGAGAGACCGTGGGGGGGTCACTTGAGCACTGCGCGTGCCCCCTAGACTTAGTACAGAATGCATTTCTCCTCCAAACAGTCCCGCAAATGTGTGGACTTGAGTATGACATTGTGCCTAACTGTGCTTTAAGAATGTTAGCCTGCATCCTTGCAAAAGGATTCAAGACGACTTAAAGATTAAATGACTGCAAGGGATGCTGGCGGGTGGGGGAACTTGAGTAGAAAACCCACAGAAACCGTGTGCTCTGGGGACCGCGGTCGGGGAACGAGGTGATTTCAAAGCCAACAATGATTGAAAAACCTTTGATTCCAAAAGACTACGCAGTTGGTCAGCCCTCAGAAAATACCCGTGTATCAATTCTAATAAACAAAATACCCAGGTGAGGTTATTTTACAAAATAAAGCTGGGAAGTGGGAGTTAAGGTGGGAAGTTTGGTCTTAAGCTATTTCCATCCAACACTGTAAGGTGAGCCGCCGGCCCCCCACATGGTGAAAATGAAGAATTGGTTCCTGCTACTATCACAGTATCCTACGTTGTTTTGGAACCGTTAATATCAATGTACTTTGATACTTGCTGCCCGTGACCAGTTTCAGAAAGGACCCAACACTGCTTGTCCTTGAGTTGGAAGGATGAGGCAGAAGGCGTCAGCATCCCAGGGTGCTTATTCCCACCCTTCCTCATTGTCCTTCCCTGCCTCCTGCGCCAAACCCCTCCAGGAAGGAGGGTGGCTGTAAGGAAATAAATGATCAAATGGATTGGGGGAGGGATTTTTTTTCCCCAAATAATCCAGGCTTCTTTTATCATTCCTCCTACATCTTCCCTCAAAATGCCAAGCAGAACATATACCTGGTCTGAACTTGACATTGCTTCAGAATATGTATTTGCCATAGTTACACACACAGACATAATATTCATCATCTTAAACACCCGGGGTGGACTTGTAAGTCAGGAACTTCTCTAGCTTAACCCTCTGCAAGAGGGAAGAAGCAGGCACCTGGGTCTGGCTCCCTGGGGAGCCTCTTTCATGGGGAGGATATTTGAAATACCTTTGAAATACATATTCAAAGTACACAGAGATTATTGACAATCTTTCTTGTCTTAAGGTGCACTTGTTTTCCTGCTGACCTTTCCTGCTAAATGAGATGACCCTGTTTTCAACAATTAAATGAACAGAGGCATTTGAGGCCCACTTAGCAAATGCACAAAATCTGCCTGCCAGCATATTTTTCCTCCCTTCAGAACCTTAGCCTTTAGGCCACAACTGTGATGATGGAATAGACCTCCAAAGTAGAACTCATCTCAGTGTATCATGTCTGAAACAAAATGTGTTGCTTTTTCTAAAATTACATTGCACCTCACAACTAACCATTTTGCTGCATAGAAGTGAGAGAAGCTATAAAGAGAAACTTGTTCAAATCCTAATTCATCATTGTTGATAGAACTTAACTATTATGTCATCACCTGATAAGGGCTATGGAAGCCTCAAGGACTGCTACAGATCTCTGTAAACATTGAGACATTTAATGACAAAGCTGAAAAGTAGCTTGTAAAATGTAGCCATGACTCTGGTCCTAGGGGATATGCATATTCAAATATTCCTTTAAGGAGTTGTTCTTTTCATGAAGATTTCCAGAGGTGTATACTTCACAGATCATTTTTATGATAGAAGTGTTCAAATTAACAGTGTATACCACCAGTTAACAAATTTTAAATGCTGCAGAAATCAACAACCCAAACACAGTACCTTCAACTTCCCATTCTTTTCTCTTTGCTTACCCATGGTGACTTCACTCAGGCCATATTCCCAGACCAAGTGCTACTGGGTATCCTCCTTTACAATCCGTTTCCTTGGGAAGTATTGAGACATGAGACAGCCTCCCTGGCAACTCATCTGACATCACCTTTGTTAGCCATTCTGGTGTCTACTCAAAACACTTGCTTCCCATTTCTTCTGTATGCCTGGTCAGCAGCAATCATGTACATAAAATTGTATTCTTTGGATAGAAATAACCAAGTCGAGGATTTTCAGGGGTGGTATCTTGGAAGAGACAAAAATCCAAGACACATCTCTATTCCAAGTGACATTGCAATACATTTCCTTTCCCTTCTATGTAATGGAATTGTTATCAGAAATGGAAGTAAGATATGTCACTAGCAGCACCTTGTTGCAACCTGGCTCAAGAACCTTCCCATCAACATACTACCCCTCCACAACCACCATCACCAAGATATCAAGGCTTCAAATGGAAGGAGCATCCCTTTGCAAAAAAATCTCAGCCCCTGAGCTTTCAGGTCATCTTCTCATCACTCAAGCATCCAGTCCCTTACTTCTCACCTTTTTGCACAGAGCATTTTTATTTCATGTTTTTAATTGCCCTTTTTGGAATTTTGCTATCCTTTAAAAGTAAAAGTTCTAAATCTAATGTTTCAATATAGGAAAGCCTTGCTTCCATTTCTGATAAAATGACCTAGAAACTAGAGCAGGAATCTCAGTCAAATTGGAATTTATTGTTCACACCATCCATATGATATCAAGGCCATCTTAGGGCAGAGAAAAGACTGGCATTCATGCTGTATGTTCCTTTCTTTTCTACCTACCACATTTTTATATGTGTGAAACTAGATGAACATTAGCTTCAGGAAAACACTGACAGTGAGTACGCTGTATGGGTAAGAAAAAAGAAGAGTGAACCAGGAACAGAAAAGGGGAAGCATTTGGTCTGGGATGGGGCTGCCGCTCTTTAGAGTAGCTGACTTCTTTTTTTTTTTCTTTTTTTCTTTTTTTTTTTTTTTTTGTTCTGTTTATTTTCTGAGTTATTTTTCTGTATTGTGCCCCTACATCTTAGGGCCCAGGTCAGTAAACTTACCAATGTCTGTCTTCCAGGGATAAAAGGATTTCATCAGCATCCCATTTGCTTTTCATAATTTGGTATTTGTTCTCATATTTTCTGGATTAAGAAACTGAGAACCAGAATTTATAGAGATTCAATCACTTGATATATTTCTGGATGTCAACAAATATAAGTAAAATACTTGAGAACTCCATCCCTAGTGCAGTTTGGTTTTACAGTAGTCCCTGCCACTCTCCACCCCCACCTATATGTTCTCAGAAACCTCAGTGGATGCCCAAAGCCACTAGTACCAAACCCTTTATATACCATGTTTTCTCCTGTAGGTCCTACAGCGTTGCCTAGAGTACCAGAGTTAATCTCTCCTTCAGCATTTTATGCCCTTTGCATGTCTACATTTGAATTTTGGTGTCATTATTGAGTAAAATAAGTATTACTTAAATGCAGGCACTGTAATGCCAGATCTGATGACCAAGAGGGTTGCTGATAACTAAAGGTCATATAGGCAGCATGGCTATGCTGGACAAAGGGATGTGATTCATGTCCTAGGGAGATGGAGCAGGATGGCACAAGCCTTCAACACACCACTCAGAATGGCACTTAATTTAAAACTTATAATTTGTTCATTTCTGGAATTATCCATTTAATGCTTTGGACCATAGTTAGCCACAAATAACTGAAGTGGTAGAAAGCAAACCTGTGGATAAGGGGGAGGTGTTGCTGTAATTTTATTTTTTATTTCTAGATCCTTATCTTGTCTCACCCATTGTGGGTTTTCTGGCTCACTGTGGACCTTGTCCTAATAGATTTCAGTGCTTTTATTTCCTGGCTGTATTCCCTTAAACATGTCAAATGAAATATGCACAGCCAGTGAAACACTCTAACAGGTTTATTGTCAGAACTCTCTCCTGTTGATCAGTTCTCAACATGTGCAATTATAGGATTAGGAAGACAAAATCCTTTTGGAAGAAGCTGTAAAACCCTTCTACATCTGGATCTTTTAAAACTACAAATTGTAAGGAATGGGCATCTTGAGATCCTAGTTATCAGTACAGACCAGATGGAAGGTCTTTATGAAATCCAGCCTGAGAAGGAACACATTTTTATAGCAAGAAGGTAATATTTTGAGAAGTAACAACCAGCACCAACAACAGCTTGTAGTTCCAAAACTCTCAGGTCCTTCTAATGACCCCATCTATTTCAAGTGTTCAAATAAAGTAAAAGCAGGCCCCATGAAATATCTTTCTTTAGATGCAGCTGTTCTTTATCCCCTCATCAGATAATGGACATATGGTGATATTTCCAAAGGATTTGGAGAGGATCTGATTTGAACATTGAAAGTACGGGTTTTGTTAGGACAGCTTAACCAAGAAAGTCTAATTTGTGTCAAGATTAGCATTGTTGGAAGTTGAAAACAATCCAGAGTCTTTTTAAAATAAATTCCACCAAAGGGACAATAAAATTTATAGGCAATATCTCCACAAAAGTAATTTCCCTTTTTTAAATAGCCTAACAACATTCAAAGCTATACATTTCATCCCTCTACTCTGGTGGGAAGAAAGAAAGGAAAAAGAAGTTAACATACTGAGTGCCTGCTATGTTTCAGGAACTGTGCTAAAGTTGAATATATATCCTTTTATTTAATACTCAAGGAAACTGTTGAAAGAGAAGTATCATCAAATTCATCAGTCACTCATTTATTAAAAAGCTGTACTTACAGGATGGAGGTGTAGCTAGGTGGCAGTGCCTGTCTTATCTAAGACCCCTGCATTCAATCCCCAGCACCAGAGAGAAAAAGAGACAGAAAGAGAAATAACTTTATTCATCATCAAACTACTTGACTTGATGTCCTTTTCAAAGAAGTGCAATAAATTCAGAGTTAGTTACAGAAACACACAGAAGGCGAGTAACTAGAAAGAACATTTGAAAAGTAGGCCATGAAGCAGATCTCATGAATTTAGACTTTACCCGATAGGCCTAAGGGAATCATTACAGAATTTTAAAGGTATTTATAAAGAATAATATATATATTTAAAAAAAAAGCATAGATGTTAAGCTCTTTGACTTTACTCAAAGTGAACAAACCCATGTAACTAAACCCCTTCAACATAAGAAATAGAACATCAGCAGTATGCAAATAGTCATGACTTCACCCCCCTGCCTAAAATTTTTCTGCCTGATTTCCAACATGAGATTATTTTAAGATTCATATATATATATATGTATATATATATGATATAGAATGATTTATTTTGTGATTGGGCTCACTATTATACTCATGAAATTCATTTATGTGGATGATCATACCAGAGACTTGTCTATTTTTCATTATTGTTGTATAGCATTATGTTTTATGAATATGCCACAATTTAATTATCCACTCTAATATTCATGGGCAGTTGGGTTGCTTCCATGTTTTTGCTATAAAACATGGTGCTTCATTAAAGTATTTTAAGCTTTTTACCAAGATCATTAGTCTGGTGTTCTAGAGAGCTCATTCTGGCTGCAGTAAGGAGCTGAAGAGGATAGGTCTGGCACAGACATTTGCCACAACAAGAGCCTGAACCAAAGCAGTAGCAGTAGATGTGGAGAAGGAAAGCAGAAACCAGATAAATTCAGGCTGTAGGACAGAGGGAAATGGAAACATGTAGTATGATATGAGGAAGAAAGGAAAGTATGGAATGCGAGCAACACCCAGGGTTCTAAACCTGATGGACAATGTTTCCTTTCACCAAGAGAGTGATCAAGAACATAATTATTGAATCTCAGAAAGGTAAAAGTATTGCCCACGGTGGTTTCAAATCTGTGCTGTTATTACCAAGCACTGCCTTTCCCTACCTGGCTCCCATCAAGCCTGTGCCCGCCTCCTTCAGCAACAGTCCCCTACCCCACCTCAAATAGTAATGGTAGTCACCTAAAAAAGGGCATGAACTATTCCCTACTTGCTGAACTGTTGACCCATGACTCATTTGCTCTTCCCTTCAGTTTTGTTTCCTTTCAGCAGCACAATTACCAAAACAAGGAGATAGATGGTGATGAATCAGCTAAAACTTTGTTTTACCTTTTGGACTACAAGACAGAATTCAAGGCAAGTGAGCAGAAACAAAAGAAGTAGAAGTGGAGGGGATGGTCATGATCCCGGTGGCTCAGAACAGACATGGTTAATATAATCTAGAGAGAGTCAGATTCCAACATTTCATGGAAGAATTTTCTAACTCTGTCTGAAAATACAATTAGACTGGCTGTGAGGCATGTATTATGTGTCCTTGGGAAATGATTTGGCAATGTGTTTGGGAGCATGTGACATGTGGGGTTCTCTAGGAAGTAGACTCTGAGAATGGGGTTTTGTATGCAGGACATTTATTAGTAAATGCCCTTCAGAACCCCACCAGAGGAAGGAAAGGGAGCAACACTGGGCAGGGGAAGAAGTTGAACTGCAAAATGAGTCCAGCAACAGTCTTGGTTGACCTCATGGGGAGCTCTGAGCAAAAGTGATCCATCAAAGTTGTCCCAAACTGGGCCAAAAGAGTCGGGCTTTCCAGCCCCTTCCTCTCTCAGTTATTGGATATGATCTGCCCCCAAAAGGGCATGGCCTGGGGTGAGGTAGCTCTCTGCAGCTGAGGATATTTCTGAAGGAGTTGAGAACCAAAGACTGTTCTGACTGCTATCCCAGTAGCCAAGTTTCAGGTCTTTCCTTAAAGGAGGGATGTGAGTATGTAAGTCCCTCTGTCCATCCTCACTCATGCTAAGCATGTGCTCTACCACTGGGCTAGATCCCTGGCCCTCAGGATTTCTTTTTTTAACATGGACTTCAACCATGGAGGATTAAACTTAATACCATTCCAGGCTACACCCAATTCTGAGATTTACATTTACTTATTTCATTATATCCAAGTTTCTCAGCCACTGAAATATTTATAAATTATTGTAAATAATATGCTGTTTCACCTTTAATCTGTCCTCCCTTCCATTTCAGCCAGTAAATAAATCACTTGAACCACTCAGTTGACGAGAGGCAGAAATTCCTATAAACTTACGTGGCCCTTGATGAATAACTTCTCTTTGGAAGATAGAGAGTATACTGGTTTAATGCCAACTTTCTTCAGCAGAGACTTTTTGGATGATTGTAAAGGGACTGTGTGTTTATGTATGTTATGGTGATACTCATATTTCATGATTGAAATATATTTTATTATAACTGCTCTCATGCGACTAGACCTGTATGACAACTGAAATATAATAGAAAAACTGCTCATGAAAACCTCCCCTTACTATCTCTGCCTATGCAACTCTGTAACACATTGTCTTGCAGAGATTTTACACTGTGTAATTTTGAAAAGAGGCTGACCCATACCTGTCAGCTTGAAGACAGGTCTCCAGGGTGGTACTATTGGAATGTGGTGGAACCTTTAACAGTTGGGGCCTAACAGGAAGTCCTTAGGTCATTGGAGACATGCCCTTGAAGGGTGTTGTGAGACCCCAGCCTCTTCCTCTGTTCCTTTTCTTCTTGGCTTATAAGGTGAGTGGTTTGCTCTCTCTCAGAACGGAGTGCTGGAGGAAAGCCTTCCTCACGTCAGTTGCTGCAGCCCCTTGCCTGGAGGTGACACCTCTGACCTCAGGGTGCATTCTGTCTTTGCTCTCAGGACTGGCACTGCTGGTCCTGGCTTCCCACCAATTTTACTTAGTCAATTTCTACCAAGAGTCACTCCACAAAGTTCTTAAGGCCTAGAAAGAGCAGAATTACCCTTTCTTTTTGTGCATCCATCCCAATTCTAATCCTGGGTGTGATTTGTTTTCTCCCTTACTTTGGCATCTTTTCGGAGATTGGATATTCCTGAAGTTCTGGTGTCTGTAAAAACATCAGTATACATGATTCTAGGAAATTGTTAACAGCTATTTGACCTTCATTCTGTTAATTTTTTCTAGTGTTCTTATTCCAATTTTCCAGTTTGATTCTCTTGATTGTAATCTGATAATCCTCTTCACTTTGTTCTTATTGCGACCTAAAATAAGTTCTTTGACCCTTCTGTGCTTAAGTTGCCCCTTCTCTAAGGTGGAAATGGCAACTCCTGTCTTAAGAGACCTATTGGCAGTCAAGGAAGGATCGTGCTGCATGTGCTGTGAAGAAATGATAGATATTATTACAACTATGAACTTCCTTATTATTCCTGTGAGGGGAATTGCAGATATAATCCTTGCTTAAATGTGGGTAAATTGTATGGTGTTGAGCCTGTAGAACATAAAGGGAGATGTGTCCTGGCTGAGTTCCACAACCCTGAACCCTGTTGAGAAGAATTTGTTCCCTCTTAATTCCTAAATTTTGCCTCAGTTCATGTATAGTTTCATGCCCCAGAGAATGCCCTTGGCACTACATCTTCACCCACTGAATCCCTAAACTTTGAATCCACTGCAGGTAAACCTTTCTTTATACCTGCAGGAAAAGAGACCAATCCTAGTATGCGATTCTGGGGTTCCATTTGTAGTTACTCAGGACCCAGAGAGTCACATGATTTTTGCATGATCTGTAGAGATGTCCTCCAGGTCTCAGTGTGCAAAACAGTGGAAAGTACACTAAGACTCAGAATTCCTGCAAAACTTCTATTCAGCAGGGTGGGATAAGGCCAAGAATTTGCATTTCTAACAAACTCCCAAGTAATGTTTATGCAATTGGTCTGCAGACTGCACATTCATGTAGCATAGATCTGCAGGGTTCAGGGTGATGTACAAAACTAAATGCATTTGTTACAGTTAAGGAAAGGAAAAATATATACTAGAACTCACTCTCAAAGAACTAGCCCTAATTACACACATGAAATCTTTAAGCAAGAAAACATGCTACTGTCATGTTGCAAATATTTTATTAACAGAGTTTTCCTTAAAAGGGAATCAAACTCCCTTTTAAAATGAGCAAAAATTTCACATCAGTAAGCCAATGACCATTTCAGAATTGACCAAAGTTTATAAAATTTAACATTCTTAATTTTTTAAAAAAACTCTCAGTAAACTAAAAATAGAAAAGACTTTTTTTTTCATAGCAAAGACACCATTGTCAAACAATAACCAACATGATGTTATTGGTAAAACACCATAGGATATGAGGATGTCTGCTTTTACCATCATTTGACATTCATCTGAATGTTCTAACCAATGCAATGAAGGGAGGAAGGAATGAAAAAAAGGGAAGGAGGAAGAAATGTTATAAATACTGATCATAAAGAAGTTATATTGCTACTTACTTACAAATGACATGATTACTAGAAAAAGTCAAGTGAATAAATTTAAATGCCATTAGAAAGAACAAGAGAATTAACTAAGTTGACTACCTACAAAATGTATGAAGTCCAATAGCTTGCTGATTATCGGCAATATAATACTAGGGGTTTATATTAAGCTTGCAAAACAATGGGCAGAAAACATACCTTAGAGTTTAAAAACATGCTGTTGGAGTTCAAGAACAATGAGAAATGAAAGCCTACCACATCTGAGGTAGATGGGTTGGAGACCCTGCAGCAAAGGACTCCACATTCCAAAATGTATCCTTCTTAATTAAATAATATTTATCCCCCCCAATAATTTCTGTCAACAAAGTATGTTATTGTAATTAATTATCTTCTGTATTATCATAGATTAACAAGAATTATATACTTAGGTAGCTTGCATTATTAACTTTAATACACAGCAGATTCTAATGTTGAAATTTGCCCTACTCAAAGAAATATTTGTCACCTGGCACAAGAATTTGACATGGAGTTAATCCATAAATACAATCCTACCGTATAGTTTAGCATAACTAAAGAAGACATTGAGGAAGAACTAAGAATGAGAGTCTCCAAAATGGAAGCCACTGTCTTTTCATTATCTAATCTCAGAAATAACATCCCATCACTTCTACTGTATTCCAGTTACTGGAAACAAGTCACTAGTTCCAGCCCATACTCAAGAAGTGGGGATTACACAGGAATGAATCTGGGGAGGACCCAGATCATTGAGGGCCATCTTAGAGGTTGTCAGTCACAATAAGTTCATGTGTGAAAAGCTATTTGATAAGGACTCAATTCTCACAATTCTCTCAATTCTTACAATCTCCCAATAATGCTCTTACATTTAAATAATCTATATAAAAGAATCTGTAAAATATAAGCTCTATGCAAAGTCAAGATTTTACTAGTTTTATTAATGGTCAGAATCTAGTTCCATATTTCAGATGGAAGAACTGGTGATATTAGAATAGCAAACAAAGAATTAGGAGCTCCGAATTCTACACCATGTTCTGTATCTGACCTTGGAAAAAACATTTATTTTATTTCATTACTAATTCTCTCATAAGAGTGATGATAATAACAGACTTACCAGGATGATATTATATATATATATGCATATATATGTAAAATTATGCTGAAATCTAAAGGCATAAGATAATGAAGATGATTATATATTTCAACTGCTGCTCCTTGATCCTTTGCTGACAGTTAAACTAAACAGATGTGATATTTATCAGTTATGTTTTAAGTGTATGTATCAAATCCAGATACTTCCGATTTCTACAATAATTTTATATGGTTTAATCTTATCTTGCTTGGCATATTAGATATCCTCCCCTGAAAATTGGCATGCAAATCACATTTGGGGGAACTGAGCCATACTTAAAATGCACAGAGAGGGTTTCCATTTATCTAGCAGGATTTTGCAATGAACATGTGATATTGGAATTATAATTGCTATTTTTGTAATGTAATTATCCTTATCTTATTAGCTTGAATTTTCTGACATTATATCAAGTGTTCTTAAATTGGGTGCACCTGTATAAATATTCTTCTAGCATATAATAAAGCCTTATAGTTATAAAATAAAGAACTTGCAAAGCAGTCTTTTGAAGTAGGCAAATATAACCAACTCTTGGTTATTTCAAAGAGTGCTTTTTATTTGATTCTTGCACTATCTACATTTCTTCTCTCACTGTAAATTGACACAAATATAGGGAATATGAAACAGGTAAAGTTCAAAGGCCTTTATTCCACTACTGTAAGACATTTTTCTTCTTAGAAATATATTACATATCCATTGTAGAAAATTTGGAAATGTGGATAAGAATAGAGAAAAAGTAAAGTTACTGATATTGCTACCATCAAGGAATATCCATGATTGATAATTTTGATGTATTTCTGCCTTAGTGCTTTTCTTCTATATAGGTAGAAAACAGATGTTTGTTTTTCAATAAAATCAGGAACATACTATGTTTTTTCCTCAGATATTAATTTTTCTAATTAATGTTATACCTTTAATATGACTAAATATGCACTGAGAACATCATTTCTAACAAGTCCATAGTAATTTTATTGCATTGATACACTCTCACTTATTTTACTAATCATTAATATTGGGCTTTCAAGTTATTACCATGTTTTTAAATACTGCAAAATTAAGACATAAAAAGAAAACTTTTACATAAATTTTTGTCCTTCATTATTGTAGTCATCTTAGTAAAATTTCTGTATCAAAGAAGTCCTTGAATCCTTAGGGGAGAATAAAGTTTGGTAATTTAAGTGTGGGCAGGATTTATATACACACCATAACCTTTTCTTCTCCCTTCTCTACCATTTCATCCCACCCTCCTATTGGCAGAAATTTATGGCCTTGTAGTGATGGAAATTGCTGAAGTAGCAATCTAATTGGGTTGGCCATCTGCCACTTTATTGTCTGTCCGGCTTCCATCCCCCTTTCTCTGGTAGTGGTACCCTGATTTTCCTGGAGGAACCATCTCCTTACTCACATGGTTCAGGTCCAACAGAATGGCTTGGCCCCAAGAATTAGATGTGACCCGGACCAACCAGAACATTTCATTCTCCTGGCCACTGTGATTGGTTTGGGGTGACCAGGACACACCAATCAGAAGAGGTGAGGCTTACAGGTTTACAGGTATAGTGACTGTGGAGATTTGAGCTCGTGTTGCCAGGACCCAACCTAAGGGGAGAGCCTCCTAAGGATAACCACTAAATGGAAGAAAGAAAAACCGAAAAATAGGGAAAGATTTTGGATTATACTGAGCAAATAAATTCCCTGTTTACTTGCACCAATTTAGGAGGATTTCTATCATTTGTCTTTGTAAAGGTCTTCACCAGTCCAGAGATCCTACACTTGCAATTGATGAAAGGGAGTTGTGGTTAAGACCATTTAAATGTGTATAATACACATACACACACTTTGTGAGTTGTGGTTAAAACAGATTCTAGTTCATCACTCACAGTGAACTGAGGCAAATTTGCATAAACTTTCAAGTCAGTTTCCTTACCTACAAAAATTAAGATAATGCTAACACTTACCTCAAAGGGTTTTTGAAGAGTGAAATAAGTGAACATGTGAAAAGTGGTTAAAATTGTGTCTGGCAGATCCTAAATGCTAAGTGTGTCCCTGCTGTTGCTATTGTTATTTTTGAAGGTAGAGGTGAAACACAGAAGGGTAAATGAACAATTTTCACTTATGCAGAGATTTATTGACCAAGCAAAAATTCAAACTTTAAATTCAAACCACTAGCAATGACCAGACCCTAGTTAGGACTGTAAGTTATAATAACTTGTGATTGAAAAAATTATAATTTCTGTTATAATAAACTTTATTAAATTTATTTTAATTTATTTCATTTTAATTAAGATTAAAATGTTCTATTGTAGTTTCTATTATAACAAATAACTATAAAAGAAATACTCATTACCTCTCACAGTGGTTATTGAATAAAATATATCTTTCTGCTAAACCAGTTGCTGTTTGCAGAATGCTTGAATCATTCAGCTCTCAGTTAGTAGGTTCCCATTCCCTACCCTAGTGCTGAGTGATCCTGTTTGCTGGAGGAGGCAGCTGGTCTCTCCCAAAAGTAAATCAGATTTCATCATGTCTGGCTCCAAGAGAACATGGCATATGGCAAATGAATACACAGCTGCCTGGTGAATTTTTCCATAGAGAATTAGTCTAATACCTAAATGCACAGTGAATAAAACATTTTCCAAATAAGAATATTACGTTCAAATTTATAATTATTGTTAAATATTAAGAATTGTATCATTCCCTTGATTTATAACAAAATTCCACTATCCTACTTGAAAAAGTTAGTTAGTATTTAATGCTATTCTGTTCAAATCCAGGCAGCTTTTTTAATTCTATTATCAAAGAATATTTTCACAGAGCTGTATTGCCTGTTATTAAAATACAAATTTGCTGGGCATGGTGGTGCATGCCTATAATCCCAGTGGTTCAGGAGACTGAGACAGGAGGATTGAGACAAGTTCAAAGCCAGCCTCAGCAACTTATCGAGGTCCTACACAACTCAGTGAGACCCTGTCTCTAAATAAAAATTAAAAAAAAAAAGAAAAAACAGGCTGGGAATGTGGCTCAGTGGTTAAGTACTCCTGAATTCAATCCTCAGTGCCAAAAAAAAAAAAAAAAAATTACAAACTATTCTTTGGCTGGAGAACCTTTCTGTAAGATCTCAACGAAGTTTGGATAGAGATGAAGTGCATGGAGAAATGATGGTGATGTGGGAGTGTGCATGGCCTGGGGGTGTGGGTGGGAGGCTGGCTTTGGAACTGTGAGATCAAAATGCAAACATGGTGACCACTTCCAGACTGCAAAGCCTTGAGCAAGGTTTTAACTACTTGTTGCCTTATTTTTTCATCTATAAAGTGATAATAAAGTTGAGTGATGATAATGCAAACCTCATAGGATTGTCAAGATCAAAAGTGAGAAAATGCTTTTAGTATATAGTACCTACTGCATAATAATCACTCAAAATAATAAGACCTGCTTTGTTATTGGTTCTAAAGTTTTGCCAAATTAACTTTGTAACCCTGGGAAGGTGATCAAACCTCTGTGGGCCTCATTTTTCCCATCTTTTAAATGAGTCAGTTGGAGCAGCTTTTAATTGCTATGCAGGTTTAAAATATTATGACAATGCCAATAGGTGTTGGAGTAAATTGAAAATCTCAAAGAACTTTTGAGACCTATTTTTCCACATTGAAATTAAGTTGCATTCATTCTCCAAAGGCAATCATCTCTTCAGGTAATATAGCAAGATTCATCTCTTCATGATTTTTCGTTCATTCATTGCTCAGAAGTTTTACCTATTTGGGGAGGAATGTTCGATAGCTCATTCAGAACTTTCCTTGCCATGAGAATTTTAATAATAATACTGTCATTCTTTCAGATTTCTTAGTGAATCTTTGTCATAATCAGAGTTCATGATGTTGATAACAGACAAAATAATCAATTCAAGGATTGTCTTCATTACCACCACCAGAGGACCACCACTAGAAATTACTTCTTCTTGATTGTTTTGGTGGGGTGTATTACTTGGTTGGGTGCATTAACTAGTTGTCGCCACTAATCAAGACAACCTGGAAATCTTATCAGCCCTTAACTATGACTTTACCAACACGGCCTTCGAAGTATTTGGGTTTTTCTTTTCACAAAGATATTTTTTTAATTACTTGTCTAGATTCCAACATAAGAAATTAATTTTAATAGCATTACTTTCAAATTAGATTTCCGAAAGCCTCCATACATCATTAAATCTAAATTGATAATTTTTTAAAGATGCATCTTTTCCATTTCCTGTGTGAAGAACTGTGACTCTATTGATTTACAAACTCTAGGAAGAATTACTACTGAAGTAAAAGACAGGCTAGAGGAAACTTGGACATTAAGCAGACACAACATTTTAAACTGATGGTAATGCTCTTCATGTATCGTGTTGTGTTAACTGATATTTATACTCGTATTTTTAAAGTGAATTATAGATTAGTGAGGAATAGGAATTCAGTTCACAGGAGAAAAACAATGGATATATCTACTTAAATATACCCTGAGAAATCAAAAAATGTTTTTGCTCTATAATATAGATGAAATAATGCAAATAGAATGTCACCTGAATTTTAAGTGGCACAAAATATTTTTGGCCCCCAGATTGCCTACTGGCATCAGTATCAGAAAATAAATCAGAAACCAGATACAACCAGACACTGGCAAATCATGTCATTGTTAAGAAATCCTAGTAACTGCCTCCTCATTGATGTGAATTTTTTTTTCTATTTGAAGCTCTCTTGATTACAAGTAACAGATTCCAACTTCAAATTAGCTTAATCATTAAGGGAATTTATTTTAAGATACCAGAATATTTGGTGGAACTCAAGAGCCAGAAGTAGCCTCTAGGAAATTGTGGGGAACATGTACATGTATCTCTTCCCTTCCCTGCTTTTCTCCTTTCTTCTTTCTCCCCCTCCCCAACTGACTTTCAGTGTTCCTGTATGCATGTGACCAAATGCAGGTGTTCCACAGTACCTTGGTTTGTATGTTCAGATTCAGATCACTCATAGAAAAAATAAGCATCTATCACTCACAGTTCCAAATTCCTAAAAAATAGACTCTTTGGCCCAGTTGGAGTTGAATATCTGCAGTGGCCAGGTGGGGAGGTTATGAAGTAGAAACCTGTTTGCTTGGAATTTAGTCCTCTCAGGAGGGGAACAATATGCAGAAAAAGGAGAAGTCATGCAGTATAGGTGTTCCCAGAAATCGTCTATTTTTCCTTTGGTGAATAAGCACACACACACACACACACACACACACACACATCCCTACCTTTCTTCCCATTTATTAAAATATGTCCCTGCAATGCATTATTTAAGCATTTTCCACTGAACTACACCCTTATTCTTCCTCTTCCTAAAGGGAGATTAACCCAATCAATTATATCTAGCAACTGAATCCACAGTGTTATGAATGGGTCTATCTTCTGTTAGTGAATGATTCCCAGATTAGTCCAATTTTCTTTTAAATTAGGCTCCATCTTATGCAGGCAGAATTCCTTTCTATTCTGCAACTCAATAATTAAATTTCAAGGTTAGAAAGCTATTAGTAGAACCACAAACACTTCCACTCAGAAAAAAAAAATAAGCAAAAATCTTCATTGCAATATTAAAATCTTCATTGCAACACCACAGACTGGTTACCAGATCAGAGAATGTATTGCATCCTGTGGGAAAAGAATTATAAGGCCAAAGATAAGAGAAACATTTTATGTCATCCATTGGTGTTGGGGTAGGTTTCTTATTTAATCAAGTGCTTTACTACAACATATTTAATACAAAGTCAGTCTTCCTGCATGTTGTCCTGACTGACTCAGCCAACCAATTTCATATTCTCTCCATCGCTCTGTTAAATTATAGTCCTCTCGTATTATAGGATTTCTCATAGTTGAAAGTCTTTAATTACAAGTAAAAACAGAGAGAGACACAAAACCACAGGCTTCAAGTTAGCTTAGGGGAAAAAATATGGAAGGAGTTTATTGGAAGGGTAAAGAGATATATCAGTTTTTACTTCATAACAAATTACTCTGCAACTTAGTGGCATAAAGCAGCACCCTTAATTTAACTCAATTTTGCATTGACTGTAGTTTTTCTGGTCTGGTCCTGCTCATCTGGTGTCTGATGAGACTGCACATGCATCTCACATAGCTGGCAGGTCAGTTACAAGCCAGATCATCTGGTGGTGTGTTCTCACTAACACCACTTTTGGGAGCTAGAAGTCTGTCAGTTGATGCAAAGAAAGCTAGTAGAAGGAAGGGATTGGACCATGGGACTGCAGGCATCCTCACTTGGTAGTCACAGGGGTCATTAAAAAAAAAAAAAAAAAAAAAAGAGTCCAGGTCTTGAGACCCAAACTCAAAATTCAAATGATTTCATTTCTATCACATTCTGATGGTCAAAATAAGTCATAAAGTCAGCCTAGATTCCAGAAGAAAACAGTTTCTTCCTCACTGCAAAGTATTATTAATATTATGACATTATTTTGATCTACGACAAGGGAATATTTCAAAGAAGTCAAAGATTATGTTAACCAGACACCACCAGGAACTGCGATGGAAACTGTAAAGCTGGCAGAGCCTAGATGTTAGCTTTTATTTAAGCTGTCTGTCCTACAGCCTCTGGCTCTGCTTCTCTCACTAAGATAACGAACTTTATTTTATGGATTTCTTTTCTTTGGTACATATGTATACAAGAGAACTGCCCCATGATTCCCCCATTTGCCCATCTTCAGTTCAAGTGATCCACCACAACCAGTTCCCAATTCCCAGGATAAAGGATCTGATTGTCCCAGCTTTGGGGCAGCGATTCACCCTTCCACTATGTCTGGGTAGAGGTCCACAGACTAGACATGTGGTTGTTGGGAGTCCTCCCTGCCAAAGAGGGTAATATGGTTTCCTTCTAATAGGATGAGAGACCCAGGGGATACTTTCTCTCACAGTGTGTAATGACAGCCTTTATGCTATGAAAAACTCAACTCCCCATATGAAATAAGCATTCAATTTCCAAGTCAGTACCAGGCAAATGCAATGAAAATTTAAAACAAGCTTGTCGTTTTCTTTTATTCCTTCTGAGTCCAAAGCACCTGTAAATACTCTTTGTTCTTTTAGAAGGTTTGCAAACAATGTTTAATGGAAGTCCAATTTGGTATGCACCAGATTTTTTTTTCATTTGTTTTTTTTTAACCCCCTTATCTTGGGAACATTCCCCAAGGAAAAATATTTCAGAGCACATCATAGGATGTGTCTGGCAAATGAGCACAGCATAACCCACAGCAAATGGACTCAACTCCCTGTCTACTTCCTGACAGTTTGGTTTTCAACAGCTTCTCTGATCCTGTGTCTCATGGCTTCATCGTGCTTTCTCACACTTCCTAGAGGTCCAGTATTCAGATCGCCTCCTGGTTTTGTTAAAACAAACAGTGTTTCTTGCTGCTTACTGTTTCTTCTCTGCAGAGTGACTGAGAGGGAACATGAGTTTCATGCAGTTTATTTTCCCATCAACACTTACCAATCATAGAACCTCAAGCAGGTCTGCCTGTCAATTTGTCTCCTGCAAAATTCAAATTTTAACTATTAGCTCTCACTGCTCTTCCATATATTTGTTATCAAGATCAAATGAAACCACATCTGCCATGTGGTAATACCTTAAAAACAGTAGCATAGTCTACTGGTAAAGCAGTGGAACTTCTCTCACAGATACTTGGCAGTGAGATAAATTGCCACAGGTCAATTTATGCCCATGGTCCTAGTTCAGACATAAAATTCAACCTCAGAAATGTAGATGACCACATGTAGAATTTTAACTGCCCCACCCATGAGATCCTGTGCAAAACATTTAGCCAAGTTGTGCTTGGACTCCTCATTCACAAAAGCTATGAGATAATAAGGGTGTGCTAAGTGCTAAATTTGTGGTAATCTGTTAGACAGCAATAATAACCAATGCAGCATTCAATCTTAAATCTAAAAAAAAAAAAAAAATCCTGATTATGTATGTGTTTTAGGCTTGAGTTAGAGAATGTGACAGAACATGAGTACTAAAAATGAAACATTCTAAAAGGAAATACATTTTAAAACATATTTTTTAAGTCTTAGAGATCTGGGATGCTACTCGCTTGCCATGTAAACTTGTCCATACTATTTACAATGTTTTTGTTGTTATTTCATTTTCTTTTTTTTAAGTAAGAACAACTCCACAAACTATGAAATCCTGTAAGAATAAAATGATAAAGGTATTTGATATTAGTTTGACCATTACTAGCAGACTATAAAGTTGGATTCTACTTATTTCTTAATTCAGTTCTTTTTTTGCTCTGCACTGAGTTGAGTGACTGAGTTCTATTATATGCCAACCTTGTTGCTCAGTACGTAAAACAATGTGGGAATTGACACCATTGTTAAAACAGTTGGTCTTCAGAAACTCAGCATGCCTATGGCACAGAGACAGCTCAGTACAATCTACCCAACTAAATTTTTTTTTAATTTATTTTTATTGGAAACAAATGGGATACATCTTGTTTCTCTGTTTGTCCATGAAGTAGAGGCATACCATTTGTGTTATCATACATTTACATAGGGTATTGGTGTTTGATTCATTCTGTTACTTTTTCTTTCCCCCCACCTCTCCCACCCCTATTTTCCCTCTGTACAGTCCCTCCTTCCTGCATTCTTGCCTCCCTCCCACCCCCATAATGTATCATCATACCCAACTAAATTTAAGAAGCTTTGGAAACAGATGTTTTGGGGTATTCCTAAACAACTTGAGGTACCAGCTGAGGGGAAACTTTGCTGAAGTAGAGCTGGCATTTGAGAACTTTTTAAAAATACAAGAGGCAGTCAACATTGTTAAAGCTAATTATTTCCTATCTTCTGAGGTGACTGCTTTAGCAATGTATTTCAAATAATTTGAATCTAAAAAGAATTTTTTTATTTGAACCTCTTTTTAACTCTTTTTAAGGCAATAAAGGAAAGAATTTTTTCTCTTCACAGTTATGTAGATGACCTCTATTAGGGGACATTTGGAAGTTTATTTTCATAGATGCTGGCCAAGACCATCTATGTTTTTGTGAAACATTGTTAGAATTAACTCTCAGAATTTAGAATGAGCTCTGCCTTACGCTGTCATTTTTCACCCTACCCCTTAACTTTTAAGGGACTCTCAATAGGTATCTAAGACTCACTATCTCAGTCATTTGACATTGGAAAAAGAGCACAGTGGAGCATATCTCCTGAGTCATTTTATCTGAATGTTTTAATATTTTCATTTGCTTTATAATTTCCTACAAACTAAATTATCTTCCCAATGGAAAAAAAGAAAAACTATATGTATTTGCATGGAAAGATTTCAAAGATATATTTTTTATTTTTCTATTTTTTTGTTTTTCTAATTTTTATGTTAACTGGGGGAAAAAGCATGTAGTGGAATGCAGATCTTGTACTGATAAAAATGCTTGGGTAAGGGTGTGCAGCTTAATGGTTAGCACTAGAAATCCATGGAGAGAATGTGGAGTATGAAGAGGGAAGGGAGCTTGCCACCTTTACATTATATATACTCCCTATTAGCAAAATTCTTTATATTTAGGCTATATTCACATAGTGTTTGATTTTAAAATTGTTTTTTAGTGGGAGGAGCAATAGAGATAATTTTCATTTACAAGCCCATTGGGAAAGCAGAGTTACACTTAAAAGTCACCTCACCAGTTCCTTGGCTATTCTGTCTAGAGCACCCCTTTCCTCCAGTCTGTCCCTCTTTTTCCCTCATAACATTTGCCACCATTTGAAACTAATTTATGTAAATGTGTATTGACTTCTCCCCCAACTAGAATGTAGACTTTGCCACGGCAGGAATCTTATCAGTCTTCTTCAATTTTAATTCCCCAATGTTTATAAGAGAATCCAGCATAGAGTAAATAGTCAATAAATATTCAAATGAATGAAACAGATGCCCTTATACCATTTTCTAAGCTATATACCTCCAAAAAGGCAGAGACCATGATGATAATTTTCCAAATATTTAAGTTCTGCTTCCCTTCTGGTATAAATTCCATATTTAAATCACTTTCCTTTTCTCATACTTACAATAAGCAGTTAAGAGAAGCCACTCAGCACCATAAATGTTTTGCTGCTTAGATATTTCTTCCACCAAATATCCTAGTTCATCATTATTTTTTTATTTTTTATGATTATTATTTTTATTTTTACAGACTGCATTTTGATTCATTGTACACAAATGGGGTACATCTTTTCATTTCTATGGTTGTGTAATTATAGATAAATACTATGGGTAATTTATAAAGAACAGAAATTTACTGTTCATAGTTCTGGAGCCTGGGAAGTCCAAGATCAAGGTGCTAGCATCTGGTGACTGGTAAGGGCCTTCTTGCCACATACTCATGTGGAAGAAAAGCAGAAGAGAGCAAACTCACTCCCACAAGCCATTTTTTTTTATTTTATATAATTGTTTTTATTCGATTCTTATGTAAAAATTAGACATAACAATGATACAGGTTATTCTGACATTAAGTTTTATAAACTTCAACCGGAAAGTCAAGTGCTAAAATAAAATAACTGTTATGCTGGAGTGTGTGGGGTTCCCTGTGGAGATGTGGAGGGTGGTTTAGGTACGTGGGCACTGTGGGGGCACTAATGATACACCTGGCTCCTGGACATAGAGTAAATGGCTATTTTGATTACTCTCTAGGCAAGAGGTCTGCTCACAGCCAAGACCACAGGTGAAATGATCCCAACCGAAGCAGTGAACTGAAGCCCAAAGTGAGAGAAGTGAACAACAGAAGATGGGCCCAGTGTAGAGTGAGGGAGGAGGGAGTTTCTGAAGCCCTGTTGGCCAGAAGACAAAGCAGAAAGTGAACAGGGTGTGAGGGAGAAGTGCGAACCCAAACCATTTTGATAGAGGCATTAAGCCATTCGTGAAGGCAGAGCCCTTGTGACCTAAATACCTCCCAAAAGGCCCCACCTTGCAACACTGCTGCAGTACTGTGTTAAGTTTCCAACACATGAATGGCAAGATCATTCAAGTCATAGGAGAAGTTAAGTTTGAAAAGCTTATATCCTGTGTTCACATTGTTCTAGGTAGTGAATTTAGGTTCTCTGTGAAACTCAGATGCCTCTTATAACAGGTATCTGGTTAGAACTGTGGAGGTGCAGGTCAGGGGATAGGGGAGAGGACAAGGGACAACCACTCAAAAAAAGGGAGGGTGCATGGAAGAAAAATGCCAGGTCAGGTATCAGAGAATTAGAAAATGGAGGAATTCTAGTACAGTTTAACATGTCTCTTGGTAATTTGTAACAAGTGTTTTAACTGTATAGCTCAGTTTCTTCTGATTCCCCCAGTCATTAAATTTCATGGGATTTCTAATCTCAGGAACTCTCCTGGGCATAGTGGCCCTCTCCTAATGCCTACTATGTGTTAGCACCCGATATGCCTTCAATTATTGCCTCCTGCTATTGCCTATTTTATGTGTATCTCTTAAGAAATAGAACACTCATATTAAAAAGCATTTATTTTCCCCACACTGATGAGTAAGACTACAGGTTCCAAACTGCTTTACTTACAGACTGTATGTTTATCTAATTATGAATAGAAAATAATACTGTGCCAGTGATAGAAATGAAGCAGGAACTATCAAGAGAGCCTGGTCCTATTTCCAAATACCATTTTATTCTCTAATATTTTGGTTTCAAATCAGTTTCCAACATTTGGGGAGTCTGTTTTTCTTTTTAATATTCTTGCTGCTCAGCTGACTCAGAAAATCTCTTGTTGCTATGGAAGTCGGATGGATTTCTTTCATCTGCTTTAAAATTGTATCTTCATGCCTTTACAATTAAAAGTCATACCTAATTATAATGCTAAACTACAGAATGTGAGATCATGTATTAAATAAGAGAGAGTTTTTTCTAAGCTTCGTATTTGACCAGACTTTAACTCTTTCCCATTCTTTCCCATTCCATTCGAGTAAAACTAAAGCATGACTGAAATCAATTAGGTGAGTTTAATTTGCCCAGATTTGGGGGTAAATTTTTATTACTCCTTTCCTGAGCATCTGGTTATTCTAATTAATCTTCTCCTCCTTATCAGTGAATTTAATGATTCACTTCCATGCCCTTCTTTTGCCAAGTGCGTCAGCACAGTATCGTTAGCCAGAGGTGTCTCCATGGCTATTAAGAAGCTCTGACTCTGAATGAAGAAACAGAAGCAGCGTGCTGAGCAGAAGAGGGATGAGGTCATGCCTCTGACAACCTTCATTTTGCTCTTGGATTTTGTAATGCACACACATGCACACTTACCAATGTCTGACTAGTTTTGTGTATCCTATTGGAAATGAGGAGAGAGTTAGGGTCAGAGCAGATTCCACATTTTAACCTCATCTAAATTCAACTCCTTTGCAGAACTTCATCTGAATAACCCCTTTTAATACATACCCTCTAATTACTCTAAATTCCTTTAGTGCTTGGTTACTTACATGCCTCTGCTGTCACAGCAGAGTATCAGTCTGACATCCACAGCAGGGAAGATAAGTAACAAATGCATGAACTTGTGGCCCAAGGCTCTGGGCGTGTATGCTCTTGACTGGCATTGAGGAAATTGTTAAACCGTCTTAAAAAAATTAAGAGTATGATTTGGTGCCTAGAATTAAAAGTGGAGATAAATTAAACCAATATGGTGTATATGACAACAGTCTGTTGAAGTGATGGACAATGTCCCTGGTGCACTGCAGCTCCTTGGTAGATTAATATTACTTAAATAAACATAGTTACAAATAAAGGAACTGTCCACCTAATTCCTAGCATCATGACACAACTGAGGCCCCATGGTGTGAGGAAAAGTGTACAGGGCCTGAGCTAAAATGGACTTGTTGAATCTTGTGTCTATCTCTCTCTAGGTCTGGATTCTTGGGCAAGTGTGGGAGATTTTCCAAGATTCCTACAACAAGGTCTCTTATCATACATGCTTTTTCTTACAATATGAGATTAGTTCTCCTCCCACTAAGGGGTAGGGTCTACGTTCCCAATCCCTTGAGTCAGGGGGCACATAACTTCAGGGGAATTGGAACTACACAACTTCTGAAAGTAGTTCATGAGAAGCAAAACAGCCTTTCTTGGTCCTCTTGGGATGGCCCCTTTTGGATCCCAGCCACCATGTGAGGATGCCCAGATATGTGAGTATTCTGGCCAACTGCTTCAACTGCAGCTCCAGCTGACCATCAACATTCATTCCTAAGTCTTTGAATGATTCCAGCCTTCAGTTATCCAGGTATTCTCAGCCCCAAGTCATCCCAGCAGAAGCCCTAGACATCATGGAGCAGAAACAAAGTCACAGAAGCACTGTGCTGCTTCTCAATTCCTGACCTCCAGAATACGAAGAAAGTGGTCATTCTTTTACACCATGTTTAAGGTATCTTGTCGTAGCCATAGATAATTGCAACTGCAAGCCACATAACTTCTCTAAAGTTAGTTCTATCTTCTTCCTTGTAAAGTTGTTGAGTATTAGAAATGATGTGCCTAATTTACCTGGCATAAAATAGGTGTTCAGTAAATGCTTCTGATTAGTGATGATAGTCCTCATACATTTTTATTAACTATTGCCTCTTTAAGACCTTTATTGACCTCTGCCACCCTCCATATTTGTCATTTATGGTTGAAGATGCAACAAAATATGAACCCAAAGCTCTATATGATATATTCTCTTTCACAGTTGCCATGGAAGAACCAGTCCTTTGGTTGGAGGTGGAACCAATAATTTGCCCAACCACTCATTTATAGACAATGTCACTTTTTAGACTTATGTTCTTCTAAGCAATTTAATAAGCATTTATTAAGCAATGCACTATACCCAATGACATGGAAGATAGAATCCCTGCTGAAAGAAGATAATTAATAAATCAAAGTCATCAAATACACCCAGGAGAACTTCTAACATATCCATTCATTTTAGTCTTGAGGAAACTGAAATCTGGAAATGTCATCCAGTTTCTCAGGGACACACATTATTGGTAGCAGAGCCAAACCCAAACTCCAGATGCCTTACTTTCAATCCTTCATTCACTCATTGCTTCAGGAAATATTTGTTGAACACATGCTGTCTTCCAGCCACTGTGTGTTAAAAGATGAATATGAAACATGCTTGCTGAAAAGGAGCTCACAGTCTGATTGGAAGACACAATCACAAAAGCAGAGAACTACAGAGCCCAGAAGAGTGCTGCAGGGCTGTGAGATGGGTGGGCACCTGGAAGAGAACAGCTGACTCTGCTCTGCTAGGGAAGGACTCAGAGGGGAGGTGAGCATGGAGGGCGGAGACAGAGTTTCCAGGCAAAGAAAGACATTCCAGGTAAGGACAACCAACATATGTGAAGTATGGGGATAGGAATATGTATTTTCATTACACCAGGATTTCTGAAACTCAGCCCCATGGATACATTCTTAAAGGACCTAGAGAATTTTCATTCTTTTAAAGAGTTGATATTTTATTCAGATTTCTTCAACAGACGTAATTCTTCAAAACCAAAAACAACATAAGGCACATAAAGCGTACATCTTCCCTTCAGAAACATAGAGGAGCTTCTGAGTTGGAGGAGACATGAGAGATCATTTCTCTCAAGCCCCACATATCCATGTAAAGTGGCTGAGGAGTGAGATAGTATAATGAGCAGGAAGACTGTGAAACCAGAGACATTGCCAAAGAACAAGAGCAATTAAAGGTTAAAATTAGGTTATTGTTCCTTTTGATGCCCTTCCCCCATGGCACATCACAAAATATAAAAGCTAGGGAGGGGGAATAAAAAACAGCAAATGGGAAGACTATTCCCTCTAGCCAGCCTATCACAATTATAATTTTGTATTTGAAAAAAGAAAAGACACCACAAAAGGGCACCATTATTAATGCCACCAAGAGGGAATTGGAAAGTTGCAGTTTAAATCATTGATTTTGTGCCAGTTCTCTTTTTTATATAAATATCAATTTTCACTGTGAGTTATTGCACCTTAATTTAGTTAGGAATATATTTTTAAAATGGCTTGCTAAAAGGCGTAATTCAAGAGAAAGTATTACCAAGTTGTGCAATGATCCATATATAGCTATTATTATTATTTAACATTCACTAAACACCCACAGTGAACTAAGCACAGTACTAAACTTTGGAAAGATGTGGTTCTTACTCTGACAAGGAAAAATTAAATACTCAGATGAGAGGAAAGCTTAAGTCTACTCAGCATCAAGGAAATTTATTTTTCTACTCCAACCGTTCCTTGCTTTGCTTGTCAAATTAACATAATTTGAGACATTAGACCTGTACTGATAATAGTTATTCCTTACTTGTACTGAATACTTATTCAGTACTTTATACTTTACAGAGGGTTTTATGTACCCATCTCATTAGATAACATGGCACATAGTCTCTGGAAGATGCGAGCATAAGAAAGGTGGTTTCATTTCAAGAGAAGAGTCAGCTGGCTTGTACTTTAGGGAGGCGAATGATCCTTTGAATAGGCAATCTATGCACAAAACTTTGTGCCACCCACTTCCGTCTAACAGTCACCAATTTCTATCCCAGGAGGTAGTCACTAACCAATTTCTCTTATGTGTCATTCCAGAGATATTAAATGAGAACACTGTCACACTGTTTATACATGTGAAATCATATCATTCTGCACTGCAATTCTCTCTTATATATTGGAGATTATTTCATACTGCATTATTATTTTTAATGGCTGTATCATATTCCAGATATAAATATACCAGAATTTAACTAGTGTGCTACTTATAAAGGGATATTTAAAGTATTTTTATTTGTACAAACGTCTGCTGTTACAAACTATAATTCAATATGTTAATCAATACATAATTTTGATAGCTATTGCCAAATTTCCCCCCGAAAATATATATTGGTTGAAATTCTCAGCAGCAAGGTGAGCGCTCCTGTCCCTCCCAACTACCATCAATATATTGTGTTATCAAAATCTAGAATCTTTGATAATCTGATAAGTAAAAAAAGAAAAGGATCCCATGATGGCATCATTTGTTTTCCTTCTAATTATGAAATTGTTTGAGAATACATTCATGGTTTTAAAAAACATCAGTATTTCCTTTTCTCTGAATGCTGCTTATATCCTCTATCAGTTTGTCTTATGAGGTGGTTGTTCTTTTTCTGATTGGTTTTTGGGAATTATTTTAATATTAATGAAATTATTTCTAAGTAAATAATCTGAGTTTCAATATTTTTCCTATTATGAATTTGTCTTTTAACTTTGTTAATAGTACTTTTTACCTTGCAGAATTATCTATTTTTAGTAAATTAGTGTATTAATCAATCTTTTCTTTGTGGCTTCTAAATTTTGTTGTATATTTATAAGGGTTTTTATTAATATAAGATCATTTATTTTTTAATTACTTTTTTTTTTACAGACTGCATTTTGATTCATTGTACACCAATGGGGTACATCTTTTCATTTCTATGGTTGTACATGATGTAGATTCATGCCATTCATGTAATCATACATGTACATAGGGTAAGGATGTCTGTCGCCACCATCTTTCATACACCCCCTCTCATTTCCCTCTACATAATCTAAAGTTCTTCCATTCTTCTCTCACTCCCCACCCCCCACCCCCGTTACATATCATCATCCCCTTATCAGGGAAAACATCCAGCCTTTGATTTTTCAGAATTGGCTTATTTCACTTAGCATGATATTCTCCAATTTCATTCATTTATCTGCAAATGCCATAATACTATTCTTCTTTATGGCTGAATAATATTCCATTGTGTATATATACCACAGTTTTGTTATCCCATTCATCTGTTGAGGGGCGTCTAGGTTGGTTCTATAATCTAACTGTTGTGAATTGAACTGCTATAAACATTGATGTGACTACATTACTGTAGTATGCTAATTTGGGGTATAAACTGAGGAGTGGGATAACTGGGTCAAAGGTGGGTCCACTTCAATTCTTCTGAGGATTCTCCACACTGCTTTCCAGAGTGGCTGCACCAATTTGCAATCCCACCAGCAATGTAAAAGTGTGCTTTTTTCCCCACATCCACACCAACATCTATTATTATTTCTGTTCTTGATAATAGCCATTCTAATTGAAGTAAGATGAAATCTTAAGAGTTGTTTCAGTTTGCATTTCTTTAATTACTAGAGATGTTGAACACTTTTTCATATATTTATTAATCACCTGTGTGTCTTCTTCTGTGAAGTGTCTGTCCAGTTCCCTGACCCATTTATTGATTGGGTTCTTTGTATGTTTGGTGTAAAGTTTTTTAAGTTCTTCATAAATTTTGGAGATAAGTGCTCTATCTGAAGTGCATGTGGAAGAGATTTTCTCCCACTCTCTGTGCTCTCTTTTCACATTGTTGATTGTTTCCTGTGCTGAGAAAAAACTTTTTAGTTTGAATCTATCCCACTTACTGATTCTTGCTTTTAGTTCTTGCACTATGGGGGTCTTGTAAGGAAGTCTGGTCCTAAGCCAACGTGATGGAGATTCGGGCCTACTTTTTCTTCTATTTGGTGAAGGGTTTCAGGTCTAATTCCCAGATCCTTGATCCATTTTGAATTGAGTTTTGTGCAGGGTGAGAGATAGAGGTTTAATTTCATTTTACTGCATATGAATTTCCATTTTTCCCAGCACTATTTGTTGTACAGGTTATCTTTTCTCCATTGTATTTTTTTGACTCCTTTGTCTAGTATGAGTTAATTGTATTTATGTGGTTTTTGTCTCTGTGTCTTCTATTCTGTACCATTGGTCTGCCTGTCTATTTGGGTGCTGATACCATGCAGTTTTTGTTACTATTGCTTTGTAGTAGAGTTTAATGTCTGGTATTGTGATACCTCCTGTTTCATTTTTTTTTGCTTAGGATTGTTTGGGCTATTCAAGGTCTCTTATTCTTCCAGATGAAGTTCATGATTGCTTTCTCTATTTCTATGAGGAACGTCATTGGAATTTTAATTGGAATTGCATTGAATCTGTATAGCACCTTTGGTAGAATGACCATTTTGACAATATTAATTCTGCCTATCCAAGAACATGGGAGATCTTTCCATCTTCTAAGGTTTTCTTCAATTTCTTTCTTTAGTGTTCTGTAGTTTTCATTGTAAATGTCTTTCACCTCTTCTGTCACATTGATTCCCAAGTTTTTTAATTTTTTGAAGCTATTGTGAATGGAGTGGTTTTCCTAATTTCTCTTTCAGAGGATTCATCACTTATGAATAGAAATGCAATAGATTTATGCATATTGATTTTATATCCTGCTACTTTGATGAATTTATTTATTAGTTCTAGAAGTTTTCTAGTGCAGTTTTTTGGATCCTCTAATTGTAGAATCATGTCATTAGCAAATAGTGACAGCTTGAGTTGTTCTTTTCCTATTCATATCCCTTTAATTTCTTTGGTCTGTCTAATTGCTCTGGCTAGTGTTTCTAGGATGATGTTGAATAGAAGTGGTGAAAGAGGGCATCCCTGTCTTGTTCCAGTTTTTAGAGGGAATGCTTTCAGCTTTTCTCCATTTAGAATTATGTTGTCTGTGGGTTTAGCATAGATAACCTTTACAATGTTGAGGTATGTTCCCATTATCCTGTTTTTTCTAGTGCTTTAAGCATGAAGGGGTGCTGCATTTTATCAAATGCTTTCTCAGCATCTATTGAAATAATCATATGATTCTTAACTTTAAGTCTATTGATGTGATGAATCACACTTATTGATTTCTGGATGTTGAACCAACCTTGCATCCCTGGGATAAACCCCACTTGACCATGGTTCACACTATCTTTTTAATATGTTTTTGTATGCAATTTGCCAGAATTTTGTTAAGGATTTTTTCATGTATGTTCATCAGGGATTTTGGTCTAAAGTTTTCTTTCCTTGATAAGTCTTTGTCTGGTTTTGGTATCAGAGTGATACTGGCTTCATAGAATGAGTTTGGAAGGGTTTCCTTCTTTTCTATTTCCTGGAATACTTTGAGAAGTATTGGTATTAGTTCTTCTTTAAAGATCTTGTAGAATTCAACTGAGAGTCCACCTGGTCCTGGGCTTTTCTTGGTTCTTAGGCTTTTGATGGCTTCTTCTATTTTGTTGCTTGAAATTGATCTGTTCCTGATTCAGTTTGTGAGGATCATATGTCTCTAAAAATTTGTCAATGTCTTTGATATTTTCCATTTTGTTGGAGTATAGATTTTCAAAGTAGCTTCTATGTGAGGATCATATGTCTCTAAAAATTTGTCAATGTCTTTGATATTTTCTATTTTGTTGGAGTATAGATTTTCAAAGTAGCTTCTAATTATGTTATGTATTTCAATGGTGTCTGTCATTATCTTTCCTTTTTCATCATGAATTCCAGTAATTTGAGTTTTCTCTTTCCTGCTCTTCATTAGTGTGGCTAAGGGTTTATCAATTTTGTTTACTTTTTCAAAGAACCAACTGCTTGTTTTGTCAATTTTTTGAATTGTTTCTTGTTCCAATTTCATTGATTTCAACGCTGATTTTAATTAGATTAGGTCTTTATTAAAACAAGATCATTTTTAAAAGGAAACTCCAAAGTTCTCATCTAGCACTATGAATTTTTATGTAAATTATTGATGACTTTGGTATTTATTCTGGTAGGAGGCAGGGATCTAACTCTATTTTGTATTGATGGCTACTAAGGAGTCCGAATCTGTTCATAGAAAATTCATCCCCACAATTTGAAATGCCACCTCTGTCATATACAACTGCCCCTCAGTACCCAAGAAGGACTGGTTCTAGGAACATCCACGTATCCTAAAATCTTCAGATGCTCAAATTTCTTGTGTTAAATGGTGTAGTATTGACATCATCTGTGCACATCCTCCCATACACTTCAAATAATTTCTAGATTACTTATAAGAGATTAATACAATATAAATAGTATGTAAATAGCTGTTATGTTGTGTTGTTTAGGCAATAATAACAAGAGAAGATGTCTGTACATGTTCACCACAGTTGCAATTTTTTCCAAATATTTTCAACCTGCAGTTGGTTGAATCCACTGATGGGGCACTCACAGATACAGAAGGACGAATTTATCAAATTATTTTGTAGAGAATAATGCTTTGTTTAGGCCACCATTATTCAGTTTAAAGATTTAGAAATTCCCCTGCATCACTTCTCCAGAGCTGATTCTTTTTTTTTTTTTTTATTTTTACTTAAATTTTTTATTGATCAAAATTGTACTTGATATAACTACTAAATCCCAATAGA
This sequence comes from Sciurus carolinensis, assembly GCF_902686445.1. NCBI lineage: Eukaryota > Metazoa > Chordata > Mammalia > Rodentia > Sciuridae > Sciurus > Sciurus carolinensis. Next base: position 75,039,612 of record NC_062219.1, on the reverse strand, counting down.
TGTGTTATAGTAAGGAACCAAAACTATAACATGCAGGAAACAGGCCAAGTGCCTTGCTGGAATTGAGAGAGCAAATAGGAACAAAGTTAACATAAAACTATAAGACTCCAAAACAAATTCTTTAATGATGCACGTTGTGCATCATTAAAGGTGCTGGAAGGACATCTATTCCAGTTCTCTCATGGTAAAATCGAGATCCATCACATGAGCCCCAGGAAATTTCTGATCTCACTTGTGCCTACCTCTCTGGCCCAGTGTAGGGCTCCTGCCACTTCTCTTTCAGGTTTGTGCTTGAACAGAATTTCCCCAGGTCTACTTCCTTGACATGGCCAAGACTGAGTCAAGCACTCCTCTTGTCTCTGCAGACTTCTGTATATTGTACAGTCTAATAGTCCAGTCGCTTGATGTTTTCACCTCTCTGATGGACATTATTCTTTGCTCCCAATCCTATTCATCTTTCTCCTAGTGACTAAAGGGCACTCCTGGTGTTAGTGCCCTTTCTCTTACACTAAGCACAGGAGCTTGTGATGACATTGGCTTACCCAGGACAGAGGAACCATACACATCCTAGGGCAAAGCCACTTAGCACAAGTCATGCCTCAAGTCCCAGTGATTGGTTCAGTGAGAAGTCTGTGCCCAAGAAGAACTAATGGGATATGTGAAAATTGGGCTGAGGAACTTGAACAAGGACTTGTATCAGAGTCATATTACAACTGGAGGTTGCAGAATAGAACAAAAATGAAGAAGTAGAACCAAATAATGGAGAGACAGAAAATTGTTTAAAGTTCTAGTTCAAACCAGAAACCAGCCTTGTCCCTGGACTATTTAATTATGTTAAGTTAATACCTTCTCTATTTTTCCTCAAGTCATTTTAAATTAGGTTTTCTCTCACTCCCAGATCAACCTTCTTAAGAACTCCTAAAGGTGAAGTTTCTTAAGAGCAGAAACTGGGTATTAATACTATTGTAATCTAGAGCTCCATGCCTGCAGCACAGGAGCATTCAATAAATATACAAGGGAAAAGAAAAAGAAAGAATCTAAGTTCTTTTAAATCCTAAAGTAACAACTGCTTCCAAATATAGATAGTCTACTTGCAAGAGACCCTGAGCAACCGATGGCAGAGTCTGGATACAAATCCAGGACCACTCCAGTCAAAATCTTTGGTTTCCTTGTCTATAAAATTGCAATGACAATCAATGCCTACTTTGAGGTCTGACACAAAAATAATGATGATGGTAATTATACATATGCAATATTATTGTCTGTTAGAACTAATTATTTCACCTTTTTTCTCCCATAAGGTCATTGTTCTTCAGAATCTTTATGTATTATAAATAATACATAGAACTCCCTAAACTTTAAAAGGAAGGCATCATGGGTAAATGATTACCCTGATTTCTTTAAAAAAAAAATGTTTTATTCAGTTTCCAATTATCTCTCCTAATGATAGAATGTAAAATAGTGGATACTTAAAAGTCATTAATATGTGTTTGGGGACCTTGTTCTATGGTGGATACAGCAGTAAATTTTCCTTCCTAATTGTATTTTGCCTTCAATGGCACCAAAATGAGCTTGGTTTATCTGAGCATATGTTGATCGGGTGGTAAAGAAGATAATTAATGTACTGGACAGGAATAGAAACCATCTTTAAATGTTTTTTTTAAAAATGCTTCATGTAATTCATAAAGCAGATAATCCACAAAGAAGGTAACGGAGTGCCATATGTCAAGAGAGTATAAGAAAGCGTCTTGTTCTACTGCTTCTATTGCTTCGTTACCATTTTAACATAGCATTATATTTTTTATTTTGCAATAAATAAAAGCTATCTATTTTAGTTAGTGGAACTAACTGCAAAATTTTATACCTCTGTAATATTCTCCTGTTTCAATTACCTTCTTAAAATAGCATAAATGTTGGCTGAAGCATTATTCATTCTATTCATAAGTCAATGCTGCTTAAATTCTGTTAGTGAAGTGTATTAAAAATTCTTTATGTACCTTTTTACCCTCCTTATTCTTAGTAACGTGAAGGTTAAAAGTCACGCAGAATATTTAAGGATATACTTTGGGTATTCTCAGAAAAAAAGTTAACCAAACTAGGTGAAGCAACCAACTTTTACAAGGCTCTGGTAGCCTGTTCATTATAATTGGTGATTCTGTTCCTTGATATATTACTTCTGGAGGGAAGTTTTCCAATTTTTATTTCTAAAAATACCTGATAATAGCCATTCTAATTGAAGTAAGATGAAATCTTAAGAGTTTGCATTTCTTTAATTACTATAGATGTTGAACACTTTTTCATATATTTATTTATCACCTGTGTGTCTTCTTCTGTAAAGTGTCTGTCCAGTTCCCTGACCCATTTATTGATTGGGTTCTTTGTATGTTTGGTGTAAAGTTTTGTAAGTTCTTTATAAATTGTGGTGATAAGTGCTCTACCTGAAGTGCATGTGGAAAAGATTTTCTCCCACTCTGTTGGCTCTCTTTTCACATTATTGATTGTATCCTTTGCTGAGAAAAAGCTTTTTAGTTTGAGTCCATCCCATTTATTGATTCTTGCTTTAATTCTTGTGCTTTGGGAGTCTTGTTAAGGAAGTCTGGTCCTAAGACAACATGATGAAGATTCGGGCCTACTTTTTCTTCTCTTTGGTGCAGGATCTCTGGTCTAATTCCTAAGTCCTTGATCCATTTTGAATTGAGTTTTGTGCAGGGTGAGAGATAATTTCATTTTACTGCATATGGATCTCTAGTTTCCTCAGCACCATTTGTTGAAGAGCCTATCTTTTCTCCATTGTATGTTTTTGGCTCCTTTGTGAGATTTCATCTTACTCCAATTAGAATGTGTATTATCAAGAACACAAACAATGATAGATATTGGCATGGATGTGGGGAAAAAGGCACACTTTTTACACTGCTGGTGGAGTTCCAAATTGGTGCAGCCACTCTGAAAAGTAGTGTGGAAAATTCTCAGAAAATTTGGAATGAACCCACCTTTTGACCCAGTTATCCCACTCCTCAGTTTATACCCAAAGGACTTAAAATTAGCATACTACAGTAATGCAGTCACATCAATGTTTATAGCAGTTCAATTCACAATAGTTAGATTATGGAACCAACCTAGATGCCCTTCAACAGATGAATAGATAAAGAAACTGTGGTATGTATACACAATGGAATATTATTCAGCCATAAAGAAGAATAATATTATGGCATTTGCAAATAAATGGAGGGAATTAGAGAATATCATGCTAAGTGAAATAAGCCAATCCCAAAAAACCAAAGGCTGAATGTTTTCCCTGATAAGTGGATGATTCTATATAATGGGGGTGGTGGGGGTGGGGAGTGAGAGAAGAATGGAGGAACTTTAGATTATTAGAAGGAAATGAGAGGGGGGTTATGAAAAATCGTGGAATGAGACAGACATCATTACCCTATGTACATGTATGATTACATGAATGGTATGAATCTACATCATGTACTACCATGGAAACAAAATGATGTACCCCATTTGTGTACAATGAATCAAAATGCAATCTGTAAAAAATTTAAAAATAAATAATTTTTTTAAAAATTAAAATAAAAATACCTGAAACATTTAGCATTTGACTTGATTGCACTTTGAAGGATTATTTTACCTGCCTAGTAGCTGGGATTACAGGCATAAAGCACTCACTACTCCTGTCTTTGAAAAAAATGGAGACACATACAAAAAAACAGATATTTGCTATTACAGTACTATTTATTGTAAGAAAAAATATGTAAATTTTTAAACAGTATATCTGTGCTTTTAAAAATCATGTCCTGAAATGTTATTCCATAGCCACACAAGATGAGTACAATATAATTATCATTAATTCTTTTTAGAAGATGGAGGGCTGGGAGTATAGCTCAGTGGCAGAGTTCTTGCCCGTAATGCATGAGGCCCTGGGTTCCATGCCCCCCACACCCACCCCACCTTCCACCAGAAAAGCAGAGGTTTGCCCCAGATATCTAGATGGGTTGTTTTAAGGGAAGAACATTTGCCAGTGATAATTGGAGTTGAAGCGTAATAGATAATTTTTACTTCTAATTTTCAACTTGCTGCACCATTATGAATTTCTGTAATAAACCTTTATAACTTTTATAATAATGGATTTTATTTTAACAGCTAGATCCTAGTTCCCAAAGCAGATAGACGAGGCAAACATCTCTCTTTAAGATGGTTTCAAAAACAGCCTTGAAGTTGGGAGCTTGTTTTACAGCTGCTGTTTCTAATTAGCTAGTTCTTTATCATAGTGGTACTTCACAGCTCAGTCTGTGGAATAGAAATTCTCTAACACAGTTGGGTACCTCCTTACTACTCAGTATGAGGATTTACTTTCCTATGGAAAAGTTATCTTCCATCCTACATTCTACCTTCTCATCTTAAACCCTTTGCTTTAAACACACAGTAGGTTCTATGTCCCTTGTCCAGAAACAGAGTACCTATTAGGAGGCTGTTGCAATAGTATGAGCAGGAAATAAGAAGACGGAACGGTGGCAGTAGCTCAGGACAGGGCGCTCAGTGGGAGATTCAAGAGACTACCCAGCCCAGGCAGGTTCTTTGCCTGGAATGATTTCCCTTCATCTCTGATCATATCCTCCCATCCTTCAAATTTCCATTCGCATACCCTCTTCTCAAAAAAAAAAAAGAAAAGAAACAAATCTTCTTGTCACCACTGCTGTAAATAATTTCCCACTTTTGATTTTCAGTTTTTCACCTATTTGTGTATAAATAGATAAATGTTTTATTGTAAAACAGAGAAAAGTAGCAGATACCTACAAAGAACTTTTTTCTTAAATCATTTGAGAATAAGTTGCTATCCTAATGTGCCATCAACCATGAATACTTTCATTATAAATTTCCTACCAAAAAAAGAGACATTTTCACATAACTACAGTATAATTATCAAAGTCAGAAAATTAATATTGAAACAACAATGCCATCTATTCCTCAGTCTGATAATGTTATTTATAGCAAAAGGGCCCTGTTCAGAATCAAGTGTTACATTTAATTACCATGTCCTTAATTTATTTCAATTAGGAGTTATGGCTTATTCTTAACTTTCATGACCTTGACACTTTAGAAAATTACAACTAGAATATCCATCAATTTGGGTTTGTCTAATGTTACCTCACAATTAAATTCAGATTCTGCATCTTCAATAGAAGTATCACAGAACTGATGTTGTATTCCTGTTGAACAGTATGTGATGGTGATTTCTTCTATTATAGGTTACGTTCACTTTGTTTAAGATGATTTCTGCCAGTTTTCTCAACTGTGAAGTTACTCTTTTCCCCTATGTAATTAATAATACTTTTGTGGGGACATACTCTGAAACTTTTATTCATTCATTTATTTTTCATTAGTAGACTCACCATCCATTTTATTCTATGAACTACAATTCATTACTATCATTATTCAGAAGCACAATTCAATGAGATTTGGCCACTGGGAACACATCAAAGTGGCCCCTGTGTCCTTTGGTACATTCTCATCTTTCTTTGAGCATTTCCTTACTTGTTTATTTATTTATTTATTTTATTTCTTTATTTGTTACTGGGGATCAAATCCAAGGGCACTTTACCACTGAGCGACATCCCAAGCCCCTAGTACTTTAAATGTTTTATTTTGACACGGTTCTCACAGCTGTCCAGGCTGGCCTTGAATTTGCAATCCTCCTGACCCAATCTCCCATGTTAGATGTTCCAAACTCTTTTGTACTTTCCCTTCCCCAGACCTGAAATTATCCATCTCTATAAGAATTCCACATTCCCTTAAGAATGATATTTAGAAGCCAAGGTCTGAGTCCTAGGAGTTCTTACTCCACTAAAGGTATCACTGTTCCCAAGACCACTCAGTGGACAGAGCTTAGGAGTCTTGGAATACATGTATCTGCATGTACATATAAATCCACACACATTTACATCTATAGTTATTAAGATGTCTATCACATATACTGAAGACTGTCATTCATGGCTACAGATTTCAACTCCATGGAGTTTATTTCCGAATTTCTCCCTTTCTGTATTCTCAATTCCTTTTTCTGGCAGTGAAAAACCTACCTCCCATTAACCTTCATATATTTCTTACTTAAACAATTGCCCTATATTAAGCTACTACTTCCCCAAAAAGATTTCCCCCTTATTTCACTCAGGACATGACCCACAAGAATGTCCTACCCCTAGCCATTCTCTGGAAACCTCAAGCCAGGTTCTTCACCCCCAAGTGAATGCCCTACTCACCCTGCTTGGACTCTGATACCCACTCCAGGCCACCTTATGTGTGTACCCTCCTCATTTTTAGTCAAGGACATTCTTATACCTTAAAGTCCTTGGCCAAAATATGAATTTATTAATATACTTGAAGTGCACTGTTTTCTATCCATCAGACCAGTCATTAATATGATTATTTAAAAGAGAAAATATATGTTTTTCATTTTATTAAATACTACACACACACACACACACACACACACACACACACACACACTCACTGACATTCCTTTACAATGAGGAGTTCCTTCACTCTCCCTCCTCTGTGGATCAATAATTGGCAAAAGAGGATCAAATTATTAATATTTTATGCAAAATATTGCCTATCACATTCTGGAAAATTTTTTCTGATAAGAAGGATGATGATAATAAAGGGAATACAAGGAATAGAACAAAAAGTGAGAGCAATGAAAAAATCAGAAAAGTGAATTTCACCTTTTTGTGTATCTATAAAGTACCAATTAATAAAAATAAAAAGTGAGAGCAATGAGAAAACCAGAAAGAGAAAAGATGGGAATGAGAAAGGTGGCAAGGGTGGCCATGGAGAGGGCATGACCAGGGGAAAATAAGGCAGAAAAGAGAAGCTAATGGGAGAAAAGTACATAGCAAGTGGCCTTCAGGAGAGCCTGACAGCCACCAAACCCCCGGTAAAGGGCTCCAACCCTTCATCAGCACTAAGCAGTGCACTGTCAAAATGAAAAAAAAGATGTCATCTACTCCAGAATCATAGCAAATCAGAGCAAGTGATGGAGAAACTGCTACTTCATATATTTTTTTCAACACACAAATGAGTGAAACTGACATGGAGAAACTTGGTGCAGTCAACTTTGGAGTTTTATCTATATATTTGTTTACTGACAATATTTAAACAAATGTTATTTTGAGAATCACTTCTAGAAACTATTCATCAACATCTTCAAAATGGTGCAAGGGTTCTCGGCCAAAACTTTGAAAATATTAATATTCTATATATAAAGAGACTATCTGCAATATTTAACATTGCATCAGTTTTGCTGTGTTAATAAAGAAACTACATATCATGTAACTCATGATGTCAGTGTGTCTGACTCAGACCTCTACAAAACATCCAGGAGGACATCTTGTCTAGAGCTAGGGTCTTGTCAGAGTCATCGCCTTTTTAACAATCTTGGTTCAAAACAGTATAACAGAGAGGCCAGTGGCAGAGGAAGGGGATTGAGGAGAGAAAGGGAGGAAAGATGAAATGATCAAACTATCCTATGTACATACATATATATATATCATAGTGAATTGTGAATATCACCTTTATAGATCTCTATAAAGCACCAATTAATAAAAGCTATAAATAAAAAGAAGGAAGACCAGTAAAGAAGAGGAAAGAGAACAGGGGGCAGAGAAAGAAAGGGAAGGGGAAGTATTAAGGACCAAATCGAAACAAATTACATTAAATGCTTGTATAGTTAGGTCAAAATGAACCCCAATGTTATGTATAAATAAGTCACTAATAAAAAGAAAACTCATTGATGATTTAAAAATAGTTCAAAACAATATAAAGTTATTCTCTTCTACATCTAAGCTTGCTGGATCTCCAAAAAGTAACTCTTCAAACAGAATAGAACTAAAGCAAAAGTTTTGCTTCTAGAAGAGTATCTGAGCCAGGTGCAGTGGAACACACCTGTAATCCCAGCTACTTCGGAGGCTGAGGCAGGGAGATCTCAAGTTCCAGGCCAGCCTCAGATGCCTCAAAAACGACTGAGGATATGACTCAGCAATGGAGGGCCCATAGGCTCATTCCTTAGTACTGAAAAAAAAAAGGAAAAAACAATATTTATTCTTATACCAACTTAATGAAGATTTATTATATAGTTTGGTTTAGTTAGCAGATAATTGTAGTTGAGGTAAATTTTTCTATATGCTTCCTACAGGTGCTATTTAGAGGCTACTGAAAATATCAGTAAGGAACATTAATAACTTTCAGAAAACCCACTTTTCTTTCTTCCTTTCTAATACAATCCTGATTTTGTCTAGATATTCCCTCTCTACCCACAAATGACTGAGAAAAAAGAGATCTAGGGTCAAATTGTCCTGTTTAGTTGAAGCCAGTCAGCACATGGCATTGCTCATTGCTCTGGCTACTGACATAGAGAAGTCACATAAGCACATTGCCTGCATTGCTCCAGTCACAGTCGGAGGGAAAGGCACTCTCTTAGAACATGAGCAAGAGTATATATATTGCATCATATGCTCATGGTAGGTATTTTGCAACCATAAAAGGACTACTGTGAATTCCAAACTGACTGAGAGCAACAGAGCAGAAATGTGGGAGGAATTTAGGTCTCTGGTGACATCATTGAATCACTGAGTCACCAACCTGACCAAAGCTGAACTCTCATGAGAGATAATCGACTTTACTATATAGTTCTTCACTGAATCAGACTTTTGCACTTGTAGCCAGGAGCATCCTATTGACTGGGCCATGTTTAAGTTCAAGGCCGAAAGCCAAAATTGCAAGTAGACATCCATGACAACCTAACAGTGCTGGGAAAAATGTTTCTACAGATTAAGTCAAGAGTTACAAGGTTGCCTTAGCTTTTCTGCAGGAAAAAAAAAAAAAAAATCTGGAAATATGGCAAAGTTTCTCTTGCAGTTTCCTTATGTTCAGACAACTTTAAAACTAAAACATGGCCTCAGAATCCTTTCTTTTCTGACTTAGAATCAGTAATGCCAGCTTTGCAAAGGTAACTTCATTGAATTGAGGACAAAGGAAACCATGCTTTATAAATTCAACCTGAAACAATCTTAGAGAATTCTTTGACAGCTACCTAACTCTGAATCAGTTTTTAGCCCAGCTGCCATCAAAATAAAAGTGTCAAAATCACTTGAATGCCCAAGATACCTTTCATGCTGCTATATCAACCTCTTTTTCAAGTTTAACATCAGAAGACTTAATTTGGGGCAAAGTTAATGTTTACCTTAGGGATTTTTTTTTTTTTTTTTTTTTTTGCATGTTTCAGATTCATCTCAGTTATTTCCAGAAAATCACCACAAAATTTACATTTTTTTTCCAGGCATAAAACATTCTGGGATCAAAATCAATTTTCAATTTAATAAAATAAGTCAAATGCAAATTCATTATACACATGTTTTATGACCTTTCTGATGAGAAATATACTTTCATCTGATTCACAAAGGAGTCCGTGACTCAAAAAAGTTAAAACTATTGCTGAACTCTGAATAATAAATATAGGTTGCCAGAGAAATTATCACAAAAGAGGAAGTAGAGAGAAGGACTAAAATAAGATATGTGTTTAAAGTTTTGACAAAGTTAGGGAGATAGCTCTAAGGTAAATACCTCCTGGAGATGCAAAGTGGCTGTGTGTGTGTGTGTGAGTGTGTGTGTGTGTGTGTGTGTGTGTGTGTTTGAGTCTGTTACAATAGACTTGGGAAACCCCAGCATAAGATGCCCTGGAGACTTTTAGATACTTAATATATTGTTATGCATTTACAGATTAGGTGCATGGTCTATATTAAAGTCCTGGTAGGAAATTTAAGGCACAATCCACAAGGGTTATTGAAGAGATTTTAATGAAAAGACCATTTACATAAGAATGGACAGGATTAAGGGAAACCACAGTTATGTGGAAGGATTCTCCTCGTACTGACAAGAATAGAAGTTGTTGCCACTTCTATGCCCAAATGTGAAAAGGGGGTAGTTTCTCCAGAAGCTAGCCTGGGAGAGGCACAGCTATAGGAAAAGGGCACCTGATAGGAGCTATGACCCTGGGTAGAGAGATGCAGAAACTGCCAACCTACAGCTCAACAAGAAAGGGGGCAGGAAAATAAATACCTAAACTCGTTCTCTTAGCATCCTTTGACCTTTCATTCACCAAATCCAGACAAAAGTTGAAAGAGGACCTGAATTACCCTGCCCAGAGATATCAGTCCTCAAGGCCTGGAGGAGATCAAAGGTGAAGAGGGACCTGATAAAGCAAACATCTCCAATGCAGACTGTACACAAATAATAGTACAGGAAGACTTTAAGAAATGAAGGCATTAGCCAGGCACTGAGGAGCACATCTGTAATCCCATCAGCTCAGGAGGTTAAGGTGGGAGGATCGCAAATTCAAAGCCAGCCTCAGCAAAAATGAGGCACTAAGCAACTCAGTGAGACCCTGTCTCTAAATAAAATACAAAATAGGGCTGGGGATGTGGCTCAGCGGTCAAGCGCCCCTGAGTTCAATCCCTGGTACCCAAAACAAAAAAAGAAATGAAGGCATTTATGGGCTGGGGATATGACTCAATGATAGAGTGCCTGTGAAACCTTGGGTTCAATCCCTAGCACAAAGGAAGGAAGGAAGGAAGGAAGGAAGGAAGGAAGGAAGGAAGGAAGGAAGGAAGGAAGGAAGGAAGGAAGGGAGGGAGGGACGGAGGGAGGGAGGGAGGGAGGAAATGGAGTTATGTGCTTTCACAATAGCTCTGGTACACATTTTTTGGCAAAGATGTTTATTTAAGAGCCCTTTCCATTTTGTTGATGCTACTTTTTAGTCATCATACTTCATGTTGACAACTTTATGAATATAAACAAATACATATTTTATAATCATTAACTTTCTGACAGTAAAGTCAATCCTCTTGCCTCAAGCAAAAATACTCTTCCAGTTCCCTAGACTTAGCAGTTCTTTAAAACTGTTGAAGAGCAGTGTTTATGTAAACCCGAGACAATTGCTTTAATTCCATCTCCAAACTATACTATTTTACATTAGATTTATATTTCTCTTTTGAGTTGTCATGAACATAAATCGTGCCTGGGCATGTGTGTGAGTATGTGGTATAATTTATAGAACCAGTCGATTGACAGTTCAAGTGTTGAGGCAATCTGAAACGACACCACTAGCCTGTCATGTCTCTGTCTTTGAAGGAACAGATGGTGTAGGCTGTGGTTCAGTGGAAAGAGTCAAGGACTTTCTGTATGGGGACAATAGTTATGAGTTATCTTTTCATTAAAAGTCTACAGGACTCAGCAATTCCCTTCACCAGTCTAGTTGTTCTTTTATGGACTAAAGGGCTAGGGCCAGAGAGGTGTTTCAGTGACTTCCAGAATTACAGTTCTTTGGTTCCCATGCATGTGCCTGGTGGTGATACCTTATAGGAACCATTGAAAGGGCTTTTTTTTTTTTTAACTGACATAGCAAATGCTAAATGCTCTATTTTAGATAAAGAAACAGCAAATAACATTAAAATACAGCAAATCCTCAGTGACTTTTTGTGAGTCCAACAGCTGTAGCCTCAGATGAATCTCAGCATCTCCCTGAATTGCATAAAGTATGCTTACCATTTGACAGTAAATATTTACATGCCTGAGTAATGATTCCACAAAGCTTTGAGAAATGAAGAGGATAATTCATACCCTAGAGCTGATCTGTACTTTGTAATTCAGTTCCATTGAAAAAACTCTCTTTAATATGTTTAATTTTCTGGAAGGAGGGAAAACGCTATTCTGCCACTGTTGATACTGAAGTAGACAAGCAGTTGCACAGGTATTGTACAACATTTCTGTACCCTGTAAATAAATAATTACCTATGCATTTAATACCTAACATATGCCATACTAATAATATACATATATTATGTATATAATATTCATAATATTATAGTAGTCAAGTAATTTAACCAAAGATAATAACTAATAAGGGAATGAACCAGATTTTTTTGTTTTTTCTGTACTGGGAATTGAATCCAGGGGCACTTAACCACTGAGATACATGAGGTACATCAACAACCATACATATATACATATATAGAGAGATTTTTTTTTTTTTAATTTAGAGATAGGGTCTCAGGGTTGCTTAGGGCCTCACTAAGTCACTAAGGCTGGTTTTGAACTTTTAATCCTCCTTCCTCAGCCTCCCAAGCTGCTGGGATTACAGTCATGCACCACAGCACCTGGACAGAATTTGAACCTAAGACTCAAGTTCATATCTCCATCCTTGTTAACCCAGTAACCCCAGAAACTGATGAAACATACCCACTACATCTCAAATGCCCATTTGTTTTTCATGGAAAATGAAACTTTTCATTTAACTTTGAGTTCTCCCTTTAGTAATTTCTCTGAACTCTGAACCCTTCTCCTTGTGCCTTTAGCACTATCTACCACTCCCTGGGGCATGAAAACCAGGTGGGCTTGGCCCAGACTCAAATGTCAGTGTTCTCTAGCACTATAGCAGAAGCAAGTGACTTATCGATGAGGCTTCAACCTTAGGCATTAAAAGCCCTACATCTTGTCTCTCTTCCTATTACAGACCACATTTTTCCATAAGAATTTAACTCCTCTCTCCTTCCACCAAAATTACACAATTGTCTGAATAACCTGCTCCCTGCTTTAATTCTCTCTGGAAAACATCCACTTACATGGTGGATTGTGAATTGTGCTTCTATAAACATTGAGGTGACTGTGTTGCTGTAGTATGTAGTGGTAGATAGGAAAACATTGCCTTAGAAAATTCTACATCTTTCCTGAGAAATGAAGAAAAATGGGAGGCACTCCCCTAACGTATTCCCATTCTGTCTTGGATTCAGTCTCTTAGAAATAGACTCTGAGATGGAGAATTATGTGCAGAAGTTTAGTTGGAAAGTGTTCTCAGGAGTTACACCTGAGAAGAGAAAGACTTGGCAGAGGGGGAGAGGATCCAGAGATGGGTCAGCACTAAAGTGGGTATGGGGTGAGCACCACTGTATACACTGAACCAGCTCAGACTATGGACCCCAGCCCACCTATGTCCTCAGTTTAATTATTCCTTCCTCTTCTAAACAAAAGATTTCTAAGACTCTAAGGACCATCCTGGAATCTCACTATGAAGAATTTAAAAGAATCCTGAGCTCTCCAAGGAAACTAAATGGAATGAAGAGAGATTATGAAATAGGAAAATTTTTTAAATAATAGAATGAAACTGGGTAATCTGAATGAAAGCCAGTCAGATCTAGATGGAGTATAGCATCTCACTGATTCATTATCAAACCAAATAATTTAATTATATTCCATCACCATGTGTTTTCACATCCTACACCATACAATGTGAAGTCTGTGTTATTAGATTAGAGAATGGAAAGGTAAGAAGTGGGTGGGGAGGGGTGGAGGGCAGGGGACACAGAGACACCACTCCTCATACCAAGCAAAAAAAGTCATTATTTAAGGATGACAGAATGCATTATAAATTAAGAAACAGCCTTAAGATGTAAAATAAAATATGTAAATTCATCTTTTATTTTCCTTAAGTAAACCAAGTGTGACTATCTTAAACTATTAGAAGTATCTTTCTCTTTCATTTTGTGAACTTCAGCCATTTACAATTGTATTACTGAGAAATATTTTTAGACCTAATTTAACATGTTACTCTTCATTATTACAATTAAATTTAACAAATCCCAGAAAGAAAAGTATTCCCCCAAAGAATAATGTCTACAAATGATTATTCAAGAACTGATAACTTAGCAATTACATATTACTACTGCTGGACTCTTCTGATCAAAATATAAAGATATTTTTCAGGGAAAAATACCACAAGTTCTAGAATAAGAAGACTTTAGTGACAGAACCATGAGGGGGAAAATGTAAAGTTTTTATTTGAAAGTATCAAGACCCTGATATTCCACTCCTGGGTATTTTCCCAAAGGATCTAAAATGGGCATACTGCAGCAACACAGCCACCTGAATGTTTATAGCAGTACAATTCACAATAGCTTAATCATGGAATAACCTAGATGCCTGTCAATAGATGAATGGGTTAAGAAATTATGGTATATATATATATATATATATATATATACACACACACACACAATGGAGTTCTACTCAGCCATATAAAAGAATGAAATTATGGCATTTGCCAGTAAATGAATGGAAATGGAGAATATCATGCTAAGTGAAATTAACCAAACTCAGAAACTCACAGGTCAAATGTTTGCTCTCGTATGTGGAAGCTATAGTAAAATAAAGGAAAGGGAGAGGGAAGGATAAAATTACATAAAGAACCAATCAAATAGAAATTAACAGACAAGTGAAAGGAATTACAGTGTTGAATGGGAGAGGGGAGAGAGGAGGGGAAGAAAAAAGGAGGATCATGAACTGAAATCGATTTCCATGCTTGTATGAGTTTATTGGGATGAACCCAACTACTATGTAGAACCATAAATCTCTAATAATAAAAAGAGTATCAAGTCAAACTCAGTGGCATTTTCAGGGCTGAAAACAATTATTTGCTTTTATCATAATGCATTACATAATAAATATACAAATAATGGTATTATGACCAAATAAATTAATAACTCGACACTCTAAAGTTTTAAAAAATAAGTAAGTATTATTTATTCACTTAAAATATTTCTCATAATTTAGAGTGTCCCAGAAATTATACAAAATGCACTCTTAAGTCTGTCTCCAATATTTTATTTATTTATAAGATTAATATTTTATATTAGATAAACTATGCTATGAACAGAATACAAGCTTGCAGAAAGCAAGGTTTATAGTCTGCTTTATGTAAAACATATCACCAACAGCTGGAACATTAACTAGCACAATGTAGACACTCAATAACTATCTGTTAAATCAATAAAGTTCAAGGTCAGTGAGGATAAGACAGCATTAAGAACAGGAAGTGCCCTTGCCATTCAATGAATGAATTTTATATTAGAAAGAGAACTAGTAGTATATAAAGCAGAGTAGTTCAATCCAGATTTGGGTTAACACTAAAACACTCCATTGACATCAATCCAAATTCTATTTACAATCCTGGATTCCTGTGTAAATGTTCTGAAATCTTTTAGAATGGTACAACAGGCATAAGCCCAGAACCACAACAGCTTTATATCAATACAGAGTAAAGAGA
This sequence comes from Sciurus carolinensis, assembly GCF_902686445.1. NCBI lineage: Eukaryota > Metazoa > Chordata > Mammalia > Rodentia > Sciuridae > Sciurus > Sciurus carolinensis. The sequence goes on along the minus strand of NC_062219.1, from coordinate 75,024,455 downwards.
TAGCTTGTTTATAAAATTTCACCATGAATTATTCATGATATGAAGTCAGCAAAATGCTTACTAATTCAACTATAATGCTCTTACTTGACCAAGAGATTGAATTGGATTTTGAAAAACAAGGAGACACAAGAGAATTTGGCAAGAAATAGCCCACATACAGTCAATGATCTTCCCATGAAGATCCTCAAAATCATATCAACATCACCATAATATTGTGTGTTGTACAGTTTACAAAGCTCATTGACATCTAATGCAGTATCTAATTTGATTCTCACAATAACCTGTGAATCAAGAAATACTACCAAATCATGTTGCATTTTGGGGAGTACTAACATCACAGCTTTAAAAATCTAACCAGTTGAAAAATAACAAATGAAAATCACAACCATGGGAGTGAGGGGAAGAATAGATGTTCAGTGAATTAGAAAAGAGGGAATGAAGAGAAGTAAGGAAGGATAGAAATAGGAAGGAATGGAATGAGTCTGACATGACTTTCCTATGTACATATATGAATATACCACAGTGAGTCTCCATACCATGTACATACACAAGACTAGGATCCTAATTAGAATAAGACATACTCCATGTTTGTATAAATATGTCAAAATTGATTCTACTGTTATATATAACTAAAAAGAACAAGTAAACAAAATTTAAAAATCACAATCATAATAATCAGCTATTTCCTAAATAGCACTTATTATGTGTCAAGTATTTTTTAATTTTTTTATTCCAATTATTTATACATGACAGTAGAATGCACTTTGAAACATCATACATAAATGAAGTACAATTTCTCATTCTTCTGGTTGTATATGATGTAGAATCACACCACTGGTGTGGTCATATATACACATAGGGTAATAATGTCTGATTCATTTTACTATCATTGCTACTCCCATGCCCCCTCCCCTCCTCTCACTTCCCTCTGCACAATACAAAGATCCTTCATTCTTCCATACCCCACCATTATCAATCAGCATCCACTTATCAGAGAAAACATTGGCCTTTGATTTTTTTTTTTTTTTTTTTTTTTTTTTTTTTTTTTTGCAGTACTGGGGATCGAACTCAGGGCCTTGTGCTTGCAAGGCAAGCACTCTACCAGCTGAGCTATCTCCCCAGCCCTGGCCTTTGATTTTTTAGAATTGGCTTATTTCATTTAGCATGATATTCTCCAACTCCATCCATTTACCTGCACATATCATAATTTTGTTCCTCTTTAAGGCTGAGTAATATTCCGTTGTATATATACACCACAGTTTCTTTATCCATTCCTCTATTGAAAGGCACCTAGGTTGGTTCCATAGTTTAATTATTGTGAGTTGAACTGCTGTAAACATTGATGTGGCTGTGTCACTGTAGTATGCTAAGTCTTTTGGGTATAACCCAAGGAGTGGGATAGCTGGGTCAAATGATGACTCAATTCCAATTTTTCTAAGGAATCTCCATACCACTTTCCATAATGGTTGCACCAATTTGCTATCCCACCAGCAATGTATGAGTGTATCTTTTTCCCCACATCCTCACCAACATTCATCTTTACTTGTATTGATGATAATTGCCATTCTCACTGGAGATGAAATCTTCAAGTAGTTTTGATTTGCATTTCTCTAATTGCCAGAGAAGTTGAACATTTTTTCATATTTTTGTTGATCAACTGTGTATCTTCTGTGAGGCATCTGTTCAGTTCCTTAGCCCATTTATTGATTGGGTTATTTGGGTTTTTTGGTGTTAAGATTTTTGAGTTCTTTATATATTCTGGAGATTATTGCTCTAGCTGAGGTGGATGTGGTAAAGATTTTCTCCCATTTTGTAGGCTCTGTCTTCACATTATTGACTGTTTCCTTTGCTGAGAAGAAGCTTTTTAGTTTGAATCCATCCTATTTATTGATTCTTGATTTTACTTCTTGCGCTTTACAAATCTTGTGAAGGAAGTCAGATCCTAAGCTGACATGGTGAAGATTTTGTCCCACTTTTTTGCTTTTCTTTCTTTCTTTTTTTTTTCACTTAAAATAGATCGATATCAACTTTAATTTAATTTTAATTTAATTTAATTTTTTTTCTGGCTGAACATGTTACATTCATATTGGTAATGTATTCATACATGTATACAGGGTAATAATGTGCATCTCATTCCACTGTCCTTTCCATTCCCCTACCCACACCCCTCCCCTCACTTCCCTCTGCACAATCTGAAGTCCCTTCATTCCCCATCCCCCATTATGGATCAGCATCACTTATCAGAGAAAACATTTGGCCTTGTGGTATTTTTGAGTTTGGCTTATTTCACTTAGCACAATGTTGGGGCCTACTTTTTCTTCTACTAGGCACAGGATCTCTGTTCTAGTGCCTAAGTCTTTGATCCACTTTGAATTGAGTTCATGCAAAATGAGAGATAGGGGTTTAATTTTGTTTTGTTACATATGGATTTCCAATTTTCCCAGCACCATATATTGAATAGGCTATCTTTTCTCCAGTGAATGATTTTGGCATCTTTGTTTAGTATGAGATAACTGTATTTATGTGGGTTTGTCTCTATGTCTTCTATGCTGTACCATTGGTCTACATGTCTGTTTTGGTGCCAGTACCATGCCATTTTTGTTACTATGTGTCTGTACTATAGTTTAAGGTCTGGTATTGTGATGCTTCCTGATTCACTCTTCTAGCTAAGGATTGCTTTGACTATTCTAGTAATACAGTACCCCTTCATGTTCAAAACACTAGAAAAACTAGGCATAGTAGGAACATACTTCAACATTGTAAATGCTATCTATGTTAAACCCATAGCCAACATCACTCTAAAGTCAGAAAAATTGAAAGCATTCCATCTACAAACTGGAACAAGGATGCCCTCTTTCACCATGTTTATTCAACATTGTCCCTGAAACTCTAGCCAGAGCAATTAGACAGAAGAAAGAAATTAAAGGGAATAGAATAGGAAAAGAAGAACTCAAATTATCACTATTTCCCTATGACATGATTCTATATTTAGAAGATCCAAAAAATTCCACCAGAAAACTTCTAAGACTAATAAATGAATTCAGTAAAATATCAGGATATAAAGTCAACATCTATAATCAAATACATTCCTACACATCAGTGACGAATCTACTGAAAGAGAAATTAGGAAAACTACCCCGTTCACAATAACCTCAAAAAAGATAAAATACTTGGGAATCAATCTAACAAAAGTGAAAGACCTCTACAATGAAAACTACAGAACACTAAAGAAAGAAATTGAAGAAGCCCTTAGAAGATGAAAAGACCTCTCATGCTCCTAGATAGGCAGAATTAATGTTGTCAAAATGCCCATACTACCAAAAGCATTATACAGATTTAATGCAATTCCTATTAAAATCCCAATGTCATTCTTCATAGAACTAGAAAAAGCAATCATGAAGATCATTTGGAAAAATAAGAGACCCAGAATAACTAAAGCAATTCTTACCAAGAAGAGTGTCAAGTATTATTTACATGCTTTACATCTGTTAAGTCATTTACTCCTCAAAACAATAACAAGTTTCCAAATAAGGATCATGACTTCAGCTTTTTCAGTGTTGGTGGGCAAATTTGCTATACCTGATATAAAAATTGCACTTTTTGCCAGTCTCTTCTGATGTGAAGATAATCAGGGAATGACCACCCTGACTTTTCCTCCAAAAGTCATGCTGTAAAGCTGGAACAGAGAGAATTGAGGACTGACTGGACCAGGTTTGCATGACCTAGTGGTCTGTTCGCCAATGGAACCTGAAAGTGTAGGCTTCAGCCTCCCCTGGGCCCAGGCAGCTCTTTGCTGATGAGAAGGTGGGGGAGAGTTAATGTTAGACTTTCCCCAATCTCCCCAGTCTCTCACAGGTTTTTGCAATGAGTGGGAAATTGCCCTTAAAATGCTACTTATCTCTCTTGAGAAGAAAAGCAGATCTCTCCATTCCTCTATGGGAAACTGCAGGGAAGAAAATCGTACCCCCAAAATCTTCAACAGCCAGCTGAGGGAAACTGCAAAACAGGTAGGCTTACTACCTGCTTCATAGTCAAAGAACTGGAAGGTAGCAAAGACAGGCCTTGAGCCCCAGTGGTCTGATGCCAGAGTTCATACAGTGTTCACTCCACACAACCTTAAAAAAAATGGTCCTCAAGACCTTTGCTACCATTTAGAAGGACAATATTTTTAATTTTAGAAAAATAAAAATACTTATTTTTTTAGATACCAGAGCTCAAATGAGTAGAAGAATGGAGGGAAGGGTTTTCCAGATTGGAAGGAACTTGAATCAGTAGAGAGAGTATCGGGTCTATCATTATGGTTAGGAAAGATGGATTAACACAGGATGAGGAAACTCTCTTATTATCTTAGCTCAACTCAGATCCACTTTCCTTGTTGAATTGTGGACATCTCAAGATCAAGAACCATGGTCATCCTTTAACCCCAGGAGTATCTGTCCAGTTAGAGCTATCTACCCAGGGTAGGAGAATTGAACAAGATTGAAGGTGTGCATTCCCTTGTTTCATAAGAACTCTACAGTACACATTATAACAAGGGGGACTTTAAAATCAAATCTTGACTCCTAAAAACCATGTGTTACCAAGTCAGACTGGAAGGTATGTAATGCCCTTGTCTGTAAAGTATTGGAATGCTTTTGACTTTCATCACAAACTTTTCTTCTCTGTACATTTCTTCTTCTGTAATCCCCTCTTATTTTGTGTGGTAAACATGAGGTTACTTTTCTCCACATAATATTCACCTCAGAAAGCTGCCACAACCTATTCTATCAGAGTTGGTAAAGTGTTAGTTAAAAATTCTTGGTGGTATAGGTAATATCTTGTAAATAAATTCTGATAATTTCTCAGGGATGCTATTTACTATTTATGCTATTTTGGAAAGGGAAAATTTTATGTCCCTACCTTGGTGTGTGTCTTATAATCATTAAAAAGTATGAAGTATAGCATTTCTACCAACTTTCTCACAAGAGCTTGAATTCATAAGCATGGTGATCAGAAGAATTTGTTTTCCTCTAAGAAGTTTTGGGATTGGAATTAAACAGAATCAAGGCAATAGTCCTCATAACTGAGCATGGGAGTTCACACTGTAATTCCAGATACTTAGGAGAAAAGGCAAGAAGATCTTAAGTTCAAGGTCAGTCTCAGCAACTTAGCAATACTGTCTCAATTTTTTTTTTAAAAATTAAGGGCTGGGACTGTATTTCAGTGGTAGAACATCCCTGGGTTCAATCCCCAATACCTTAAAAAAAATGGTCCTCAAGACCTTTGCTACCATTTAGAAGGACAATATTTTTAATTTTAGAAAAATAAAAATACTTATTTTTTTAGATACCAGTCTAGGCTTGTTAATAGCAATTATCACTAATCAGTCGTAACTGTTTTGCCAAATCTAGATACAACCTCTGAATCCTTGGTCCAACACCCATGAGCTGGAGTTTATATGAGGAGAAATATTTGATTTTCCTATTATAGCTGAAATGCTTCACTTGCGGCAGTTTAAGAAGAAAAACTAAATATTATTATAATATTTACAGAGATATCAGTGCCCTTTCAGATTCTGATTAGTGCTACTAATCCCTGTGGACTGTTTCAGTACTTTGCTGGGAAATAGAGAAATTCAATTAGCTATATTCTAGAAGAGACTGTGGCAAATAATAGCTTAGCTATTGAAAAGGTTCACCATGGGTAAGAAGAGGCATAACACAATCCTCTTGGTCCACCAAATAACCATAATATTGAGGAAGGAGAAGGAGGCAAAAAATTGACAAAGTAATTATTATAAACCTGGGAGTCAGACAATATACAAATGTCTATACAAAAGTAAAGGCAAAATACATTTGCTTTTTGTAGCAAGTCAGTCAAATATAAACTAAGCAAATAAGCATAGGTGCTTCCTAGTTCCTTCCCACACCCATGGCAATATCACTCATCAGTTCATAGCAATTTTCATGCTGAGCCCAAATATAACCAAAGGCAACCCAAATTCAATGCATCAGCCAGTACAGCCACTAATGCATAAGATAACGCTTGGTTGTCATTCCCAATCTTGTTTCTGTGGCCAAACGCCCCATTAGTTTTACTGTATATAATAAACCCAGGCTCTCCATAGTACACATGAATCATAAAAGTTGCCATAAGTGAGAAGTAAGTTGAATAAATTGATCTTATCCCACCTTGCAATAACAAAAGAACAAGAAAATTATCTAATATTCCTATAATATTCCATAATATATAAAGAGCTTTGGCAGCACCATCCAATAGAATTTTGAGTAATTATTCAAATATTATTACCTGTTCCATCTACTACTAATCACATGTGCCCAGTGAACATTTGAAAAGTGGCACTGATACCACCAAGCAACTGATTTTCAATGTAGTTTAATTTAAATTTAAATAGCCATGTGTCTTAGTCCATTCTGTGCTGCTACAACAAAACACCTAACTGGGTAATTTATAAAGAACAGAAATTTTTTTCTTGTAGTTCTGTAATGAAGTCCAAGATCGGGTTCAGTTGTCTGATGAAAGCTGCATCCCCAGAAGAGAGAAATGTTGTGTCCTCACATGGTAGAAGACAGAGTGGCAAGTTCATCAAACATGTGAAGCCCTTATATAAGGCTTTAATCCCATTCACAAGGATAAACCCCATTCATGGCCCTATCACTTCTTAGAAACCTCACCTTTACTACTACCACATTGGCAACACCTGAATTCTGAAGGGAATACATTCAAACCAAAGCACCATGCATGGCTGCCGTCTTGTTTGAGCTTCATAATAATGTTGCCTAAAAGGTTATCTCCATTTTAAAAAGGAAGGAAAAGAGGCAGGGAAATATTGATTTGCCAATATTACAAAAGTTGAAAGGTGACCAAATATATACTTAAGTCCAGTTCTTTTAGGATGCAAGCTCTCAGTTTTTCCATGGCACCATATCAAGCTCAAGGTAAGAATGAATCAAATGAAGACTATCTTCTAAACCGAGTCCTTTGTGACAGTCTACCAGGAGGTGATAGTATGCTACAAAGAACTAACCATGAGAATCTGAGATTTTACCCCATTTCAAAGCTAACATATCAAGCATGCTAATGTTATTTTAAAACATATTAAAACCAGAAAAACATAGGGTACACCTAGATTGGAGAGTATTACTTATAGCAATAGCATAACCAAAATATCAGAATTTTCTTGCTTCAACTCCCACGCCCAAATACCCACAGAAGGAGACAAAGAGGACCATATGACTTTTGTACATGCAGTGGCTTCCATTATAGGTCACATATGGAATTTAGAGAACACAAATGTTTTATAAAAGGTAGAAAGCATGACTACCCCTTACTCCATTTATCTTATGATAAAGATAATGCTTCTTGGACTGGGGAGATAGCTCAGTCGGTAGAGTGCTTGCCTTGCAAGTACAAGGCCCTGGGTTCAATCCCCAGCACTGCAAAAAAAGAAAGAAAAGAGAAAAAGATAATGCTTCTTTATGATATATGCTCCTTTATCTTTATCATAACAGACAGTAAGAATGCCTCCCTTTCCCCATCTCTGTCTTCCAAGGATGCTCTGTATACAAACATCCTTGAACAGATAGTTGGAAACAAGGCAGTCCCAAGACACATCAACATGAGAGAGCCCACACCACCAAGGATGAGTAACAAACCAAAAGAAAACAAGCTAGAAGAGAGAGAGATGGCTAACATGAGAGTCAATGTTTGGGTATACAGGTGCAGTTAAAACCAGAAATTTAATGTGAAAGCGAATCTGAAAGATAATAGTGCTATGTGAGTGTGAGGAAACACTGACATTTTTATTGGGCACCGACGGCACATTTTACAAAGTAATCTTCCCCAAAGTAGAGGCTACTTAACCACTTAGAACTGAATCATATACACATACCACTCTTCTAGTCACTATTCTATGTAGTAATCTGTTCTGAGGATGCTCCAGGACCATTCTCATACCACATTACCTCCCAGATGTCATTATTTTTCCCAACACCAGCTCCAGATCCTCTTTTTCCAATGAACTGTTCTCTTGGCCTGTCTTCCAGGTACCATCCCTAAAATCACCAAATTCTTCCTGGAACATATTGAATGAAAATGTTCACTGCCTTACATCCTGATGAAAAATAAATAGTTTTGGTTGATGTTTCTTAACCCAACTTGACAAGTTGTCACCATATCATCTCAAATATTTATGTTTTTTATGGTAAAAAATTCAAACTCCTTTCTTCTCACTCTTTAAAATATATACTACATTATCATAATCTGTAGCTGTCTACTGTGCCATGGCACGCCAAAATTTCTTTTTCCTATCTAACTATGACTTAATGTTCATTGATGCTTCTTAATGACTCAGTGACTTCTAACCATTTCCTTCCTAACTTATTGGCTATAACTTTGTAAAAGTTATCAATCATGGAACAAATCAAAATAATGCTGAAAGATGCTCAAAAATAATGAAATTATTTTATAGATAGGGAAAATGAGCCCTGAAGGTATGAGGTGTGTTTTTTAGTATCACACAAGCCAACCACCAATATATGTGAAATACATTTGCAGGAGGACTCTGTTGTTGACCCCCTCCATTTCTACACAACACACTGTCTCCTGCTTCTCAACCTGAACTAGGTTAAGCCAAAAGAGAGATGTATGCAAACTTCCCCTCACAGACCAGGGCCTTGGAGGCAGGTGGTACAGAACTAAGTGGTCTAAGACGGTAGAGCTTCCTCAGGTGGGAGCCCACTAGAAAACCTCAGTCCTGCAGGAGCCTGAAGGCTCGTTCCCTTGAATTTGCCACAAAGACACACTGTACTACAAAAGATACAAAAGAAAAATGTGTGCCCAGAAGGAGCCCAGATCTTCTGTGAAAACAGTACTTCAGCAGTGTCATTAAGCTGGGTCAAAAAAAGTCATTTCATTTTTTTAAAATATGCTAATACAACCTCAAGTACCAGCTAGCTTAAATGACAGGCACTCCATTTTTATTATTCTCAGCTGAAAAGTAAATACACTCCTACAGGTGTCCTTCATATTAAGACTGCAATAGAGACTTTATTGACTAAAACCTTGTCTGTATTTCACAAGACAGATCATTTTTCCCCAACAGTTTTTAAAGAGATGTTTTTGCCAGACCATATAAACAAAGGAAATTGTGATAAAAACAGGTACCAACATAGGAGCTAACTGAAAGAGCTCTCATTGACCAAAGCTAGAACACTATGAACAATAAAATAAGTAACCTGATGTTGATTATAACCCACAGAATAAAATAAATATCCATGAGTTCATACTTACATAAATAAATGTAAATAGGCATCAATGACACATCTATAAATGTAATTTCCCCCAACCTAGAAGCTACTGCCCCGGAACAGAATTTTTTATACATACACACACATACACACACACACATTACATCAATATAAATGACTGCATAAACAAAGTAGGAAAAAGAGATAAATCTTCCTTTCTATATATTAATTAAATATGTATGTTTAACATATATTAAATATCAATATAGATAAATGAATAAATAAAGTAAGGAAGAAGAGATAAATCTTCCTTACAGAAGAATTCCAAACAACATGTGTCAATACTCTCCCTCTCCAGGAGTGGAGCCTAATTCCCCACATTTGAGAGTGAGCTACACTTAGTGACCATCTTCTGAAAAATAGGGCGAAGGAAAAAATAGCAACTTATGAGACAGAGTCCTGGCAAACTCTACAGAACCAAGTGATCATGTTCTCTGCTCTCGTGAAAAGGGCACTTTACTGGTATGATAAGCTTTACAAAAATCTATAACCTCAGTCCAATCATGAGAAACACATTGGACAAACTAAGATCCAGGGAAATCATTATACAGGATACTGGCCAGCACTCTTCAAGGCTGTCAAGATCATGAAAAACAAACAAAAATTAAATGCTATCTCATTTAATTCTATTTATAAACATATTAGGTAGATATAATTATGCTCATTTTCTTTTTTTAAATTTTTTATTTGCTCTAATCAGTTGTATGTGACAGTAGACTGCATGTATACATTTTGATAAATCATACATAAATGGAGTCTAATCTCTCATTTTTCTGATTATACATATTGTAGGATCACATCAGTCATGCAGTCATTTATGTACGTGAGGTAATAATGTATGTTTCAGTCTGCTATCATTCCTTCCCCCATACCCCTCCCCCTCCCTTCACTCCCCTCTACCTGATATAAAATAACTCAATTCTTCCCTATGTTCCCCTTATTGTGAATTAGCATGTGCATATCAGAGAAAACATTCAGCCTTTGGTTTTTTTGGGTTTGACTTATTTCACTTAGCATGATATTCTCTAACTCCATCCATTTACCAGCAAATGCCTGAATTTCATTCTTCTTTAAAGCTGAGTAATATTCCATCATATATATATATACATATATATATATATAATATATATATATATACACATTTTCTTTATCCATTCATCTGTTGAACAGCATCTAGGTTGGTTCCATAGTTTAGTATTGTGAATTGAGCTGCTATAAACATTGCTGTGGCTGTGTCACTATAATATGTTGATTTTAAGTCCTTTGGGTCTACAATGAGGAGTGAGATAACTGGGTCAAATGGTGGTTCCATTCCAAGTTTTCTGTGGAATCTCCATACTGCTTTCCATAATGGTTGCACCATTTTGCATTCCCACTAGCAATGTATGAGTGTACCTTTTTCCCCATATTCTCACCAACATTTATTGTTGCTTGTATTCTTGGTAATTGCCATTCTTATTAGAGTGAGATGAAATCTTAGAGTAGTTTTTATTTGCATTTCTCTAATTGCTAGAGAGGTTGAACATTTTTTCATATATTTGTTGATCAATTGTTTATCTTCTGTGAAGTGCCTGTTCAGTTCCTTAGCCATTTTATTGATTGGGTTATTTGGGTTTTTGGTTTTAAGTTTTCTGTGTTATATATATATATATATATATATATATATATATATATATATATATATATAATCTCCTAGAGATTAATTCTTTATTTGAGGTGCATGTGGTAAAGATTTTCTCCCAATCTACAGGCTCTCTCTTCACATTATTGATTGTTTCTTTTGCTGAAAAGAAGCTTTTTAGTCTGAGTCTATCCCATTTATTGATTCTTGATTTAACTTCTTACACTTTAGGGGTCTTGTTAAGGAAGTGAGAGCCTAAGCCAACATGGTGAATATTTGGGTCTTCTTATTCTTCTAGTAGTTGCAGGGTCTCTGTTCTAGTGCCTAAGTCTTTGATCCACAGTGAGTTGAGTTTCATGCAGGGTGAGAGATAAAGGTTTAATTTCATTTTATTACATGTGGCTTTCCCTTTTTCCCAGCACCATTTGTTGAATAGGTTATCTTTTCTCCAGTGAATATTTTTGGCACCTTTGTCTAATATGAGATAACTGTATTTATGTGGGTTTGTCACTGTGTCTTCTGTTATGTGCCATTGGTCTACATGTCTGTTTTGGTGCCAATATCATGCTGTTTTTATTACTATAGCTCTGTAGTATAGTTTGACGTCTAGTATTGTGATGCCTCCTGCTTCACTTTTCTTGCTAAGTATTGCTTTGGCTATTCTGAGTCTCTTATTTTTCCAAATGAATTTCATGATTGCTTTTTCTAGTTCTATGAAAAATGTTATTGAAATTTTAATAGGAATTGCATTAAATTTGTATAAAACTTTTGGTAGTATGGCCATTTTGACAATATTGATTCTGCCTATCCAGGAGCATAGGAGGTCTTTCCATCTTCTAAGGTCTTCTTTAATTTCTTTTTTTAGTGTTCTGTAGTTTTCATTGTAGAGGTCTTTCACTTCTTTTGTTAGACTGATTCCAAAATGGTTCATTTTTTTGAGGCGATTATGAATGGGATAGTGTTCTTTATTTCTCTTTCAGTGAATTTATGATTGATGTATAGGAATGTGTTTGATTTATGGGTATTGATTTCATATCCTGCCACTTTGCTGAATTCATTTACTAGTTCTAGAAGTTTTTTGGTGGATATTTTTGGATCTTCCAAATATAGAATCATATCATCAGCAAATAGTGATAGTCTGAGTTCTTCTTTACCTATTTGTATACCTTTAATTTCTTTCTTCTAATTGCTCTGGCTAGAGTTTCATAAAAGTGGTGAAAGAGGGTATCCTTGTCTTGTTCCAGTTTGTAGAGGGAATGCTTTGAATTTTTCTCCATTTAGAATTATGTTGGCCTTCGGTTTAGTATATATGGCTTTTATGATGTTGAGGTATGTTCCTACTATCCCCAGTTTTTCTAGTGTTTTGAACATAAAGTGGTGCTGTACTTTGTCAAATGCTTTGTCTGCACCTATTGAGATGATCATATGATTCTTGTTTTTAAGACTATTGATATGATGAATTATGTTTACTGATTTCCATATGTTGAACCAACCCTGCATCCCTGGGGTGAACCCCACTTGATTGTGGTGCTCATTTTCAATTATAAAATCAAACTTCTAATAATTTACCCAAGGATAAATTATTTAATGTGTTAAAGTAAATGATATTAGTTCCAAAATATCAGTGATTTAAACAATAATATGTTTTCTTTCTCACTTATTTCATCATCCCATGCAAGTCCATGGTGGTCATCTCATATTCTGCCCTACTCAGTCATCCAGGAGCCCAGGAAACTTCCATCTCACGGTTCTGCCATCCTCTGTGCCTCTGTGCCTCTGTGCCTAGGGACCTTTCCATTCAAGCTGGATGGAAATTGAGAGTAAGGATAACACTTTAAAGGTTTACGTGGGCAAGTACTAGAGGTGGCATATACTATATCTGCCCAAATTCAACTCCCCAAGGAGGCACCAGAAAGGGAACAGATTAGCAAGAAAGAAACTTTAAGACACTAACCACTATATCCCAAGTAAACACACACATACACACACACACATAAAAAAATGTGACTTTACCCCTTCTTATTCTAGCAAAGTTCAAATTTGTAGCCTTCAAGACATACTCGCCGGTAATTAGACAGTAAATAGGCAACACCCCTCTTCTATCCTAGAGCAACATCAGAGAAGGAGTGCTTTAACGTTTTTAAAAAGATGCAGAATATCATAATATAATACTATCAAAAATGTTTAGGTATTAATAAAAACTCCCCATATTAAAAATCAGGAAAATATGAACTTGAATAGAAAAAAATCCACACATGACAAGGATTTTTTAAACATAGTAAAAATACTTCCCTGAGCAATTATGAGCACACTCAAAAGAAAAATGAATTAAAATAAAGTCTTGGCAAGGGAATAGAAGATACAAAGAAGAACTGAGTAAAAAATATAGAATGGAACTACAATTACTGAAAGCAGAGAGCTCAGTAGCAGAACAGAGAACACAGAAAGGGGTCAGTGGATTCAAAGATAAAATAACAGCAATCTAACAACATAAAAATCTGAGCACATGAATGGAAAAAATGGACAGAGCCTTAGGGATTTGTGAGAACATAACAAAAGAACTAACATTCAAGTCATTAAAATTAGCATACAATGGTGATGCAGCATAGCAATGTTTACAGAAGCTCAATTCACAATAGCTAAGCTATGGAACCAACCTAGATGTCCTTCAACAGATGACTGGATAAAGAAATTGTGGTATATATACACAATGTACTATTACTCAGCCATAAAAGAGAATAATTTTATAACATTGTCCAGTAAATGGGTAGATCTGGAAACTATCATGCTAAGTGAAATAAGCCAATCCCAAGAAACCAAACACTGAATATTTTCTCTGGTATGTAGATGCTAATCCACAATAAAGTCGGGGGAGTGGAGGAATAGAAGTTCAGTGGACAAAGTGGAATAAAGGGAAGAGGAGGGGATAGAAATAGGAAAACCAGTGGATAAGAAAGTTATGTCAGACTCATAGGAATAGACCATAGTGAATCTCACCATCATGTACCTCCAAAAGACTGGGATTCTAATTAGAGTAAGATATAGTTCATGTTTGTATAAATATATCAAAATAGATTCTACCAATAAAAAAGAAAAAGAAAGAGGGGAGAGCTTAAAAAACTATTTGAAGAAATGACTGAAAGCTTCCATCTTGCCAAAGATATGAAAATAGATCCAAAGATCTAAGCAAACCAGAAGTATGAAAACTCCAAAGAAATCCTTACCAACACTCATCAAAGTCAGCCATCTAAAAATTAACAGCAAATGAAAAATCTTGCTCCAGCAAAAGAGTAATGAAACTAGACTTATAAGGAAAGAAAATTTGAATTGACTGTGGATTTCTCATCAGAAACCATGGAGACCAAAAAGAAGTGGCACATTTTTCTAGTGCTGAAAGAAAAGAACTGTCAGCGAAGAATTCTATATGCCATGAAAATGCCCTTCAAGAATGAAGAGAGAATCAATGCATTCTCAGGTGCAGGGAAACAAAGAACATGTATCAGAAGATCTACCCTAAAAGAACAGCTCAAGAAAGTTCTCTAAACAGAAGCAAAATGTAAAAAGAGGGAAACTTGGAACATCAAGAAGGAAGAAAGAACAAAGCAAAGAGCAAAAAAATACAAGTAAATAAAATACATTTTCATTTTCCTCTTTTCTATACTATATTTTATTGTTGAAGCAAAATTATAACATAGTCTAATGTGGTTCTCAATGAATTAAGAAATATTTCAGACACTTTTATTAAATGGGAGAGTATAAGCTGACGTGAAGGAAGGTAACCTTTCTATACTTGATCTGGAAAATGACAATACCAATAGACTGGGAGGAGTTATGTATACAAAATATAAAACCTAGAGCAAACACTAAAAGAGATGAATTCCAAAACCCTGTAGATAAATCAAAATGAATTTTTTGCAAATGTTCAAGTAACCCACAGGAAAATAAAGCAGAGAAATGTAAATAGAACAAATGAGAAGCAAAGAATAAAATGGCAGAATTAAAGACTAGCATATCAATAATTGTATTTGATATTCAAGGGTCTAAGATAACAATAAAAGACAGAGATTAGCAGAGTAGGTAATAAAAACATGATCCAACTGTATGCTGCCCACAAAATACTCCAAAAATAACTATATGAGAAGGTGGGAAAAGACAGACCATGAAGAGAATAATCAAAGGAAGCAGAAGTGTCTATGTTAGTATCAGATAAAGTGGACTTCAGAACAAGAGAAAATTACCAGAGGCAGACAGTGATATTACATCAGAATAAAAGGGTTAATTGACCAAGAAGATAGCAGCAATCCTACATGTGTATAAATAAAACAGCAGATGCAAATATGCAAAGAAAATTTGATAGAACTAAAGACAGAAATAAACAAATCCATAACTACAGTTGGTTACTTCAAAATCTCCTCAACAGCTGATAGAAAAAAATTTTTAGAAAATCAGCAAGACTGTAGAAGAAATCAACAAAAATCATCAAACAACAATATCTAATCAATGTTTATAGAATGCTCCAAACAACAGGATAATCATTCTTTCCAAGGGTCCATGACAGAACTTTTCTTAAGCCATAGAAAAGACCTCAATAAACTTAACTAAAATCACACGAAGTATGTTCTCTGTCCACAATGGAACTCAAAAAACAATTGTTTTTTTTTTGTTTGTTTGTTGGATTGTGCTGGGGAGTTGAACCCAGGGCCAATGCATGTGCTAGGCAACTGCTACATCTCCAGCCCCTGGAACTCTAATAACAGACAACAAAAGATAAAAACAGAATCTTCACACACTTAGAAATTAAAGAACACTCTTCTGAAAAGTCCATAGATCAGAGAATAAACTCAGGAGAAATTTTGAAGTACATTGTATTGAATTTAAAAGAAAATATAACATTCAGGGGATGCAGCTAAAGCAGCTGAAACACAGCATTAAATGCTTACATTAAAATGAAAAAAAGAAACTTTCAATCGATAATCTAACCTTCCATCTCATGAAACTAAAAAAATAAATGATAATATAAAGCCAATGCAAGCAGAAGGAAGGAAATAACCCAGTGAAAGCCAAAGATATCAAAAGCAGAAAAACAATAAAAAAATGAAACAAAAAGTTTGTTCTTTGAAAAGTTCAATAAAATTCACAGACCTCATAACCCTCAAAGGAAAAAGTAAAAGAGAAGACACAAGGGCTGGGGACATGGCTCAGTTGGTAGAGTGCTTGCCTCATGCACAAGGCCCTGGGTTCAATCCCCAGCACCACCAAAAAAAAAAAAAAAAGAGAGAGAGAGAGAAGAGAAGACACAGATTACTAATGTCAGTAATTAAACAGGTAATAACATTATAGATCTGAAGATATTGTGACTGTACGCCTGTAATCCCAGCGGGTCTGGAGGCTGAGATAAGATCATCGCAAGTTCAAGGCCAGCCTCAGCAACTAAGGAAGGCTGTAAGCAATTTAGTGAGACCCTGTCTTAAAACAAAAAATAAAAAGGGCCCAGTGGTTAAGTGCCTATAGGTTCAATCCCCAGCACCGAAAGAAAGAAAGAAAGATCGAAGTATAATAAAGGAATGCTAAGAACAACTTTAAACACATAAATGTGGAAACTTAGATGAAAAGGACCTCAAAAAGCACAAACTAACCACAATTCACTCTTTAGGAAATAATTTGAATAGGCCTATTACTGTTAAGAAAATTGATCTCATAATTTTAAAACCACCGAAAAATTAATCTCCAGGCTCACATGGTTTTACTGAAGAATTCTACCAAAGGGGTAAAGAAGTAACACTAAGTCTGTACAGTCTCTTCCAGAGAACACGAAAGGAACACTTCCCAATTTGTTTTATAAAGTCAATATACCCTGATATCAAAGCTAAAACAAGATAGTACAAAAAAAGTTACAGACCAGTATCCTTCATGTATACGGATACATAAATTCTCAACAAAATATTACTGAATAAAAGTCAGTGAAATATAAAATGAATGTACACCACAAACAATGAGATTTATTCCAGGAATATAAGGCTATATAATCTGCCAGATTAACAAAGTGTAGAAGAAAATAACATGATGCATATCAATTAATACAAAAATAATCAATCTAGGTGTCCATCAACAGGTGAATGGATAAAGAAAATGTGGTATATATACACAACTGAGCATTATTCAGCTACAAAGAAGAATGAAATCATGTCATTTACACCATGTTTAGTGAAATAAACTAGACACAGAAAAAAATATCAATTAAATGAAAACCAAAAGAGAAAAAGAAAAAAAAAGTCAACATGAAAGTGAAAGAGGGATTACTAGAAATTGAAAAGATGCAGGAGAGAGGAACAGGGAAGTTTGAAGGTAAAAGAAGGGTAGATGAACATGACCAATGCCCTAAGTATGCATGTATGGAAATATCACAGTGAATTCCATTAACTGTACAATTAATATGTATCAATAATAATAATTTTTTAAATGATTTGAAGCCATTTAGGCAAAATGAGAACAATCAAAGAAGAGATGAAAGAATTTCTATGGTAAATTATAAATAGTATTAAAACCCATAGTGTAAGATAATTGGATATGCCATCTACATTAATGTCCCAAAGCAGCCATTCTCTATGGTGGAAGGTGAGTGTTGAATTTTCCTAAAGATTGGAGATCCTTCTTGATAAAGATCACAGGTGCTGATCCTAAAATATAAAATGCAAATGCCAATTGATAGATAAAATAGAATTACAGGATGCATTATTAGTCACATTTAAGAGTATGTTTTTTAAACTTTTAAATAAAATAAATGTATAGTTTAATAAAATATTACACCATGATCACCCTTGCAAATCGGTACCCAGATCAAGATAAGGAACTTGACTAGTCACCAGAAGGCATGTCCCAATCACAACCATCTCTGTCTCCTTAAAAATAATCACTCTCCTGACATTTAGCTTTTCTTTAAATTATAACACCCAAGAGTATAACACTACTAACAACAATCTATTTTTTGCTTATTTTTATGTTTTAAATCCCTTTTAATCTACATGCCATACCTTCCACTCCTTTTTTCTCTGCAATTTATTTTTTAAGAAATTGCATCATTTGACCTGTGGATTTTCCTATAGTTTACATTTTGATGACTGCAGTCATAACATAGTTAAAGATGTTTCTTGGTCCTCTGTCATTCCTTTAAATTAGCAATTGTATAAGAGACTTAAAATGGAATGCACTGACTTTGGACAGTTTTAACTGCTTTTGCAATAGTAAATCCCTGTGGATTTCTGGAAAGCAAGACGGGAAGCCCTCAAAGCTCAACCTATCATGTAGAACCAGGCAACTAAGAGAGATACAGTCTCAGCTGGAGGAATTGAGGGCAGTTTTCCTGGCTGGGTATAAGTGCTGTGTGCAAAACAGAAAAATTGGAGCATCAGGGAATGAATTGCCAACAGGAAGTGGCATCCGGAGAGTGTCTGGGCCAGGACAGAAGTCAGGACTCACAAAGGCCCACTGGGTAAATGCTGGGATTAAATAGAGAAGAGTAAGTATAGCTGAGGTATACTTTAAACCTGGTCCTTCCAACCAGTTCAGGAAAATATCCTCTCAACAATGGTACTTCTGTGTGGAGTATGTGAGTTGATCAGGAATGCTCAGGGCTACCAGCACTTTATACTGAGCAGAGACTGGAGATGAACACAGCAAAAGTCCCAACATGAAAAGTGACCAGCTCAGAGGAAGAAATTAGGTTGTGTTATAAAAAATATAGACCTCTAGAAGGGGATTAAGTGGGAGGGAGGAGGAATGGGGAAAGGCAGCAATTGTGAAATAAAATTGACCAAATTATGCTATGTACATATATGAGTACATGGTGGATTCACCACAGTGAATTCCACATTTAGGTACAGCTATAAAGCAGCAATTTAAAAAAACAATAAATAGAAGGAAGACTAGTAGAGTAGAGGAAGGTAAACCCAGGAAGGGAAGAGAGGAAGAGAAGAGGAAACCCTGGGGATTGAATTGGAGCAAATTATATTCCATGCATGTATAATTATGTCAAAATGAGGCCAACTAGTATGTATATAATGAACAAATAAAAACACTTTTAGTAAAAGAAGTCGGGGGCTGAGGTTGTGGTTCAGTGGTAGAGTGCTTGCCTAGCATGTGTGAGGCACTGGGTTTGATTCTCAGCACCACATATAAATAAAGGTCTATTAACATCTAAAAAAATATTTAAAAAAAAAAGAAGTGGGAAAGAGAAACATACTAAGTTCCTGACTACTAACTCTTAATGAATTTAGTAAAAGCACTAAATAATTTATGCTTTAAAAAGAAGTGGTTTTACAAAATAGTTTACATTGTGCAGCATGGAGTTCAATTAATTCTGTATTAAAGACACAAAAAAAATCTCCTAGTGAAAAAAATAGAGAGAGAAACCTCTCTTATACATCAGTGCTTATGGAATGGAATATATCTGTCACCCAATACAAAATTCCCTGGGAAAATCCATATATAACAAATGATGACAAATACTTCTATACTTTCAATGTACTGGTCATTGTTCTATTTTACATGTATCAGCTCACTTGACCTTCGAATTACCCTAACCTCTATGAGAAATATATCATTATCCCCAATTTGAAGAGGATAAATTAGCTGAGGAAATAGGGAAGGCTAAAAAGAGCTTGCCTTAGATTGTACCACAGCCGATGAGTGGCAGAGTCATGTTCAGTCCATGGGTGCAGCTCCCATTCTAAACTTCCTCTCTCAAACTTCTGTCTCAGTCACACTTTATAAGACAAAGTAAAATAGAAGTAAATTTACTTTTCTAATGGAGGAACTTGACTCAAGATATAAAATCTTCTCTAAGAGGATATTTAAGGTAAGCAGGTGCCAGCTAGATGCTTTGGAAACTCCTCCTGAATGAAGATGTTCTTGATCCTCTCCCTCTACCTGAAAAGGTGACCAAAGTCTACTAAATACTAGTGTTCCTATGAATTCATCCCCTGGTGCTCTGAAGTTTCCTGAGATGGTATCAGTCATGGTCTCCAGAGTATTCCAGTGAGCAGGAAGCAGTGTGCACTAATCAATTTGGTTTAGAATGATTCTCTCTTGTTCATAATTTTAATGAAAAAAAAAGTCAGTACAGTATTGGACTGAACTGGTGTTTTCCAATGTTATAATTAAAGTACAAACTGAAAGTTACAAATCCCCAAGAAATTCCTGCATCAATCCTGAATAGGATGTATTTGTTTTTAGCTATGATTATTGCAGTTAACTTTCCCTTCCAGTGGACTAATAAAAGCATTTGGATCAGTTCTGCAGAACATATTTTGAGTTAAGTGTTATCATAATCCCTGTTCCACCACTGTGTGAAAAGTAAAAGAGACTTCGGAGATTTCCAGGTGGTATTTAGCTGTTCTAATTAGAAATCGCACGGCCTACTAAGAAAGTGGTAATGGTAATAAAAACCAAGTGTGATTTTCTTAAGAAGATAAAAGGAATTCAAGGCAATTGAGGTTGAATCATTTCCTGAGTCTGGTTGTTATTTTCGACCTCTTCACTGTCCCCAAAATAATCTAAATTGCTAAGGACCTCTACTTACCGGTGCCCCCAGACCCCAACTGATGGATTCTCACTAGCCTCTTCCTTTATTGCTTTTCGTCTTCCTGTATTACATGTCACTTGCTCCAAAAACACTCTATCTCAAAAGGAGGGATATAAAATGTGGCAGCAAAGAAAACGGTAAGCAGCCTAGTTATAAAAGACAATCTCTCATCTTAGAAAACCACCATCACCACCACATCCCCCACCACAGCTATGACCTAATTTCTGTATTCCTTTTTTTCAGCAAAACTCTTAGTGTTCTTATTCATTGTCTCTACTGCCTCTCCTCCCCTTCTTTCTTGAAATCACTCCATTCAACCTTTCATCTCCATCAGTTCACCACGCAGCTCTTGTCAAGGTCACTGATGTCATCATACTTCCCAGTCCAGTGCTCAAGTCCCCATCACGGTTGACTTGTCAGCAGTATTAACACAGTTGATCACCCTGTCCTGCTCAATAAGCTTTCTTCACATGGTCTTGAAATAAAATCACCTCTCATCGTTCTCTTTGACCTCAATAGCTGTGGTTCACTCTCTGCTTTGCTGGTTCCTCAACAGTGAAGAGCTTAGGGCCCAGTTTCAACACCTGTTCAATCTATAATCCATCCCCACTTATCTTCCTGGACCTAATCTCACCTAGCCCTTCCCAAGAATGTGTTATATGTATTGTTGTTGTTGTGGAGCAAATGTCAAGATATGCTGTTAAAGGGAAAAAATAAAAGATGGCAAGCTGGATATATGCAGGAGTTTAGGATGACTGAAAATACAAAGTCACAAAATTCAACTCCTACTCTAAAAGGCTTGGGCACAAAATACACCAGAAAGTCACAATGAAGAGGTGAGAATGGAGATTCCCCAATCTGTCATTTTTTGATAATCTAACTAGAAGTAGATAAAAAGATGAATTGGGCATCTGGAGAATAAAAATGCCTGCTGGGGGGAAGGGAAAATAGTTACAAAACAAGGG
Organism: Sciurus carolinensis; assembly: GCF_902686445.1. Classification (NCBI taxonomy): domain Eukaryota; kingdom Metazoa; phylum Chordata; class Mammalia; order Rodentia; family Sciuridae; genus Sciurus; species Sciurus carolinensis. Next base: position 75,002,981 of record NC_062219.1, on the reverse strand, counting down.
AGAAAATGATGCTATCGCAGACATGACAATTAGGAGATAAAGAAGCTCAGTGAAGAAAGCAGATTTTGAAAGCTCTATACAGCTGAATTATTTCTGATGTTTTTAACTGCATGCTTTCAAAATAACTGCCTTTCCTGATTGCTTCTACTATAAACTGACATTTCTAAAGTTTTCTGTCCCTGATCCATTTCTCTCTCTACTCTCAATCTCATCATCAGAAGAAAAAGTCTTTCTGTTGAGAACAAACCTCAAGCACCCAAGGAAACATAACCAAGGATTAATACATGCACAAATACCAATTTATTTCATTTTAAAAGAGATGGACATCAAAATGAAGAACTAAACACTTGGGGACACAGAGAAAAAGGCAGAGATTGACCCAAGCAGATAAATCTGTGGCCCAGTTGGAATCTGAAGCAGGTCTGTCTGATTCCAAAGCCCATCCTCTTCCAAATCTACAACCTGCCTCAAATACAAATTTAAATTGTTTATAAAAGAGGAAAAAGACAACAATGTAGGAGGAAATATTCAATCTAAAGGAGCAAGGGGATTGTTGGTGCAACCAGCCCTGTGGAAGAACTTAAAAGAAACATCTTAAAGCAGGTACATCCACTGAAACACTGAAAGCAAATGGAAAAGACCAGCAGAAAGAGAATCATTTAACTGCAGAAAGACACAGACCACCTTAAAACAATTGTCCCCTTTACGATCTCTGGTGAAATCATTGTTATTTCATTTCTACATCTGAAGAATAAATGTCTCCCATGTCCCTCTCCCTACAGGGTTTTAGTTTTGGTTTGTTTGGTGTGTGTGTGTGTGTGTGTGTGTGTGTGTGTGTGTGTTCTGTGAGTAGGAGAAATTGTGTGCAGGGCTGGATCCTAGATCTCACTCATAGGCTGGAGACTTTTTATTTCCACTTCCTGATTTACAGTCCCTAATCCTTCAAATGGCTCCATTCATATTCACTCCCTGTTTTACTCGTATGGCTCACTACTCCCGCCACCATCCTTGCCGAAATGGTTGTCTGTTGATTCTGATATACATCAATCTATGTCCATTCTTAAAACTGCTATAATATCCACTTTTCTTCAAAGTCTTCCTAGACCTAGTCCCAGGGACTCAAATCAGAATTTGACAAGACTTCTACCCAGCAGCCATCAGCTGTGAATTTCCCACGCCGATCTTGATTGCCCAGTTTTCATGAGCATACATTTATATTTGACTTTACCTTTCCTTTAAAATGTCACTATCTTGCTGACTGACCTGCTTCATCACAGTTCTCTGGGAAATAGATATATATGTACATATATAGGCAAGTATGTAGAACACAAATGTTAACTGAAACTAAATACTCTTTAAATTTCTCATCCTACATGTATTTTCATTTATTTGATCATTATTTCATTTTATTATTAATATAGTAATTGTATATATCAATCAAGTTCAGTGTGATAGTTCCATGCATGCAAACAATGTGCATTGATCATAGCTGACCACCCTTTTCCCACCTTCCTTCCCCACATTGAATTCTGGTTTCTGTTTGTTTTGGTTTGGGTTGGATTTGGGTTTTTTTGGTTTGTTTGTTTTTTTTTTGGGGGGGGAGGGGTGTTGTTTTGTTTTGTTTTGTCTTGTTTGTGGTGCTGGGAATTGAACCCTGGACCTCATGCATGCTAGGCAAACATTTTACCACTGAACAAGAACACCCCAAGTCTCAACAGAGCTTAGTGATGATGCTGTTTCATAGCTGACTTGCTGTATTACTCTGAGAATAATTTGCCACAAATATCAAAGTTATGTTATATGCTTTTCTCTCTCTTTTCTCAAAAGAAATGCACAATGGGATATGTAAAATGTCAGAAGTAATGAGGCAAAATTGTACAATCCCATTGTGACCCTAATATACTGTTGGAGTTGAATATTACTGCAAAAGTTTAAAATGTGGTTTGACGCCTGTTCATTATAAACAATATAATTTTTTTTCTTTAAAGAAATGGTACCAGAATTTTTAAAGTCTTTGGTAATATGAATATATGCTTTCAACTATTAATAAACCCTTTTAAACTTTTAAACATACATAAAAGTAAATATAAATAAGAAATTAATTCAGGTGGAAAAATAGACGTACAATTTGTAATGTGTTCATCAGAGTTTGGAATTCAACTGTAAAAAATGTGAATAAATAATGTGAAGATGGACTCAAATTAGAGGATAAATAAATTATGTCTAAAATGTGTGGTATTTTAGGAAAACCAAAATATTACCATATTTTCCAGGAAAAAATGTGGTTTTTTCATTCATTAACCAGTAGCATATTATTTTCCAGGAACTTTCCATTTGAAGAAATGCTGTGGCCCTTCTCTTTACCCACAGAAAATGGAGCACAAGAGACTGCCTAGTTGAAGAAATTACAGACTCCTCACAAATGAGAGACGTTCAAGGCTGCATAGTTTCCAGCTGAAGGAAAACAACCAACAGCTTCTCCACAGTATAGATTGAAAAAGGAGGAACATGAATCTCACAAACTGTACCACGGAAGCCAACATGGCTGTGAGACCCAAGACCATCACAGAGAAGATGCTCATTTGCCTGACTCTGGTGATTATCACCACCCTGACCATGTTGCTAAACTCAGCTGTGATTGTAGCCATCTGCACCACCAAGAAACTCCATCAGCCTGCAAACTACCTAATCTGCTCTTTGGCGGTGACGGACCTCCTGGTGGCAGTGCTGGTCATGCCCCTTAGCATCATGTACATTGTCATGGACAGTTGGAAGCTTGGGTATTTCGTCTGTGAGGTATGGCTGAGTGTGGACATGACCTGCTGCACCTGCTCCATCCTCCATCTCTGTGTGATTGCCCTGGACAGGTACTGGGCCATCACCAATGCTATTGAATATGCCAGGAAGAGGACAGCCAAGAGGGCTGGACTGATGATCCTCACGGTCTGGACCATCTCCATCTTCATCTCCATGCCCCCTCTGTTCTGGAGGAGCCACCGCCAACTCAGCCCACCCCCCAGTCAATGTACTATCCAGCATGACCACGTCATCTACACCATTTACTCCACACTTGGGGCATTTTATATCCCCTTGACTTTGATCCTGATTCTCTATTACCGCATTTATCATGCCGCCAAGAGTCTTTACCAGAAAAGAGGGTCGAGCCGGCACTTAAGCAACAGAAGCACAGACAGTCAGAATTCTTTCGCAAGTTGTAAACTTACACAGACTTTCTGCGTGTCTGACTTCTCCACCTCAGACCCTACCACAGAGTTTGAAAAGATCCACACCTCCATCAGGATCCCTCCCTTCGACAATGATCTAGATCACCCAGGGGAACGCCAGCAAATCTCTAGCACCAGGGAACGTAAGGCAGCACGCATCCTGGGACTGATTTTGGGTGCATTCATTTTGTCTTGGCTGCCATTCTTCATCAAAGAGTTGATTGTAGGTCTGAGCATCTACACTGTGTCCTCTGAAGTGGCTGATTTTTTGACATGGCTTGGCTATGTTAATTCTCTGATCAACCCTCTGTTGTACACGAGTTTTAATGAAGACTTTAAACTGGCTTTTAAAAAGCTCATTAGGTGCAGAGAGCATACTTAGATAGTAAAAAACCAAAAGGTGTGACTTTTACCAGAGCCTCGTGAGTGGATGGGGGTACGGGGTACAACTTATTAATTCTTGAACATACTTGGTTCAGGAGAGTTTGTAAGTATGTGTGGTCCTGTTTGTTTGTTTTGGTTTGTTTTGTTATTTGGTGTGCTGTTTTCTACCTCTGGTCTTATCTGTGGTACATCATTTCAAATAAACATATCATACAAAAACAGAAATTATATAGAAATAATAATAATAAAGTGAAATAGTAATTACTTTTATGTTTTCTCTAGCCATTTCAGTTAACCCTGCAATTAAAGAATGCCCCACAAATTTATTTGCAGAATTTCTTATTGCTTGTAAATGAAATATCTGATAATGTGCCCTCATGTGGCATTAAATCTGAGGTTATGGCTCTATGTGCATACATATTCCAGCAAGAATTGCATGACTACATAAAGAATAAAAAGAACGTGGCATCCTGTCATCTGTTCTTGCAAACCTGAGCTACAATCATTTGCTGTGACTACATAGCCTACTCTTTCCAGGCACAAATAGTACAACTGGCATGTTCCTTCTAGTTCATAATTAAATAAGTTTCCTTGTTCTCTAAAAAAGAACCTGCAATGAATGTACTCACACTTTCTTAACCCTTTTACTATAAATATGAAACATAAGAAATCATCTAATTCTACTTTGGTTGATGCATTGCTGACAGACACATTGGACCTCCTCCCATTCCAAAATGTATTCCAGCTAAGCCTCCCATATACCCTCTCACTCTAGCAGGATTCAGGTACATGCCAAGTTTTGGGAACTTTTGAAGAAGTTTAATGCAGGGACCAAGTGAAAGAATATATTATTTGAAGAATTTTGTTAAGAATGCCACTCTAAATTTAAATTACCAACTAGACTTGGAAAGAAATAAAAACTTGAAAAATCTATGTTGATATCAAAGGCCACCAATCAGGAAATGAGCACAAAATTTTATCTCCCAGAATTCCTGCGGCTTCCATGTCAGACTGCACCCTGGGGCCCGGAGGGTGTAGGTGGATCTGAGGCCACAGACAGAGTGAGCCACTTCAGCCCCCCTGAGCTGGAGTGTCTACTCTAGTCCCATGGAAGAGCTCACACTGAAAGGTGAAGAGTGCTCCTTGCCTCTCACCAGGGGACTCTCCCTGTCTCTCCACTCTTCTCAATTACTGAGAAGGCATTGGTTTGCCTCCTCACCACCTCCATTTAGCCCTTAAATCTATCCCCTCTTAACTTTTCTATAATCTTGCTCCTTTCCACTCCCCTGTTCCCCCTCCCCTTCTCTTTTCCCATCCCACCCTTTTTTTCTCCCACTCTCCTTTATTGTCACTTATTACTTTGCTTAAGTCTTTTGGACACAAATACCAGCTTTCTTTGGCCCTTTGTCCACAACACATTCCTGCTTCATGTCTCACTCACCTGGGTTTCTTTGATCATTAATCCACTTCTGCCTCTACTTCTCACCTTCCACTGAATTTTCCAGCCTTTGCCATCTGAATGCACCCACCCAGTTTTCCCCAATCTGATCTCCCAAATGTCACTGGTGACTTGCCAATAGGTAAATCCCATGGCCTTCCCTCTTTCCTTATCTATTTCTTTCATCAATTGAAACATTCCTTTCCTGTTTCAGTCCATGCCTTCCATGATATTTTATTCTCCTGGTTCCTCAATTTTCTTCTTACCTTCTCATTATTTTCCTCCTAATCCTTCATCCTTGGGCTTTGTCCTCAGTAATCACTTCCTGTACCTTCACATTCCATCCCAAACTCAAACATTTTAACAATTAGCTTCATGCCTATGACTCTTAAATTTGTAACTTTAATTTTGATCTCTCTCAAACTCCAGACACATGAATTATGTCTGGTGAGCATCTCCCTATGAATATTCTGCTGGTACTGCAAATGCAGCCATTCTAAACTAATTCATGAACATTTTCCTACACACAAGATTCCTTCCACTTTCTATCCACAGTCTCAGATAACAGAATTACTATGGTTTTTATCATTCCAAATAGGTAAATGTGATTCTCTCTGTCACAAGCAGGTCTCCCACATTCAGATAGTCTTAATGTTTTGTCCATTTAACTTTTAGAGACATTTGTGTACGTCACCTTCTTCTCCAATACTTCGGTACTCTTATCAGAGTCACCTGCTTCTGGACTCCTCCACCTGCAATTCTTTCCCTATATACCTGCCAGAAACATCTTCCTATAGAACTGTGAGATCTCAGAGGGCTATCTTTAGGCCAGCAGCATTAACATCACCTGGGAACTTGATAAAAATGCACAGTCCAGAGCTTCACTCAAGATTACTGAATCAGGAATTGAGAAAGAAGTTCATCAATTTCCGTTTTAATAAGCCCTCTAATATACACTAAAGTTTGAGGGCCACTATCTTAAAGTTTACTACTGATTTTAAATTGCAATACTAAAATGCTACTCTTTCCCCATCCAGTAAAAAGGTCTCCTCAGATAGCATCCAGGGCCCCTTCACTAGGTGACCTCAAACTACCTTCCTAGAGTTCTATCTCACCACTTCTTCCCAAGTACTTCCCATACTCCATACTCCAGAAAGTTCTGAATATTGCCTGCACTTCCTAAGCTCCCCTAGCTTTGTTCCTCAGCCCACAACTCCCAGGCTTTCTCCACCAATCTTTCAATGTGCTCAAATTCAGCCTCTTCTATAAGTCTTTCTGAGAATCTCCTTCTTCCCTGTCCCTAAGGAAGTCCTCTCTCACAGCTCTTTGCTCTACAGACCCTCACTAGTACCTTTACGATTACATGCATCCTATCTTCCAGTGTACTTGTTTGTGTATGTGTACTGTCTTCTCTGGTAGATTGTGAGCTCCTTGAGAGCAGGAACTGTGCCTACTTCCTCTCTGTATCCCTATGGACTCCTGCAGTGTCTTATACACAATAGGTGTTCAATAAATGTCTGTAAATGTAAATGGACTTAAGTTCAGAAAAGAAAAAGTCAATGTGCTGACTTCTCTCACTGAGGAAACCAAACTTCTAAAATCTCACAGTGCAATACTGACCTCCTTTTCCCCAAAAATTTAACCCTGCTATTCTAGTTTGTTTAAAAAAAAAAATGGAGAATGACATATATGGAAAGAAAATGGATTTCTCACTAAATATAAGTGAATATCCTTTATTGGTTAGGATTCCAGCTAAGCTGCTCTCTTAAAAAAAAAAAAAAAAAAAAAAAAAAAAGCATTCCAAATATTATGGCTTAAAAAAAGACAGAAGCGTCATTCTCTCACACATGATAGTCAAGAGACAGGAGGGCATTCTAGAATGAGTAGGGCACTCTGCTCCCTAAGGCTACCAGGGACTCAGGTTACTTCCATCTTGTGACTCTGCCTTCCCCCTGGGGCTGGTCATCTGCATGGTCAAAGCTGACTCAACATCACACCCACGTTCCTGTCCACAAGAAAGAAGATAAAAAGTGGACAACAGATGATTTTCTTCTCTGGAAGTTGTGTGGAAATTGTGCACATCACTTCTGCTTTTATTCCATTTGTCATTTATTGGTCACATGACCACACCAAGTCAGAAGAAGGGCAAGCAAAGAAAGTATCTAGCTGTGCAGGCATTTATTTTGCTAAAAATAAGAAATAGGACCATAGAATTAAAGGAGGAAGTACGGAATGGAGACGAGTGGACAATGAGCAGCCTCTGCCATGAGGGGATGTTGGTTTCTGCAAGAAGAGCTCAAATATTACTGAACAAAGTCACATGGCTGCCCAGCTAGTGGTGATCTATGTACAGGGATGCTGATATTCCATTATAGATGATATAACCAAGATTATGCATATGTAAAAATCCAATATTTATCATGTTTATTAATATATAGAAAGTATATAAGCAAATCACATTGCTTTCATATCATCCTTGAAAATTTTGACAATTATAAGAGTTTCAAATTTTTAAGAATCTAAATAAATAAAAAGCAAAAAGCAGATGCATAACTGATTTTTCACTTGCTCATTTTCACTCACTTCCAAATTATTAATTCATTTCTCTCACAAGTTAAAAAAAAAAAAAAACCTGCATGTATTTTCAAAGATAAACCAAACCTGTTGGGGAAAAGAAAAACTATTATTTGGTTTGCTCATTTAACCAATAGTGCCATTAGCTACTGATGACTATTTCTCCCTTTAAATTAAAAAACTAAGTGAAGTAACAGTACCTTCTAGTATGGTTAATTTTCATAACGCAAATATTAGTCTGTTAAAAGTAAGCTATAGGAGTGACATGTCAATTGCCACCATATGAAATTAGAACTCTGTGTTTGTGTATGTGTGTGTGTGTGTGTGTGTGTGTGTGTGTGTGTGTGTCTTATGTGTGCATGTTTTAAGACATGGTCTAACTGTATTGCCCAGGCTGGCCCCAAACTCCTGGAGTTAAAGGATCCTCTTGCCTCAGCCTCCCAAGTAGCTAGCACTACAGGTGCACATCATTGTACCCAACTCAGTTTGTAAAGAATTTTAGGACACAAATCACTCCCTGGTAGAAATGGCAGATCTTTTAGTTACATCTGGTTGCATTAAGAACCCCTATTTGAATTACTACCACTGTCTGCTTCGGAGAGTAATGTAGGTTTTCTATAGTTAAGGACTTCAGTTTGCAAACTCTGATAATTACATATGAAGTAAGTTCCCAAAGAAGATCCAGCAACATAGTTGGCTACCAGCATAAGGCATTTCAGAGTCAACCATCACATTGGTCTTATCCTACTAATATGACTTTGCTGTCTCTGCTTACTTTTTAAGGTTTTCTACACACAACTTTTACCTCCATCATGCACTGCTAAGAGAAATACAAGACAACTTTTGAAGTAAAAGTTCAGGAAAAATAACAGTCATCACATAGGAGAACTAAATCAATTTTTTTTTCAGTTTTTAATGGTCAATACATGTCTGATGTAAAAATCATTGTGCCTAAATTATCAAATATAATCTGTGAGAAAGGATAAAAATTTATTAATGTGATGGGAAAATGTCTGAGCACCATGCAATAGTTTTAAAAAGTGTTACAGGTTATATGTAGGCATTTTAGTTATCTCCTATAGAAAATACTAATGGCATTTTGTGCTGAATTCAGAGAGGCTAAATCTTGCAATCTATAAACCAACTTCAATCAATAAAGATTTGCCCCACTCAAAATATTGATATCACCACTTGCTGAGAAACTCAGAAGTATCAGTATCAACACAAGAAGTTCAGAAACTTAACAGTAATTCAGGAGTTAAGAGAGGTATTATTTTAGAACTTAAAAATTTTAAATGGTATATATGTTGCTTATGAAGTTCTATTACACGCCATGAAAGGTTTCAAAGGTCAAAACCAATTTGAATTTTCCCAGCATCAAAGTAAAAATCCAGCAAGCAAATATAGACATGACATCAGTTAGTTTCCCCTGACACTGGCAAATATAATTAAAAGGGGTACAATAAAATGGCTATCAGAAAAGAGGAGTGTAGGCATGGTATTAATGCTTCCAAAGATTGACTCTCATTCTTATTTGATGAAAAATCTTCCAAAGACTGGGTAGAAACTCAACTAAGTCATCTTAGACTTGGAATCAAAGGGGAATTCTGGACACCCTTTCAGACCTTAAATTGTAAACTGAAGAGTTTTTCTTAAATTGGAGAGGAATCAAGAATGCTATTTACTCACAAATTCTCAAATAATGATGTTCTACACTGAAATCTCAGGTACCAATATTTGGAGACATTTCAAATGGTAGTAAGGAAAACATTGGAAATTCCTGGAACTCTTCAGTTAACCAGAGGACCTTCTCTCTCCCCATGAACCACACTGAAAATAATACACAGCAGGTTTCAGACTTACCATAAAGAAAGTTTCAAATTATTTCCTTCAATATAGGAATCACTCGGAGGGGAGAATAGCTTCAGGAAAATTATCTATTGGCTCCCTAGAAGTGCCTAGCACAGAGTATGTTGTGTAGTGACAGTCTATATGTTTGTTGACTCTAATTGGAATGGACACATTGATTATATACTAAGAAATTTAGAAGTAGAACTACATAATAGGTAAGAATACTTTCTCATATGGAAGCAGAGTTTTCAACATTTTTTAAGGAATTAGGAACACCAAGCAAATGATAACAATACAAAAGAAACAGCAACAGGAGGATTTGGGAGATATTATCAAAGAGTTTTAAGTAACCAAAATACACTGAGCATCTGTTTTAAATTTAAGTAGATTATGAAATTTTTTAATTGAAGAAGAGGTCTGAGAGCAATGATATAAACCGAGCAAGAATTTAGCAATGAAAAGAGCAGTGGTTGGAAGACAATGTCAATCTGGTTTGGGTCCACAAACATTAATTCAATATCTGCCAGGAGTTTGGCATCATACTAGGTCCTAGGACCTCTGTATGGGGGGATGGAGAAAAAGATGACAGATAATCCAGGTGTTAAACTATGAGACTTAGATCTTAGGAATAGATTTTTAGAAGATTATATGTATATTTATAAATATTATATTTATATTTATATTTATTTGAATAAAACAGGATTTAGAGAAAAGTATGAACACTGCCCTTGCTTAAGAAGGAGAAAGGAGACACAGGAGACCATCTTAGGGGAAATGAAGACAACACCAAAACTCTTAGAGAATGGTTAAGAGAAGGTACAGTTCTTCAAAGAAAATATAGAAATGAGAATATTTATAAGCAAAAATACATATTCTTGTATTGTTGGGCACAAGAAGTAAGTTCATTTGAGCTATTACATTTTTCCAGTTTGTACAATATTCAACAATGATATCTCAAAGTCATATTTTAAGATTGTTAACGTATGAAGGCATTCAAAGGAATGCTGAGGAAGAACTTACACTTATAGGCAGTCTAATTACAAGCAGACCAGTGACCCCAAGTGTTTCTGGGGATTAGCAAATTAATAAGTCAGTTACTCAGTTAAGCAATCAAGCTGAGTTAGAATTTGATTGACAAAGGAGAATAACAGCAATATAACAAAATAATTTATGTAAGTTAGCAAGAAAAATGCTAATCAAACATGCATTCAGAGGTACAAAGTAGTCACATAGAACAACAAGGCCTGAAAACTAAACTTTTCACCATCCTTTCTTTCTATATTTTGGCAGGTAGGAGAGATGTTTTATAGAGAATAATAAGAACAACCAAAATATAAATGGTATAGACAAAAGGAATAAAAACTTTGGGGCAGCATGTAGGTGTTCACCTGAAAACTTTACCTGATGACTTATTTATCATTTTTTCCACTAATGAAAAACTAAGGCCTAACAGAGAGAAAGATGGGGGTAGGGGGAACCAAAAACAATGTCCTCAACCTCAGTAAGAAAAGCAAAGGTAAATTTGATATAGACAGGTGTCAGCTGAATGGTTAAAAGAATCCATTTAGAATGTAATGTTGAAGCATAGAGTCAAGTGTACTATGTATGTACATGTTATTTCATGTAAGATTGTTATATACTATACAAACTGCAATAGCAGGATATGAAGTTATCAGCCTCATTATAAAACTGAGGAATCATCAATATGTCTATATTGAAAAGATCTTGTCTTAGAATGCCTGCTCTGCCAAAAAATGGTTACCAGGTATGGCCTCTTAAGAACGATTCTTGGTGGTTCCTTTAGCTAAGACCACCATGTGATATCATGTGATCTTCCCATTCCCTACCTGCAGAAGATTGGATGGGGGCAGGTGGGCTGGCCATGCAACTTACGGTGGTCTGGTACTGGAGCTCCCCACAGATATAAGTTGATTAGTTATAATGATGACATTCTTATTCTCTCAAGAATTTGAACTAAAAATACATAAGTAGCTGGCATTGTGGCACACATCTGTAGTCTCAGCAACTTGGGAAGCTGAGGCAGGAGGGTTGCAAATTGGAGGCCAGCCTTGGCTATTAGTGAGAACTTGTCTCAAATTTTAAAAACTTTGGACTGGGGATATAACTTAGTGATAGAGCACCCCTGGTACAATCCCCAGTACAGCAAAAATGTGTGTGTGTGTGTGTGTACCTAAAGAGACATCCTATGTCCTTGGAAGCAAAAGGAGAAAAATAAGCAAACAGAAGCTGAGGACTCACATCCACAATAGAGCATTCAAATGGAGCTCAATTAATTCCTGCTGCTTGAAAAACCAATGACTTCACTAGTCCACTTGAGATGCTTCTTCTAATCCCAAACAATCTTCCTGCTCCCAAACTATGCTACAAAATCTTTGAGGTTTTCATGTAAGAATATTTCAGAGATCACTTTTCTCTTATTGCAATAGTTACATTTATAATAAAACACCATTATTTGAGATGATCTACATTTTTCTTTTCTTCCAACCAAAGAAGCCCTGACACAGAGTTCCAAGGTCTCTTAGTCATGAACTTCTAGAGCAGGCACCTTGGTTCCATTTGGGCAACAACTGCATTTGGACCAATTCAAGTCCTCATTTCAATTGACTTTTCCATTATGACAATGTACATAGTTTCTGTTACTCTGTAAAACTGAATTTTTCCACTTACTTTTTACTACATGTATTTTAATTCTATTCATCACAAGATTTGTTATTTATTTATATATTATTTATTTATTTTTGTTTGAGTTCCTTAGCTAAAGTGATGTGCCCTTTGCCCAAAAAGCAAATGATCTCGATTTCCCTAAGTCTTGGCCTTGGGAGTGGGACGGAATGGTGGAAAGCAGGATGGGAAGAGTACAGGGCAGGGAGATGAAAGTACTAACAGGTATCTGTAAAGGGTTTGAGGACCAGGCTTTCTCTGCCCCACTTGTATCCTCACTGGCTTTGGGGAGCAGAGTCATGACATTAACAATCACCATGTGTTCACATAAGCTTAGCTCAGTAACAGTCATGCTCAGGGATGGGATCACGTCCCTTAATCTTATTTTTAAAATTGTAGTTGATCTGAATGTACTCCAGCATAAAAATAAGGCATTTTTCTAGTGAGGCAAGCCCTTCTCTGATGAAAAAAATGACCAAGAAAAATTTCTAAAATCCAATAAGGGTAGATGGAGAATTAGAGACTATTAAAAATTAACTTCAAGATAAAGTTCATTCGATCAGCAGATATTTGTTAACATCTGTGTATCAAACTTTGCAATATATTGTGTTGTGAATAATACACAGATAATACACAGCCCTGATGTTCAAGGAAAATGTGGTCCACTGGAAGAGAAAGCTAAGTAAAAGAGTAAGTGACTGCATTAGAGTGTGATACATTCATAATAGAACTGTGTGCAGTGTGCTATGTGAGCACAGAAAAAATATACAGTTCCTGGGAGATAGGGAAGAAGAACCTGAAATATTCAGATTTTAAACTGGAACATGATGTAAGAGTTCACTAAGCTGACAGTTTCTTCAGATAAACAGCGCAGAGATTGAAATGGGGAATGAGAAGTGATGTGTGGTGGCCAGAGCGTGAGGTAGGAAGGAAAACAGTGGGAGAAGCATCTGGCCAGATAGTCATATCCACAAGGAACCTCAAAATGGCTTGCTAAGGGCATTGGATTTTATCCTGCCAGTAGCAGAAAAAACACCCAAGGTTTTTAACCAAAGGAAAACATGAAGGTCTGAAAGCATCCTTGAATGGAAGACAGAGGATGAAGACTGAGCCCAGGTAGACAGGTGCTAGAAAAAGCCAGAGAGATAAGGGAGAGTTTAAAAAGGAGTTAAAAGGAGTTAAAAAGGAGAAGGGAAAGAAGAGAATGGGGAGATGCTAGAGATTTCAGAAATAAAACTGGAGGCCAAATACATAAGTAGATTTAACTAGAAGATGACCTTTTTAAATTGAAAGAGAACAAAATTTAAGACTGCAAAGGACACTATGGATAACTTCAGTAGCATAATTTGAGGATGGGAAAAAGACAAGTGGCCTTCTTTCCTAAGTAGACCAATACTTGTCCCACTTTGGAGATTGTCTACCCTGGTTAAATAGTCAACAGGGCAGAAGATCTCTTCTAGGAAAGAACAATAGCATCAGAGGTATTAATTATGCACTTCATTGTCTCCACTGTCAGCACTATTGTTTCACTGAGCCCCTATAAATCATTGGTTACTTAACAATTTGCTTAAGCAAACAACCCTCACTCCAGCAGTTATTCATTTATCTTTCAACAAACATTTGCTAAGAACCTACTATGTGCCAGGAATTATGCTAGGTCCTGATATCCAATGGAGTTCTAGACAATACAGATTCTTTCCCTGGCTGAGATCTTAGTTCAGTGGAGGAAAGAGATAATTTAAATAGTGTTTTCAATACAGTGTGTTAACATTTAGTAAAAGGAAATATTTCTCATATTTCTGATTCTGTACGTCTGGAGTAGGACCTAAGACTGCATGTTACTAACAAAAACCCAGGTGATTATGTTTCTGGCCCAAAGATCATCCTCTAAATGGCATAGACTCACAGTCCGTGCTCAGTCTAGAACATTCTCATTAAGAGTCATTTGAACAAAACTTGACAAGAATGAAATCCCCTGCATTTTCCACATTTCATGATTTCAGCAATAATGTTGAAGAAAAGAAAAAGAAATAACAAGTACACTACAAGCATACTTACAGAACTCTGATGAGACCAAAGCAGAAACTCTCGACTGAACTTTGATCAAGCTGGGACAAAAAGACAGTGGGGATGAGAGTGTCCAGGCTTGGGGCTTGAACAGACATGTAGAACCAGGGACATGAAAGTAGAGAACAAGGACCAAGACAAAGCACTTGCCTCATCACTAATTTTGCCTATATTAATAGGAATAGAATAGAATATTAAGGGATTCTTTTTTAACACTTGACCAAAAATTAAGTTATACTGATACTTTTAAAATAACTTCATATGTGCAATTACACTTAAATTAACTATACCATAAATAAAAGTATTTTATCCCATGGGTTCATACCTTCACAACTAGTTCATTTATTATTCCTAGATCTTAAAGTTTTTCTTTAGGCAGGATTAAAGAGAGTAACTCCACATATGTACAACCACAAGAGTGGGAATCTATATTCCATGTATGCATAATATGTCAAAATACATTCTACTGTCATGTACAACTGAAAAGAACAAATGAAAAATTAAAATTAAAACACAGTACCTACTTCTGGGACCAGGGCAGGGCAGCCAGAGACTTGCCCAAGCAGCCATGCTCCCTCCGGCGGCAGGCTCAATCCACAGTCAGCTTCTTGCAGCAGGCCACCCAATGAGAGCTTTTCCGCACAGAGCCAACCCCCAAGCCCCGGACCCAGGACCCAGCAGCAGCGGCGGGCCCTGGGCCCGCAGGCAGCTTCTGGGACCAGGGCAGGGCAGCCAGAGACTTCCCCAAGCAGCCCTGCTCCCTCCCGCAGCAGGCGCAATCTACAGCCAGCTGCTCAGAGCAGACCCACCCAGTAAGAGCTTTTCCGCACAGAGCCAGCCCCCAGCCCTGGACCCAGTAGCAGGCCAGGGGCAGCTTTCTTCGGAAGCACTGCATTATCAAGTTCCTCCAAGACTTCAGGCTACTGAAGGCGGGGAGGTGATAAACTGGAAATCTACAGGGACACTATAAGCCAATAGAGGAAATCTGCAATATCTCAGAGTCCCACTGCCATCTGACCAATATGAGAAAACAAGGGAAGAAAATGTCCCAAACAAACCTAGATACTATATCAATAAAACCCAATGACAACACAGCAGAAGAAATGTCAGAAAGGGAATTCAGAATGTACATAATTAAAACAATCAGAGAAGCAAATGAGGAGATGAAAGAGCAAAGGCAGGCATTGAAGGAGGAGATGAAAGAACAAGTGCAGGCATTAAATGATCGCACCAATCAACAGTTAAAAGAGCAAATATGGGAAGCAAGAGATCATTTCAATAAAGAGTTAGAAATACTGAAAAAAAAAACAAACAGAAATCCTTGAAATGAAGGAAACAATAAACCAAGTTAAAAACTCCATAGAAAGCATAACCCATAGGATAGAACACCTGGAAGACAGAACCTCAGACATTGAAGAAAAAATATTTAATCTTGAAAACAAAGTTGACCAAACAGAGAAGATGGTAAGAAATCATGAACAGAATCCACAAGAATTATGGGATGTCATGAAAAGGCCAAATTTAAGAATTATTGGGATTGAGGAAGACACAGAGAAACAAACCAAAGGAATGAACAATCTATTCAATGAAATAATATCAGAAAATTTCCCAAACCTGAAGAATGAAATGGAAAACCAGGTATAAGAGGCTTATAGGACTCCAAATATACAAAATTACAACAGACCCACACCAAGGCACATTATTATGAAAATACCTAACATACAAAATAAAGACAGAATTTTAAAGGCCACAAGAGAAAAGAATCAAATTACACTCAGGAGGAAACCAATAAGAATATCAGCAGATTTTTCAATCCAGACCCTAAAAGCTAGAAGGGCCTGGAACAACATTTACCAAGCCCTGAAAGAAAATGGATGCCAACCAAGAATCTTATACCCAGCAAAACTTACTTTCAGATTTGACAACAAAATAAGATCCTTCCATGATAAACAAATGCTAAAAGAATTTACAAAAAGAAAGCCGGCATTACAGAACATTCTCAGCAAAATATTCCATGAGGAAGAGATGAAAAACAACAATGCAAATCAGCAACGGGAGGAACTAGCCTAAAGGAATAGCCAAATAAAGGAGAAACCAAATCATGTCAAAAAACAAAAATGAGTCAAATGACTGGGAATACAAATCATATCACAATAATAACCCTGAATGTTAATGGCCTGAACTCATCAATCAAAAGACATACACTGGCAGATTGGATTAAAAAGAAAAATCCAACAGTATGCTGCTTGCAAGAGACTCATCTTATAGAAAGAGATACCCATAGACTAAAGGTGAAAAGATGGGGAAAAACATACCATGCACACGGACACAGCAAAAAAGCTGGAGTATCCATCCTCATTTCAGATAATGTGGACTTCAAACCAAAACTAGTCAGAAGGGATAAAGAAGGACATTACATACTGCTTAAGGGAAGCATAAATCAGCAAGACATAACAATCATAAATATCTATGCCCTGAACATTGGCTCATCCATGTACGTCAAACAAATACTTCTCAATTCCAGAAATCAAATAGACCACAACACAATAATACTAGGCGATTTTAACACACCTCTCTCACCACTGGATAGATCGTCCAAACAAAAATTGAATAAAGAAACCATAGATCTCAATAACACAATCAATAATTTAGACTTAACAGACATATATAGAATATACCATCCAACAAAGAATGAATACACTTTCTTCTCAGCAGCACATGGATCCTTCTCTAAAATAGACCATATTTTATGCCACAAAGCTACTGTTAGCAAATACTAGAAGATAGAGATACTACCTTGTATTCTATCAGATCATAATGGATTGAAATTAGAAAAAAATGACAGAATAAAAAACAGAAACTTCTCCAATACCTGGAGATTAAATAATACGCTATTATATGATGAATGGATAACAGAAGACATCAGGAGGGAAATTTAAAAATTCTTAGAAGTAAACGAGAACAAAGACACATCATATCAAAATCTCTGGGACACTATGAAAGCAGTACTTAGAGGAAGATTTATTTCATGGGGTGCATTCAACAAAAGAAGTAAAAATCAACAAATAAACGACTTAACACTACAGCTCAAAGTCCTAGAAAAAGAAGAGCAGACCAACACCAAAAGTAGTAGAAGACAGGAAATAGTTAAAATCGGAGCCAAAATCAACAAAATTGAAACAAAAGAAACAATTGGAAAAATTAACAAAATAAATAGTTGGTTCTTTGAAAAAATAAACAAAATTGATAAACCCTTAGCCACACTAACAAAGAGAAAGAGGGAGAAAACTCAAATTACTAAAATTCGGAATGAACAAGGAAATATCACAACAGACAAGAGTGAAATACAAAACATAATTAGAAGCTATTTTGAAAATCTATATTCCAACAAAACAGAAAACCTCGAAGACATCAACAAGTTTCTAGAGACATATGAATTACCTAAACTGAATGAGGAGGACATACACAACTTAAATAAATCAATTTCAAGCAATGAAATAGAAGAGATCATCAAAAGCCTACCAACAAAGAAAAGTCCGGGACCAGATGGGTTCCTAGCCGAATTCTACAAAACCTTTAAAGAAGAGCTCATTCCAATACTCCTCAAAGTATTCCATGAAATAGAAGAGGAGGGAAACCTCCCAAACTCATTCTATGTAGCCAATATCACCCTGATACCTAAACCAGACAGAGACACATCGAGGAAAGAAAATTTCAGACCAATATCCTTAATGAACATTGACGCAAAAATTCTCAACAAAATTTTAGCAAATCGCGTACAAAAATATATTAAAAAAGATAGTGCACCACAATCAAGTGGGTTTCATCCCAGGGATGCAAGGTTGGTTCAACATCAGGAAATCAATAAATGTCATTCACCATATCAACAGACTTAAAGTTAAGAATCACATGATTATTTCAATAGATGCAGAAAAAGCATTCGAAAAAATACAGCATCCCTTCATGCTCAAAACACTAGAAAAATAGGGATAGTGGGGACATTCCTTAACATTGTAAAGGCCATCTACGCTAAGCCCATGGCTAATATCATTCTAAATGGTGAAAAACTGAAAGCATTCCCACTAAAAACTGGAACAAAGTAGGGATGCCCTCTTTCACCACTTCTATTCAACATCGTCCTTGAAACTCTAGCCAGAGCAATTAGACAAACCAAAGAAATTAAAGGGATATTAATAGGAAAAGAAGAACTCAAACTATCCCTGTTCACTGATGAAATGATTATATATTTAGAGGAACCCCGAAATTCCACCAAAAAACTTTTAGAACTCATAAGTGAATTCAGTAAAGTAGCAGGTTACAAGATCAATGCTCATAAATCCAATGCATTTTTATACATAAGTGATGAATCTTCAGAAAGAGAAATTAGGAAAACTACCCCATTCACAATAGCATCGAAAAAAATAAAATACTTGTGAATCAATCTCACAAAAGAGGTGAAAGACCTCTACAATGAGAACTACAGAACACTAACGAAAGAAATTCAAGAAAACCTTAGAAGATGGAAAGATCTCCCATGTTCCTGGATAGGAAGAATTAATATTGTCAAAATGGCCATACTACCTAAAGTGCTATACAGATTCAATGCAATTCCAATTAAAATCCCAATGACGTACCTTAAGGAAATAGAGCACGCAATTAGGAAATTCATGTGGAAGAATAAGAAACCCAGAACAGCTAAAGCAATCCTCAGTAGAAAGAGCGAAGCAGGGGGTATCGCAATACCAGATCTTCAACTCTACTACAAAGCAATAGTAACAAAAACGGCATGGTATTGGTACCAAAATAGACAGGTAGATCAATGGTACAGAATAGAGGACACGGACACAAACCCAAATAAATATAATTGTCTCATACTAGACAAAGGGGCCAAAAATACGCAATGGAGAAAAGATAGCCTCTTCAACAAATGGTGCTGGGAAAACTGGAAAACCATATGCAACAGAATGAAATTAAACCCGTATCTCTCACACTGCACAAAATTGAACTCAAAATGGATCAAGGACCTTGGAATCAGACCAGAGACCCTGCATCTTATAGAAGAAAAAGTAGGTCCAAATCTTCAACAAATCCTAAGTCGACTGAGGATCAGGCTTCCTTAACAGGACTCCCATAGCACAAGAAATAAAAGCAAGAATCAACAACTGGGATAGATTCAAACTAAAAAGCTTTCTCTCAGCAAAGGAAACTATCAGCAATGTGAAGAGAGAGCCTACAGGGTGGGAGAAAATCTTTGCCACTCATACTTCAGATAGAGCGCTAATTTCCAGAATCTATAAAGAACTCAAAAAACTCTACACCAAGAATACAAATAATCCAATCAACAAATGGGCTAAGGAGATGAACAGACACTTCACAGAAGATGTACAAGCAATCAACAGATATATGAAAAAATGTTCAACATCTCTAGTAATAAGAAAAATGCAAATCCCAACTACCCTAAGATTCCATCTCACCCCAATTAGAATGGCGATTATCAAGAACACAAGCAACAACAGGTGTTGGCGAGGATGTGGGGAAAAAGGTACACTCATACATTGCTGGTGGGGTTGCGAATTAGTGCAGTCACTCTGGAAAGCAGTATGGAGATTCCTCAGAAAGCCTGGAATGGAACCACCATTTGACCCAGCTATCCCACTCCTTGGCCTATACCCAAAGGACTTAAAATCAGCATACTACAGAGATACAGCCACATCAATGTTCATTGCTGCTCAATTCACCATAGCCAGATTGTGGAACCAACCTAGATGCCCTTCAGTTGATGAATGGATAAAGAAACTGTGGCATATATATACAATGGAATATTACTCCGCAATGAAGAATGATAAAATTATGGCATTTTCAGGCAAATGGATGAAATTGGAGAATATCATGCTAAGTGAGATAAGCCAATCTCAAAAAACTAAAGGACGAATGATCTCGCTGATAAGCGGATGAGGACATATATTGGGGTGTGGGAGGGGTTAGCATTAGGTTTAGGGTTAGGTTTAGGGTTAGGGATAAGGACAGCAGTAAGAATGAAGGAAAGAAGGACTGTATAGAGGGAAAAGAGGGGTGTGAGGGGTGGGGGGGAAGGGAAAAAAAATAATCAAACATCATTGCCCTATGTAAACGTATGATTACACAAATGGTATGCCTTTACTACATGTACAAACAGAGAAACAACATGTATCCCATTTGTTTACAAGAAAAAAAGAAAAAAAAAAAAAAAAGACAGTACCTAAACTAGGAGAATTTAAGTGACTGGGGTCCTGAGTCCATGTACTTTTTCTTTTTAAAAGAAACAAAAATGCCAAGAGAAAAGGAAAATGAAGGAAGTTGTTCCTATTTAAAGTTACTGTCTTTCCTACCTGACTGTATTGGACACTGCAAACCCAGAATCCTCACAGATGCAACAGCAAGACACAGAATCACAAAACCCACAATATAGAAACATCAATCAAATACCCTTTCCCAGGGAAATGCTTTTACTTTGTTTTTAATACAACATAAACAATCTAAAATGTGTGCTTAATTTTCAAGACATATGCCTATACCATTAACAGAAGATATTTAAATGTGCACTCAAATTTGCATGTGAAAAAAGGGCAGACCACATTCTGTGAGCTTTATAGTTCACTACCTTCCAGGCTCCTGTAATTTTCAGTCTTGTTTGTCTTGGCAAAAGCTTCAAAAAGTGACCACAGATGTGGAAGCACTTCATATCTCCTCATTTGGAGGATAGGTCCTACTATCAAGGAAAGTCATGAATTATAATTTTCCATTCCTTAACTTTCATTACATAGGTAACCAAAAAGTATCTTACAGGACTTATCTGAAGGTCAACCCTTAGCACAATTTTATTCTTTAGGCCTTTTTCCAACTTTTTCTTAATTTCATTCAACCAAGGTTGGCCCCCAATAAAGGACTTCTAAGTGAAATATGTTTTCTGTGTTTTTTACTTTTTTTGATTACCATTGGACTGCAGGGTCTATTTTTTGCCCCTGAGGGCCCACAGATCTTCCCTGTAGCACTTTCCCTAGACCAAAAATCCATGCTCAGAAAACATTTTCTTTCTCTGTTCCTCTGGAAAGAGGTCTCTCAAAACCTTAGGGACCTTTCAACTGTCCCCATTCCATGTAGCATGTCCCCTCAAGGGGGCTTTCAACCATGAAATGCCACCTCCAGCAAGACAGGGCATGTGACCAAGGCCTGGTCCATCAAAATCCTTCCCTGGGATTATGCATGGTGCCTGGGATTTGTAATAATGAAAGCCCAGAGCTTCCAGTAGCCACATTCTCTGCTATTTGAAGGAATCTAAGCCAATTAGACCAACACAGAGGCAGAAGATTAAATGAGAGTTGGAGATAACATAAGCATTTTTGTTAATGAGGAATTGGACAACTAATTCCTTCCATCTCTCTAAAATCCTAGGATTCCTTTCTGTTGGTTTGGTTTGGTTTGGTACTAGAGACTGAACCCAGGGGTGCTTAATCACTGAGCTATGTCCCAGCCTTTTTTATTTTTTATTTTCAGACAGGGTCTTGCTAAATTGCTTAGGGTCTCGCTCAGTTGCTGAGTCTGGCCTTGAACTTGTGATCCTCCTACCTCAGCTCCCCAAGCCACTGAGATTACAGGTATGTGCCACCATACCTAGCTAAAATCTTAGAATTCTTGAAAATGTATCTAGTTTAATAAGTTTCTTCTCTCAAGTAACATATTTGGAATTAAATTCAGACTTACTCTGGTAGAATGAAAAGAATACTGAATGCAGATTAGGACAATATATTTTTAAATCTCCATTCCAAAATTATTAGCTGAGCATTATCAGGAAACTTATTTGATCTTATCTATAAAAATAAGGTAGAGCCAGGGATTTAGCTGAGTAGTGGAACACTTGCCTAGCATGTGTGAGGACCTGGGTTCCATGCCCAGCACCACACACACACACACGTACACGCACATACACGCGCGCACACGCGCGTTTAAAGGTAAAAACATTGCCTCTCCAGATTTTGAGGAGTCTTAAAATACATAATACTCAAAAAGATGTTTTGGTGAACTACAAAGTCAGAGAGAGAGAGAAACTGAAAGGATGGAAAGTAAAATTAGAAAACCTTTGAAACTGTCTAAGATCATGCAATGATATTCAAAGTGCTCTATTTTAATAAATAATACTAAGAAATGGGATAGCCAATATCCATCCAGAAACTGCATGGTATTTCTAATCCAAATTCAGAATTGATAAAGAGCGCCCTCCAGAGTTTGATATAGGATTAGCTGTGGCATTCCCAGGAAAGAAAATAAGGAATTATTTGTTGCATTGTAACTAGAAAAGACCTTGGAGAGAATTTACCTGATCTCCCACAGAGATAAGGAAACAGAGTCACCAAAAGTATGTAAACATTTCAAAAGTCAGAAGGTATGTCTTTTACTTTGAAATTTAGCACTATATTTTTCTTAAGAGTGTCACTATTCAACAATTACCATTTTGATATAAATAAGATTAACTCATTTAAAATGTATAACTAAAACATTTCTGTATTAATAGAGACACAAAGTACATTTACATTGTAGAATTATTTTAATACAGATACTTTGACTGAAATTGTCTTGCAATTAAAACATCAATATTTTAATCTTATCGAAATCCCTATTTGTGACAATTCCTCGATGCCCTCTACTGGCCATGATGTTATCATCCAATGTACAATAAGAATTATTTCTGCACAGCCTTGTAATCTATTTTACAATATACCTGAACATAAGTTTAACTTGGGGGATAAAAGAAGTAAATAAAAGAACAAAGGAATATACAATATCAAAAATATCTGAAAGCATCAAAAACATTTAAGCAATGAAATAAACCCAAAACAAATCATTACTGGGTAGTTTCTAATGTTAAGCTCTTATGACATTAACTAGTTTCACCTAATATTTGATTTACCAAATACAATAACTATGCTTTGAATTTTTCTTAAAATCAGAATCTATATGGATGGTCCTTTTTAAAATTTTATTAATTATAGATGGACTTAAGACCTTCATTTAGTTATTTATTTTCTGTGGTGCTGAGGATCAAACCCAGTGCCTCACATGTGCTAGGCAAGAGCTTTACCCCTGAACTACAACCCCAGCCCCAAGGATGGTCTTGTAAGGAGTCCAAGACACATAAAAATAGGAGTAAATGCACTAATCTCTCAGATAACCTTAAGACCAAAACAGGCTCAACTAATATGTATTACTGGTTCTCATACAATTTTATACATACACATGCCATCCCTTTACAGCTTAAAATCACACTTTTGACCCAAAGAAAAATCATAACCTTTCCTAAAATGAACCAAATTATGGTCAACCTAAGGCCATAGCCAACCAAATCATAATGACTCCCCGTAACCCACTCAGAATACTGCTGACATGCCAGTATTCTGGTGCTTCTGCTTCCCCAGCCTCTGGGAGGTGAGCCTATTGATTCCCCAGTGAAGGCCTAGCAATCTCTATTTCACAAACAACCATTTTGAGGCCCACCATCTAGTCATTTCAATACCCCAAGTAGGCTCTGTTGTTCCCTTTCACCCTTGCCATCAGTTAGACCTGAAGACTATGCTCCCTGTATCTCATCTCTTTTTATCCCCATGGACTCCAGCTTCTCCTCTCAGACTTTGCTTTTAATTCCTACTCCCCTCCCCTTTATTTTACCTGTCACTTATGTTCCAGACCAATGTCTATATTAACTTGCTAAGGCTGCCATAATGAATTATCACAGATTGGATGGCTTAAATAACAGAAATTTATTTATCACAGTTCTAAAGGCCGGAAGTCCAAAATCAAGGTGTCATTGAGTTTGAGTTCTCCTGAGATTTCTTCTTTGCTTGCAGGTGACTGACCTCTTGCTATGTCTTCACTTTGTCTTTCCTCTGTGTGCAAATACCCCTCCTATATGTCCTCCTATATGCCCAAATTTATTTTTAAAAAGACACCTGTCAGATTGAATTGGAAATTAGGGCTCACCCTAACACTCTTAACTTTAAATACCTTATTTCCAAATGCAGTACTGGGGGTTATAGTTTCAATATATGAATTTCAAGGGAACGAGTACAATCCATAACATAAATGGATACCTAATACACAGACATCAAGGCATATGACATCATTTCCATGTGGTGATAAAGAATCCCACGCTCTTCCTGTAGGCTGGAGTCATTTCCAGCTTCCTACATAAGCTAAGATTGTGACTGTTGCTTGACTCTACCCAAAGTTTCTCCTCCCTTGAACACAGAATCTATTAGCCTTGAGAACCTCTTCACAGTTCATTTTAACCATTATATCCATTCCTCTGGTCTACTGGGTGAGACTCAGGCTGAATCATAGGTTCATCTACCTCTTTGCCTATACCATGTTGACAGCATATTACTGCTACTGCTACTACTTACAAAGGTAAAAATTTTAAAAATTATGGAGTTCTAACCATGTTCCAGGCATTGTGACAAGTATTTCTCATGCATAATTCTCACCATAACCCTCTAAAGTTCGTATGTAATATATGCTCAATAATTATATGAGTAAATCAATGAATGAATGCTATTAGTGTCTGCATTTTAGAGATGAGAAGATGTAGACTTATAAAAATTAAGTAGCTTTCTCATGATCATATAACCAGTAAGCAGCAGAGCAGGCACCAAGAGCCTCCTAACTCCAAAGCCCACGCTCTTAGCACACTCAGGCTCTGACATGCCTTGTACACACCCCCAAGCCATCTGCTTTCTTGTTTCAGGGCTCAACCTTGAATGTTGGCTTATGATTCAAAGAGATAGGACAAGTGAAAAATGTTCTATGGCATTTAAAATTAAAATTCAACTACTAGACAGACACATTACATAAAGTTAAAAAAGATATTCAAGGCTGAAGCACTTTATTGCTTGTGGAAGCTTTCAAACATTCCCCAAGCCACAGATACTACTCCCATCTTGGGATGAGGTCTATAACCCTTTACTTTCAAGCTAGTTGGGTTTATGACTGCCTAGGTCAATAGAGTAGGACAAAATTATACTCTGACATCTGAGTCTAGATCAGAAAAGATGACCATTTTTTTCCCTAATCCTCTTGGAATACTTGCCACGTAAGAGGTCTACCTACTGCAAGACCACTATGCTGAAAAATGCAAGCGTAAGTGTTCTGATGGACAGCCCCAGACAAGCTCCCAGGTGACAGCCAGCATCAACTGCCATTCAAATAGGGCCTTCAGAAGACTGCAGCTCTGACTTCTGATGGCAAGTGTATGAGACATCTCAAGCAAAAACTGCCTACCAAGGACACTCTTGAAATATTTGCCCACAAAATTTAAGCCAATAAATTATTGTTAGGAGTGCATACGCCCTGGAGTAATTTCTTATGAGGTAATAGTAAACAGAATCACTCCACCAAATTTTAATTTCTCTTGTTGCTTCAAGCTGCTAACCTTGTCCCAGTCTCCTTAATACTGGAAAACTCAAGCAATAATATCCAACTATCATTTAGATGTCTGTTAGATAAATTTACAACAAAAGCACCTCTAAAAGATAAGAAACTCTGAAACTGAAACTGAAGAACATAGATGCATTTCTGAAAATTTAGGCGGACTGGTTTTTACTTTTTGAAAAGAAATAAGTGAAACATGATTTGGAATAAACATACAGAGGAGCATAAATGGACTCAGGTCTTACATACCCCAGAAAACATAGAAGAAAGCCTCCTTCTCAGACCACTCTCCCTCCCAAACAAATGTCCCATTTGAAGATACCTTATCCTATTGTCACTGTATTTCCCCAAACTCTGCTGTGAAAACTTCTCCTGAGGTACCCAAGGACCACACACTTAAGAAGGTACCCACACAGATGCCCATCCAAGATTATTCCAACTCCAGGGTGCTACACACAAGTAAGACACCGGACTCCACACACATGGAAACAGTCATTTCTTTGCCCTCCCAGTCTCAGGGAATTCAACTCTTGAAGGTTAGAAACAATCCACTTCTCAAAGCAAAAGTTTCAACTCCAATCACGAAAAAACATACCCTACTTGCCATGGAGATTCTCAATCTTTAAAACCTCTCTCAGATTGTGTTCTCCAGGTGCCATGTTGCTGGAAATATCTTCACTGATCTCTGACCTACAGACAGACTAATATGTGCAACCCACAACTATTAACTATATACTCCCTTCCTGATGGCATGGAAATTTCAAAATTTAAAAACACAAGTCCTCAGTAGCAATGTGCACATCAGTACCCAGAGTTTGGTTTCTAACATCATCCTCCAACAAAAGGAACTGAGGTTCATTCTAGTACTTGGGTAGAAAATACACAAGATAAGCCTAAAGTATATTGTAGTTCCAGAAAACAAAGATGTACTCAAAAAACACAAAATAACCCAGGA
Organism: Sciurus carolinensis; assembly: GCF_902686445.1. Taxonomy (NCBI): domain Eukaryota; kingdom Metazoa; phylum Chordata; class Mammalia; order Rodentia; family Sciuridae; genus Sciurus; species Sciurus carolinensis. The sequence goes on along the minus strand of NC_062219.1, from coordinate 74,976,349 downwards.
ATTAATTAACAGAGCTCCCCATGGCCAAATCCAGAATGACTTGAACAACAAAGTACATAACATTGTATTGTATTAAAGCCCAAAACACAAAATAAATATCCATGAGTCTATAATTATATAAATAAATGGTTAAATAAATAAGTAGGGTTGAAGGGGAAAGTCTTCCATATAGAATTCCAAATAATCTATGTGGATACTGCCCCCACAAATACTCCCCCACCTCTTACGTGTGAACTGCACACAGAGACTTGATTCCAAAGAGTACAGTATGGAAAGTTGGAGAAAAGAGTAACCATGGAAAAACCTAATAAACACCACCTCAGCCAGGTGATCAAGATTAATGTCAAAAGTAATAAGTCATGGTTATGGCATATAGCTTTAATATGAAGTGGTAAGAATAGAGCTCTTTGCCTCTATGGTCTTCCTCCCAAAAATCCATATCCTCCATCTAATCATGAGAAAAATTCAGAGAGTTTGAACGATATGCTACAAAGTACTCGACTAGTACTCCTCAAACTGTCAATGTCATCAAAAACAAAGTCTGAGAAACTGTCCCAGTCTAGAGAACAAGGACACCTGATGACCAAATGTAATGTAGTAAACCAAATGGGATCCTGGACCAAAACACAAATATCAGGTTGAAAAGCAAGCAGATTTTTAAAAGAACAAATTAAAACTGAGGAAATCTAAATAAAATGTTAACTTTAGTTAATAGTAATTTATCATTACTGCTGTACATATTACATACACACATTAGTTGTGACAAATGTGTGGTACTGGTATGAAATGAAAACAATAGGACATATTGGTATGGTGTTCATGGGAACTATCTGTACTATAGTTGGAACTGTTTTGTAAAGGTAAAATTATTCTAAAATTAAATTTATTTAGAAAGAATAAAAAAACTACCTGATGCCATTCTCTCAATTTTCACAATTATTTAAAATGTATTTCATTATTCACTTACATATTTAATTATAAACTCATTTAACATGTGATACTCTCTATTTTTTTTTTTTTTTTTTTTTTTTTTGGGTGCTGGGGATCGAACCCAGGGCCTTGTGCTTACAAGGCAAGCATTCTACCGACTGAGCTATCTCCCCAGCCCAACATGTGATACTAAATACCCCAAGAATCAAGTGCTGCACTGTTGATTGAACATTTTGCTAAAGTGTACTGTCTAACTTTCCTGTAGTTTGTCATCCCATGTACATACCCTATAACAAGCTCTCATAATAAAATAGGTGCCTAGGATAGCATTTGGTGTACTTATTATCTCTACCTAACTGTCCCCAGTATCTCACACTGTAATGCTTACAATTATAAAACATATTTTCTTTCTTGATTATGTTATTGATGGCTTATATTTAAATTTCATTTTGATAAATCCTATGACATTTCCCTCTCCTTCTGAATTCCAGTCATTCTTCTTATAATAGAATGTTAAATGACATTTCCTAACCTCGGTTAAAATGAATAAGAACAGATGTCCCTATATGGCCAAAAACAAGACTGGTTAGAATCATCCAAAAAATCAAAACTGCAATCCTTAGCACATCACCAGGATGTAGGAGAGAGAGCTAATAAATCACTAAGGTTGCTGGTGAGTCCTTTGAGCAGAATGGTCAGATACTATGCATTCCAACCTCAATCCACATTAGCAGAAACCCAACCCCAGCGCTAACCCAAGGACAGGGATTTCCAAGAGCTACTAAGAGAACAGTGATGGGTACAAAGTGGTGAAGAGTCCCCAGTTGAATGCTTACTGAGCATCAGATGTATGTTAATCTTTCCTGGTGCAGTCACAGGAGTTTAACCTGTGTACTCCAGAATTGGAGCATACACACACTGGGGACTGCCTCTTATCTGGAAAATCTTAACAGGAGAGGCTGGTTAGAATGGCCTTTGACAGCAGGGAACTTCACAAATATCAAGGAAATGTTGAAGGCTTCAGCCAGGGAAGGCGACTTGGCATCTCTTAAAGGTCTATAAAATGTTCCATAAGGGAAAAAATGATCACCTGGACAGGAGCCACACAAAGAGCACCAATGCCAAATTATAAGCCCACCAAGTGAGGCAAGATCGCCATGTTAGAAATGATCAGAGTTGATCTTGAAACTACAGAAACTGTCCTACTAAAATAGATTTTTTTAAAGTCTGAAAAAAAAAATCTTAATACAGCCTATTTGAATTAATATTAATATTTTTCCTAAGGCAGAGAGATTAAAAACAGGTAGCATTTTAGAAGAAAGAAAGGAAGGAAACATTATTATTATTATGCATCTTGCAACACAAAATAGTTTCTGGCAGACCAACTTTAACCTTAGAATCACACAAATTGATTTTTAAGGGAATGGAAAACATAAAAGAGTTTTAGAAAACAGGTGGGAATCACCTTTCAAAATCATGCTAATTTTTCCTAGAAAGCAACTATTATACAAATACAAATTACAACACAAATTTAGTCAGGAGAAAGAGTTCACTGCATAATATCAAACAATGCCCATAAACCAAATAATGTACTCACAACACAAATAAATGTGTCATTCTCTGCCATTGTCAAGAGATCAGTCATTCACAAACTTCAGTTAAAGCACATGAATCAATACCATATTGACTTACCCTTGACCAAAATTTACAATAGTCCTTGCCAAGATATTGCCAAGGAACTATCCCTGGAACCTTGAGAACTGTTCGTACACCATGAAGGAAAGTAAGATCTGGGACCTTACACTTTTAAAGTATTTGCATTAGAAATCTGTAACCCTCATACCTAGAATTCAGTTGTAAATAAGACACACTAAGCCGTAAACCACAGCTTTGTGCCCTTATGTCTTTCATTTTAAGAGTCATTACCTGAATTACTCTACTCAGTCTGTGTAATAAGGTACCACAGACTGAAACAACAGAAATTTATTTTCTGAATTCAAAACCTAAAAGTCCAAGATCAAGATGCTGGAAAATTCTGTTTCTGTTTAAGTCTCCCTACCTGGCTTGTTGACAACCACCCTTTTGCTTAGTCTTCAGATAGCCCTTCCTCTATGCTTGAGTAGAGGGAGAGAGACAGAACTCTGGTGTCTCTTTCTCTTCTTATAAGGACACTAGTCTTATCAGATTAGAGTCCCACCTTTATAATCTCATTTAACCATGCAACTGCTTGGTACTGAAGCCATATGGCATCCGATTTTTTTTATTAAATTTGTTTATTTTTATTAAGTTGAAGTGATATTCTTTAAATTGTATTTTTCACATATGTGTTTTTACTGTATTGATATTAAAAATCACGTACTGTACTGCTCTTATATTCTGAGGTTTTGCTAAATTGACATCTAGATGGCAACAACTTGTTTTGTATTCTACATAGAATTTTTAGTTATATTGTAGCGATGGCTGTGTTTTTCTAAATCTATTTTGATTTTTTCTAATTAGTTTATACCCAAAGGACTTAAAATCAGCATACTGTAGTGACACAGCCCATCAATCTTTATAATATCTCAACTCACAATAACTAAACTATGTAACCAACCTAGGTGTCCTTCAACAGATGACCATATATATATATGGTGTGTGTGTGTGTGTGTGTATACACATATATATATGATGGAATATTATTCAGCTTTAAAAAAGAATGGAATTATGGCATTTGCTGGTAAATGGATGGAGTTGGAGAATATCATGCTAAGTGAAATAAGCCAAACCCAAAACACCAAAGGCCAAATGTTTTCTCTGATTCATAATGGGTAGGGAGGTTATGGAAGAATGAAGGAACTTTGTATTGGGCAGAGGGGAGTGAGGGCAGGGGAAGGGAGCAAGGGGGTAAGAAGGATAGTAGAGTGAAACAGACATTATTACCTCAGATACATATATGACTACTTGACATCTGATATTTTTTACAGATGAATCTCATCCACCTATCTCCCAAAGTTCATGTGTTGCAAACAAACCTCAATGCAACAGTTAGGAGCTGGGGCCTAGTAAGAGATGATTAGGTCATGAGGGCTCTGCCTTCATGAATGGATTAACCTCATTATCATGGAAGTGGGTTGGTTACAGCAAGGTTTGTTATAAATGTGAGTTTGGCTTCCCTCTCTTGCTCCTTCTCATGTGCACTCTTTTGCCCTTCTGCCTTTCACCATGGGATGATGCAACAAGTAGGTAGGCTCTTATCAGATGCAGCCCATCAGCCTTGGGCTTCCCAGTCCCTAGAACTATAAGAAATAAATCCCTGTTCTTTATAAATTACCCACCCTCAGGTATGCACACTTCCTTTCTTTATATGTATACCCTCCTTGTCATGTAGGTTTCAGGTATTCTATTATGACAACACAAAACAGACTAAGACACTATCCTTTTCCAAAAATGAGGTATGAGGGTATTATAGTTTGGATCTGAATGTCACCCAAGGCTCATGTGTTGAAGGTTTGTTTCCCAGAGCAGCAATGCTCGAAGATGGGGATTTTAGGAAGTGATTGGAGCTTCAGGTCTCTGACCTCATGAGTGAATCAATCCTTTAATGGCATTAAGGGATTCAAAGCTGAATAGATTATTGGGAGATGGAAGAAACTGTAGGAGGTAGAGTCCAGTTGGAGGAAGGGGGTGCTTAGGGGCATGCCCTTGGGGACTGTATTATGTCTCCTCCCCCACTGTATGCATTCTGGCTACCATCAGCTAAGCAGCTTTCCTCCACTATGTCCTTCTGCCACCATATTTTGCCTCACCTCAGACCCAAAGCACTAGAGCCAGCCAACCATGAATTGAAACCTCTGAAATCAAAAGCCAGAGGAAATCTTTTCTCCTCTAGGATGTTTTTTCATGTGTTTTGTCACAGCAATGAAAAGCTGACTAAACTGACAGAGGATCATACTCTGGCCTTACTCTAATATTGGGCAATGTTGAAAACCTGCCTTTCAGTTCTGTGAATTAATGATTCTCAACTCTATGGAGTGCAATATCTTATTCCAACTTGCCTTCACAACTACGCTCCTTTAAAAGACATCTATGGTATAATTACATACACAATTAAAGCACATAAGCTAAAAATATTTACTTCAGCTAAAACTTTAAACACGTAAGGATGGACGGTTTGCCCTGAATTGCCTAAGGTAACCATACTTGAATCTAAGCATGGCTCTTAGCACTTTGCAATGCAGACTATAGTAACAAAGCAGAAAGACTGAATAGGTCCCTCTGAACTCCATGAAGTCTGATAATCCAAGCAACATTCCCCAAAGTGACTCAATACAGTATTAATTTTAGCAAAAGATAACTATAATTTGCCATTGAGCCTTTCTTTGAGACAACTCCAAAATTTTTAAAAAATAACAAGTTTTGAGTTGTACCAAAATTATACAACTAAGAAACCCCTGCTCAATTCAATGGTGATTTTTTTTTTTAATTTTATTGTTGTCAATGTACCTTTATTTATTTATTTATTCATTCATTCATTCATCCATTCGTTTATTTGTGGTGCTGAGAATCTAACTCAATGCCTCACACATGCTAGGCAAGTGCTCCCTCACTGAGCTACAACCCCAACCCTCAATGGTGATCTTAACAGATCATAAGCAGTAAGTTGAAAAATAACTATGCACACTTCCTTTCCTTATATGTATACCCTCCTTGTCATGTAGGTTTCAGTGCCCTCAAACTTGACTCTCAGGTTGGTCATGTGACATGGTTTGACCAATTGGATGCTAGTAAATATGATACCAATGTGTTTTGTTTGTTTTGTAGCACTAGAGCTCAAGCCCAAAGCTTTATACCTGCTAACAAGCACTCTCCCATTGGACTACATCCCCAATAAAACAATGTCTAACAAGCACTTGTCCATTTACATTTCCTCTCTGACATTGGTAGGACCACTACTACCACCACAACCACAGGCCTTAACTGGATGGTAAAGGGTATGTTGTCAGCCATACCACACAAGCCAAGAGCCACCAGACTCATCCAATCAGAGCTGACCAATAGTTGACATGAAAGCCAACCAAAACTAGAAGAATCATGCAGGGCACATCTCAGTCCAAACTGCTGATGCAATAAATTTTGAGCTTAATAAATGACTGTTGTTTAAAACCATGACATTTTGGAGAGGTGTGTTATTCAATAAAAACCAACCAACACATCATGAGAATTCAAATAATAGCCTGTCATTTCCCCAACCCCTTGACTTTAAGTAGTATAAATTAGTCATCACTAGGTCTTTTGCCTTTCCTAAATTACATGGGATTATATGATGGTAATCTGGAAACCAATTCAGAAATTTAAGAGGTTGTCCCTTAAGTGGGAACACAAGAGAATAATTAGTAAAACCATCTGGGTTTTACTAATACTCAGCTGTCCTAGCTCTGAAACATATTCCAAATAGTTGAAAAATAAGCTCCAAGGTCCAGTATCTTTCACTTGCAAAGTCATTTGAAGTCATGTAGCAGTAAAAGTTTTTTTAGCAGAGTAAGACTATTTCTTTGTTTTTGTTTTTTTCAATACATCAGGCAGGAGACATACTATATCTACAAAAAAAGCATTCAAATCTCAATCCAGCTCAATGTAAATATGTTGGACAGTTATTTGGCTTAATCATGCTCTAAAGTCCCCAAATAGCTCTAGTTTTTGCACTAGAGATTCCAAAATTGAACCAAGGAGGAAACCATAACACTAAGTGTAGCTTATCCAAAATAAATATTCATTTATATCACTGATTAAGTCATTGTATTTTAATGCTATTATAGATATAATTATTATTATAGCATTTGTTTTTTCTGTCTCCTGTCACACAATATAATATTTTTGAATTTTGCATACTTAATGAATATTCTTGCTCAACTTGAAGGCCTTTTGAATAGATTTCTCAAAAATAAAAAAAAATTTCCTGGCTGAAATTCCCCTTCACACCAAAAATTATACTGATTGATTTTTCTCATCATTCAATGAGGATGCAAAAACTGACAACTAAAGTAGAGATTCATCAAACAAATATGCTGGGGAGGATGCTTATAACATTTTCAAAGTTAAAATTCAGCCTGTTATTGGTTTTTGAGTTTTATTTTCTGCCATTTATTCTTGTTTCATCAGGAGGAATTAAAAGATAGAGCTTTTAGTATTCTTGGTAGAATCTGAATTGAGATCCTGGACATCTTCTTTCTGAAGAATGCATTTCCACCAACATTTCCAAACTCTGCTTATGTAACACCAAAATGGAAGGAAATAAGAAAGATCCCCTTTAAAACATAGTGGTCTAAAAAATAAAAATAAAATATAGGGGTCTGGTAGATATAGTCTTAGCTTTCCAGTAAGGTTTATTTTAATTCACAGGTTTAGAGGTTTCAATCCAAGCTTGGTTGGACCTGTCACTTTGGGTCTACAGCAGCACATTATGGTGGAAGCACATGGCAGAGCAAAACCTCATGACTGGGATGCAAAAAAAAAGAAAGAGAAAGAGGCCAGGTTCCACAATCCCCTTTAAGGGCACACTCCCCCAATGACCTAAAACTTCCTACTAGGCCCCACCTCTTAAAGTTTCCACCAAGTCCCAACCAGTGCCACACTGGGGATCAAGTCTTATAACACTCTGAGGGACTTTCCAGATCCAAATGATAACAACAGGTCACTAAGATGTGCTAAGTTTCTAATTACAAGCCAGTTATTTGGTTTTTTAAAATCTAGAAAAATGATAGAATAAAGACAAAATTTACATTCTCAAATTGTATTGGTCCAAAACTCTATATTAAAACAGTAATATTTTTACTTGTATGTTGAATGAGGAGGAGACACTGAGGGAATATTTAAGGACAAATACTTAATGAAAAATGAAAATTGAATTCCTCTCTCCCTATCATCTAATGATTAGATATTATTTAATAACTTATTAAATTCTGGGAGGGAATAGAGTAAAACTAATTCATGATTATTAGAAAATGATACTGACAGACCTAAGAGAACTTTGTGAAAAGTACACTCCAACTGATCTGCAGTTGAAATACAGTAACTTCCTGTCACTTATACAGTGAGCTGATCCTACCTGGTCACAGACTTCAGTTTATATTATACAGATAACCCAGTGAATCTCAACTCATGAGAGAATCTTTCAGAGCTTGTAGAAAAGGCCTGGAATTTCCGTGGTTTCCCATTACATACGGCTCTGCAATATTACATGTTGCAACCTCAATCCCTTAGGACCCTTAAGAGTGAATAATTATAATCCTTTTATTCATCATCAAGTAATTAAGTAGATGGAAAGCAACTCAGTGGGACTTTTTGGTGGGTGTGAATTTATTACAGAAAATAAACCCTCTTCCAAACTTTTAATGACTACCTACCCTGTATTATGTGCTCTCCATTACTTATCTCAATCCTAACAAACAACCCTATGAGGTAGATGAGACACTGAGGATAAAGAGTGAAAATAACTCACCCATGGTCACAGATTATAAGAAATTGAACCTGCATTTAAGATGAAGAAAAATTTTGCCAACTACTAGTTCTAACCAGTACCTTCCTCTTAATAAAAGAAGTAGTAATGAAGAAACTAGAAGACCTTTGGTTTTGTAGTTGTAACTCACAGTTAGCTAATTTGTTTTTAAAAAGGCAATTAAAAAAAAAAAAGCAGTTGTCTTGCACTACAAATAAACTCCTGTGTGGTATTAGAGTTGATCCCTGGAGATATTTTCCTCTGTCCTCAGTCACCAAGCTTTGATGCTCCTAATCAATGGAACCATATGTCAGCTGGGTTTATGGCATATGAAAACTACACAAGAACAAACAGGAGAAATAATACGGTGTTTCCAGGAGCAAGTGAGAGATTATTGATCATCATGCATGAGAGTTCACACACCTGCTTTGCTGTAGGTGAGTGGGTGGGAGGAAAGAAAAACAGGTTGGTAAAACAAAGCTCATGTAAAGAGGTGGCCACCCTCCATGCTTTGGGCAAACTCAATTTTATGAGTATAAATTTGTGCCACAGAGCTTGCCACCTAGCAACTGTACAAAATCATCTGTACTTACCTAGTAACTGCTCAGAATAACTTCATTCTTCTGTTTTCAGAGTTAATAATACAGGACACTAAAGGAAAATAAAGAAATTGCAGTGAGGTTGAAACGACTAATGCAGGACATAGCATTCTGGCAAAGTTTACTCTAATTAGACAAAATCATATCTCTAGTATATTTTCCAGGATAATTTTGAATATACTATTATTTTTAAGAATCATCACTTATAACTCATTAAGCAAAGAAACAAATTGGCCCTGCTTGTGGAATTTTATACAGTCTTCATGGCAATGTCCTGTTGTAATTGCCCCTTCTCAGAGTTCTCCCATGGCTCCCTTCTTACAGTTGGAACTCTCAAAGAACAAGTCCTTCACCCACCTTTCCTTTCCTCTTCCCCTATCCTCTTGGCTTCAATCATCACATCTCAGAAGTCAATTCTGAGTCTGCGCTGCCAGCTCAAATCTCTCTTGAGCTCCAGGAGGCTGTTTCCGTCAGTGTGTTGAACATCATTGGTTACAACATGCTTATTTGTTTATTTTCAAAGTCATTAAATGGCCTAGACTAACATGCTAGGAAGAGTCCCACTGCCAGGTCTTTGTATCTGCTGTTCCTCTGCCTGAAGCACTATTTCTCGGTGTATACATGGCTCCCTCCCTGGACTCCTTCGACTTTATCTGATGTCAGTCAGTTCATTCCAATCACCCTCTTCAAAACTGCCATACAAACGGCCAGACTCCTGAATTCACCATTCCCTTTCCTTGCCTCCCTCTTCTCCATAACACTTAACCACTTCTAAAACATATATTTTGCTGATTTGTTTTGTTTACTGTCTATCTCTCCATGCAAGTTCCATGACATCAGATTTTTTTTTTTTTTTTTTTGTCTGTTTTGCTCAATTCTGTATCCTTGGTGCCAAAAATAGTAACAGATATAAAACAGGCACCCTGGTGAGGGGAATGAATGAATGGACAACCCCCCATATACACCTCACATAAAACTCTTTCTCTTCCACAAATCTGCTCCCCCTCCTTCCCATTTGTTAGTAGCATCTGCCTTCTCCCACTCATCCACACCAAAAATCTCACTTTCAATAATCCCTCACTTTATCCCTTTATTCAATAAAGTGTCAAGTTATTCTAAGTATTTCTGAATCTCCCTCACCTGTTACTTCCTACCTATTACATTTCTGCTTCCCAAATCCTGACCCCAGACCTCTGATGCTTATCACAGATAAACAGTATAACTGCAAGACTCCTCACCTCCACCTCAGTCTCTATTCTTCAGTTCATTCCAAACACTGACCTAGGCTAAGATTCCCAGAATGCACATTAGCTCATATTAGACCCCTGTTCCAAATCCTTAGCATGGAATCTAAGGCTGTCCATAATCTAATCTCAAACAGCCTCGCAGTCCTCACCTGTCCATTTGCTCTGTACCAGCGACATTGGACAATACTGCATATGCCAAAGTCATTGTGCACTATTGTGACTCCATTGCTGGTTTGTTCCCTTAGCCATCCTGGTCAACTCCTTTGTCACTTCTAAAAGTGTTCCCAGATACCTTCCCGCTCATCATGTTGATATGTCTTTTCTAATACTTACTCTTTCAATCCTAAATGCTAAATGCTTGTCTCTCACCACAAACCAAAATCTCCTTGAGAATTGGGAGCAGTCATCCTTCATTTTATACGACACATAGTGCCTAGCCCCACGTTTGGTGTATGGTAGGTGCTAAGGAAGTATGCACTGACCTGCTGAATTAGATGTGAGTACACACTGAAAATTCCACATCATGTGACCAGATAGAATTCTCAAACAGGACTCAGAGAAGAGGCACAGGTTTAATTACAACACAGTCAGGGCTAATTCCTGCTCATTGTTCAAACCAGATTATAGGACACCACAAAAGAAAGTCTACCTCTAGATCCGCATGGCCTGGATTTTTTTCAAACACCTATCAAGATTGTGTGCTGAACAAGGTCCTCCAGCCTCACTCATAGTATTCCACCCATCCATGCTCATTTCTGGCTTGGGCAACTACCAAGCTATGAAATAGAGGTGCTACTCATATATGCAAACCAAAATAAAGAAAAGAGGCAGGAAATTGGTGAAGGGGTTACAAGGAATGCAGGAGGGATATTTCCATACAGTCCATCTTATTTTATTTCATCCTTCTTTATTTCATTTTATTTCACTTTTTACAGGTAGATATATAAAATTGTGTGTAAATGCAGAATGTGATTATATCAACGTATCTTTTTTTCTTAGTGTTTTTCTTCATTGTGTGGTTCCCCCTCCCTCTACTAAGTTCTTTACCCTTAAGTAGCACATGCTAATAGTCTAGTATTGGGTCTACCATAATTTTCTTCTTTCTCAAGCATGTGAATAACCTATCGACCAAACACACAGTGGTTTGTGTTTGTTTTATAAAAACTGGATTAGCTTATGTACTCATTGGCACCTTTGCTTGCAACTGGAAGGGATCTAGCTCACTCTTTATAGTGGCTGTATAAAGTTCCATGATCTGGCTGCTGTGTGGTGGGCATTCACTTCAGCTCTAGATTTTTCTTTTATAAACCATATTATGATAAACATGATTGCAAAAATATTTTAAATACTGATGCTTTTATTTTTAAGGAATAGATTATGAGTCAAAGTATGTATGTATTTATAATTTGGAAACTGTTGCCATATGACATATTATACAAAGGCTATAACAATGCATATTTTCACCTCTGTAAATGCAAACACCCTTCATTCTGTGTCCCTGCCAGCACAGGGTGTTAATGAGCTTTTCCATTTCCATCTGTCTAAGAGTTGTAAAAATGACATCTTGGTGCTACTTTAATTTGTGTCACTGGATGGCTAGTGAGCTTGAGAATCTTTTCATGTGTTTGTTACCTATCTGAATTTCTCTTTTGTGGATTGCTAGTTTATGCTTGTTTACTTTCTTTCTTTTGGAGACTTTGGCAACTTTGTTCAATTGGTAAAAGCTCTTTGAGTATTATTATACATATTACCCCTCTGAATGCCCTCTATTGCAACAAAGATAATGCAAATATTTTCTAGGGCCTTCATTTGCATTTTAAACTAATTTATAGTATCATTTACCATATTTACATAACCAGTCTATCTTTTTTCTAACAGTGTCTAGACTTCCTGTTAGAGTTGATATCTCCAGATTTTCTTGAAAGATATTATTTTTTTAAATAGTTGTAGATGGACACAATACCTTTATTTTTATGTGGTTCTGAGGTTGAACCCAGTGTCTCACACATGCTAGGCATGTGCTCTACTGCTGAGCCACAAACCCAGCTCAGATATTAGATTTTTATATTAAATGCTTAATCCATTTGAAATTCTTTGCAGTTTAATATGGAGATAAAAGTGGGAATGGATTTTTTTATTTTTCCATATTAATAATCAGTTGAGCTGGTGCCATTTATTAAGTAATTTATTTTTTCTGAATAAATTTGACATTCCTATTATTTTTTCATTTGTTTAATTTTCACTCATAATGAGATGTATTTTTCATTCTGATTCATTCTGTCCCATGAATATCTTTGCATTTTTCTAGATCAATAGCATTTTATATCTGTTAAAATAAGTCCTTTCTCATAATTCTTTTTTTGCCAACTTATTTTATTTTAGAGCTCAGTTCTCCATAATAATTTTAAATCATCTCATCTAATTCTTTAATTCTCCCTCTCCCTAAGATTCTTTTTTGGAATTCTTTTTGGAATTTCATTAAATTCATTTATTAGTTTTGTGATAATTGACATTTTATGATATTGTCTTTCAATCCAGTAAGAAGGTATGCATTTTCATTTATTCCAATCTTATTTAACTGTTTAATCTCTTCTCTCTAACATAAGACCTTAAAAATACTTTTGCTTTCTCTCTCCCCCCAATCCTCAATGATATATTGAAAAATTTTTTTAATTTTCTCAAAATTGAATATTTTCATTTTAGCACATGGTTAGCACTTAGCTTGCTATACTCATTCATTCATTTGCTAAACATTTATTGAGAACCTAATGTAGTATGCATGGTTTGAGGCACTGAAAACACAGTAAAGGGGAAAATTCTGATTTCAAAGAGTTTAGGTTCTAGTATTGATACCGCCGTTTACCGGTGACGAGTTCTGCTTCTTCTAATGTTGAAGATTAAGCACTAGAGAAGCACGCCAAGGCAAGCATATTAAGCAGGTTTATTTAAAGGGAATAATACAGACTTCTCCTGGCAGGGAGAAGGGGGCCATGGCTGATGTTCTAAAAGTCCCAAGAAGTGAGCACACCCTGCATCTTTTATAGGTTAAAGTCTCTTTTGTTCTCCAGTTCTTTCCCCCCTTATCTCTCCTTCCTGCCTTCGTGACTAGGCCTGGTTTGCATTAAGTGAGAAGCCATGGGCAGGGGGAGGGCCAAGGTGATTCAGGCAGATAAGGGCCCAGGGGGCATTAATTAGCAGCTCCTTGTTTGCAGTCCTTGATAAAGGCAGGTAAATTTGGTAATCAATGGGCTCCGGAGATCTTTGACATTCCATTCTTCCAGGGGCAGTCTCCAACTTCCAAAGGCAGATGGCTTCATGACTTCATTTCCTCGAATTGACCCGATTCCCTATTTCTACACTAACTACCTGTCCTTAATTCTGGCTTCAGTATGAGAGCTACATAGATAAAATAAATGAGTATATACTATGTTAGAAGGTGATACATCCTATGGAAAACCCCAAAGCAAGGAATAAGGATGGCATGCCACAGCACTGGGCATTGAGTGGAATATGCTTAAAATGATAAACAGTTCACTTAGGGAAGGTTTGAAGGAGAATGTGGCGTTGGAGAAAAGACCTGGAAGAGGCCAGGGAGGAACAAGTAAGAAGACACTGAGGGGGGATCACGCCCAACCTACTCAGGAGCACCAAGACCAGTGTGACTGCGGTGGAATAGAGGAGTAGTTCAAAGGAGGCTAGAATAGTCGGAGATGAAGCTATAGAGACCATGGAGGTCTGGTCAGATAGGGCCCTACCTGTTATCAGGACTTCATCTTCACTCTGAGGAAAGCAGGAAAGCCACTGGACAGTTCTTAGAAGGAGCACCATGACTTGACTTAATGTTTAACAGGATAATCAGTCTGACTGCTATATTAGGAGGAAAGCATAGAGAAAACAGATGAGTTAGTAAGTGACTGAAATAATCTAAATAATCATCATATGGCAAGGAGACTAGAGATGACCAGGGGTCAAAATAGAACATATTTTTTAAGATAATAGAACCAATGAGATTAGCTAAGTGATTATATGCAGCACCTAAGGGGTTTAAAAAAAGAGAGAGAGAGAGCTCAAGGACAACTGTTAGGATTTTTACCTGAGCAGCTAGAAGGATGGAATTCCACTAATTAAAACAACAAAACTAAGAAAAAACAAGGTTATGAGAGGTAGGGGTTGGAAATGGACATACCTATTAAATTTCTAAATAGCTATACTAAGATGATTTTTGGATATACCAGACTGGTATTCAGAAAAGAGTTACAGACTAGAATATAAATTTAGGAGTCATTAATATATTATTGGTGCTTAAAAGTATTTAACTGGATAAAAGTAACAAAAGTAAAAGTAATGAAGAGGGACTAGGAACATAAAACTCAGTGATGGAACTTGTTCTTAACATGTGTGAGGCCCTGGGTTCAATCCCTGGCATCCAAAAATAAAAGATAATTGAGCAGGAAAAGTTTCAGGACATTACCATGGAAACACCAAAGTTAAAAGATTGGGAAGTTAACACCAAAGTTAAAAGATTGGGAAGTTAGGAAGAGCCAACAAAAGAAAACTAAGAAAAGTAGCCAATGAAATAGAAAGAAAACCAGGAAAATGTGTTATCTTAAAAGCCAAATGAAGAAAGTGTTTCCAGGAAGGAGAATGATCAACTCTCCCAAATGCTGTTAACATGGAGACAAAATTGCCAGTGGATTAAGCAACATGGACATCATTAATGACCTTAACAAGAGACACTTTGTTTATGTAGATGGTGCTGGGAAAGATTTTGTAACAATAGGGATAGATCATTATATTATGTGAAATAAGCCAGGCATAGAAAAGCAAATACTGCATGATCTCACACAGATGTGGAACCTAAAAATGTTAACTTCCTAGAAGCTGAGAGGCGGAATAATGGTTACAAGCAGCAAGGGAGCATTAGGGAAAGGTTGGTCAACAGATACTAAGTTACACTTAGGAAGGAAAAACAAGTTCTAGTGTTCTATTCAATGACAGGGTGACTGTAGATAACACTAATGTACCATACATTTCTAAAGAGCTGGAAGAAAGGATGTTGAATATTTTCACCACAAATAAATAATAAATGTTTGAGGAGACAGATATGCTTACCCTCAAACACATACACATACACACAAACACACAGCAGAGACTTGTGGACAGTCTCTGAAAAAGGAAGTGATATATTTATTGAAATTGGACATGTACTTATGTTTGCATTGTTAACTATAATTTCATTTGTATTTGTTTTTTAAATTGTCCATTAGCAAGATGTAAAGGGTGTCTTCATTTCGTGTTGAACACTTTTTTCTCAATAGATGTCTACTGAATAAGTAAGTATGAGTTTCTCATCCTAACATTTGCTGGAATCTCACTGGATAATATACTAACACAATATTAAACTGTGTAAACCCTTTTTCCTCCTTAAACTAATAAACTACTACTTTTTTCAATGGAATGTTGAAGATTTCAATTGATGACTATGCTAAATAGTAAAATGAAATAGCATTAATTCTATTCCAGAGTCCTAATTTTTAAGTCTCTAACTTAAAAATTTTTTGCTAATTTCTAGTTAATGAGGGAGTGGGGAAGATGTGCCACGTACGACATCTGGCAGTACTACACAATGTTTTCATCACAGAACAAATAGCCCTTTAAAACTCAGTTTTCAAAATTGGTCTGTACATAAAAAGAGCAGTAGCAGGGAAATATGCAATCCAAATATACCAGGTTTTAGAAGAAATTGTCTTCATGACAGAACTACATATGAGATGGAGATCAAATACAGAAGAAAATATTGAAGGAAATTGTGCTTATAGTTCACTCTGGTGGATTTTGTGGATAAAAAAAAAATTGTGAATTCCCTTTTGTATCTCATGCCTCAAACCATTATGCAGGATGAACAATATTGCTTTTCAAAAAGTAGGATTAGAGCCTCATCAATCTTTCCTCATATTTAGTTCTTTGATTACAGATTTAAACATTTCTAAGTTTAGAGTAAATGTTTTCACCTATTTAAGTTTAAAAAACACACCAGAACAAAATCTATTATGCAAAACATTAGCTAGAAACACATAGCAGAGTATGTGCAAGGAGAGAAAATTCAATTGACTGAAGTGCAGAATACAATCAAGGTGCTTCATTGACCCCTAAAGAATAAGTAGTATGATGAGGGCGAGACAAGTTACCACTTATAAAGCTGTGAACTATTTGCTGCAAACCAGACAATTAAAAACAGAGACTACTGATAGCAGATACTGTCCTTGAATCTTTGCAGGAATATTATTTAAAATTAAAAGCAGAAGAAACTGTAGATATGTTATTCTCAGTTTTCAGCCAATATCAGACAGGCATTGTTTAAAAATCTCTCTTGGGCAGGGGATGTCATTGATTCTTGATTTGGCTTGCCTAACATGTGCAAGGTCCTACTTGGCAATCTCCAGCACCAGAAATGTACACATGTTCATGCACACATACACACACACACACACACACACACACAAACTAAAAGTATGGAAAGATTATAAAATGTCAACATTTTTTTTTCTTTCCGCTTATCTATATTTCTAATTTTGTTACAAACTTGCTGAACTACTTGTATGCTTTTCTAAGGTTAAGTTTGCTAAAATGTTTATGCACAGAAGAAGAATGGATTGCTAGCCAAATTTAGGGTATTTGCACTGAAAAATTAAAGATTATTTCATTCACTCTCCCCATATTACAGATGAAAAGACTAAGGTAGAGAAAAGTTATGTCAGTTTTGTTGACAACTAACTGAATACAAAGATCATGTAAAGTGATAGTTCTCAACCCTGGCTGATTTAAAGGATTTTGTTTTTAAATGCATTGCCTGACAGGCCCCTACCCCAGCCTGACTGATTTAGAATCAAAGTTACTGTTTACTAGAAGTTACTGGCTGCCAACATTGTCTCCAGAGAATCTTAGAAGAACAAAGGGGACTGCATTATTATGTCAAAAATACAAGCCAGAAACATCATCAAACACCTCAGTCAAAAAATCCATTTAAACTTACACTTATTGGTTAAGTGTGTGCTTCAGTTCATTCCAAAGTGGATTGTCAATATGGTCACTGTATCTGTCTCTTTTGCTAAGGTTGCAATTACTCCTTCTTTGCACGCTTAGGTAAATTTCTATTTCAGACTCTGCAAAGTATAATAATGGTAATATTTATTGAATGAATACTATGTGCCAGGCATTGTTCTACATGTTTTATTCATTTAATTATCTCAAACCAACATAGTAAAGCAGAATAATGTGCTCCTTGTCACAGGCTAATAAGAAGAGATATAAATGTAATAGATAAATGATTCAATTTTACAAAGATAAGTTACATAGCACACAGTGTGGTGAAATGAAGGTTTCAGAGTGGTTTGAATAAAGAATAGAGGTGCTAGAATTCAGGTATCATATAGCACACTGAACATGCTAAACTAAAAAAAACATTGTGGCAGTCAGATTTATATTCACTTTGCTAGCAAGCATATTGTTTATATACATATATATATATATCTATATATATATAAACACAACTGAAACAGTTCATTAGGATATATGTAACAATCAATATCCACAAGTTTTTTGGTTAAAAGAAAATTTTAATCTTCAATCTTGGAATACACCATTAAATTTT
Organism: Sciurus carolinensis; assembly: GCF_902686445.1. Taxonomy (NCBI): domain Eukaryota; kingdom Metazoa; phylum Chordata; class Mammalia; order Rodentia; family Sciuridae; genus Sciurus; species Sciurus carolinensis. The sequence continues at coordinate 74,958,445 of NC_062219.1, read as the reverse complement.
TAGTTTCATGCAATATTTTAGTAGTTTAATATGAATTCATTTTTTAAAATATTTGTTTAGTTGTAGACAGACAAAATACCTTTATTTTATTTATTTTTATGTGGTGCTGAGGATCAAACCCAATACCACACATGTGTCAGGCAAGTGCTCTACAACTAAGCTACAACCCCAGCCCATGAATTCATTTTTAAAAAGCATAGTCATAGACCCCAGGTACAATGGCGCACACCTGTAATCCCAGCAATTTGGGAGGCCAAAGCAGGAGGATCACAAGTTCAAAAGCAGCCTGAGCGAGGACATAAGCAACTCAGCAAGGCCCTGTCTCACAATTGTTTTTAAAAAAAATTAAAAAGGCTTAGGATGTGGTTCAGTGGTTAAGCATCATTGGGTTCAATCCCTGGTACCAAAAAATATATATAAAACACAAAGAAGGCTGGGGATGTAGCCCAGTAGTAGAGACCCTGCCTAGCATGCATGAGGGCCTGGGTTCGATCCCCAAGTAAAAAAAAAAAAAAAAAAAAAAAAAAACAGGAAAAGGCACAATCATATCAATAGTAATAAAGACTCAGATGATAGTCCACTATGTTTAGATCAAAAGAATCAGATTCATAAGTGACATATAAAACCCAAATGTTGTTTGCATTTTATAATAAATTCAATGTTGTAAATTTTGTTTTAGCAAAATATCATATCCCACTAAATTAATAATTAGTATTTGCCTTGCCTTTATAAACAAAGACATTTAAATATTAAGATAATAAATTATTTAAATCAATACTGAGGACCCATAGAATTTGCCCTTAAGGAGGGCTAATATTTTACTCCAGTTTGAGAAACACTCAGTGATACCTAAAATGTTCTCCGGTTGTACTTCTCTACGACTCTGTCTTTTTTCCATCACCAAGTACCGCATTGCCAGTCAGGCATCTTGCACAAGCATCCTGATGATGACCACAGGCAAAAAAGAGGATGTGATTCAATCAAGGCAAAGCTGTCATCACAAAGGAGACAAAGCAATCAGTGCTGAGAAACACAGGTCATTTTCAGAAAGGAAAGACAGCATGCATACGTATTGTATAGAATCTAATTCATTCATTCCATTCAAAAATATTATTCTAAAAGAATTATTACATGAATAAAAATGAACAAAAGAGTTTTCCTAAAATGAGATTGAATGGAAAGTTAATTAATACAGTCTGTTTATGATACCAGGCTATTTATCAACGACTTGCCATTGGAAAGAAATGTCCAGATCTATCTTATCTAAATTTTTCAGGAAGCTCAAGGAAAGTGGCAGGCAACCTTCTTGCCTTGCTAGACAAGATTGTTCATGCTGGCTCTATTTTTCTTCTTGCTATCATAACTAGCAGTCAATCTTAATATAATGCACATTTCCAATGCTTCTCACCTTTGAACCTATTTGAAAATCTGACAAGAGCTGAAATTTTTACATTGAAATGCAAGAATGTTGCTTATAAGTCTCGATGTATAACTATCTTTGAGAATTCACATTAGCTTTTTAAAAAAAAGTTGTTTCGATTAATGCAAATAAATTAATAAATGTATCAAGTTCAGTAAGTAAGAAAAAGTTGCATCCACTCTCTTGTTCTACTTGGGTTAAATGGAAATATTGGCAGAGAAAGAAAAATTTGCATGACAATTCAGGATGAGTCAGCTTATTTATAATTTCTAAACTTTTTAAACCAAAATAAACAACAGAAGAAAAAGTTTTGTGAACTACTAAGTTTGGGATTGTTAGTCTGGTTGTATGCTAGAAATCAGAAGCCTGAACGGAGAGACAGGGAAAAAAGAGACTGTTACTTACTTTACTGCTTAAGAGTCTTAAATAGAAGTCTTAGCTTCTGCTCAGCATAATAAAGTTTTCCATTTCCTTCACAGATATTTGGAAAATCATAATGTATAATATGCATGAAATGCCTTCCACAACTTCCTTTCTAACTGGTTTCTATTGCTGAATGATTAAGCAGGGAAGGAATTTTTAAATAAAAGGATTTGGGATAGTTCAAAAATCATGGGAGGGTTAGAGAAACAGTCTCTGAGCTAAGTTTTCAGCAATAATAAAACCTTAAACTTCTCTGCAAAGGAGATTTTATTTGAAAAACACCAGAGCAATCTTTCCAAAGGCCAATGTGAACATGCATTTTGGAATCAAACCCCAAACCCAGAACGTGTGTTTTGTTTTGTTTTGACCCAGAGGGTTAAACCTTGGCTAATCTTCACTCACCAGGATGGTTTTTTAGTGATTAATCATTCCTGAGCACAGTACAAGGAGCCTGGTTCAGGGACAGCCTTAGATAGGAAACATGGCTACCTGGTGAGAGAAAGAGAAGAGTGTGAGAAAAAGAAAGGAACAGCTGTTGTGAAGCACAGGGCCACGAAGGGAAGGGGACCACAGGCTTATATGAGTTTTGTGTCATCTTAAATTGGATTTAAAACTCACAAAAAACTTTACTGCTTAAGAGAGAAGGGAAGGAAAAGAACCAGGAACAGAAGGAATAAGGTAAGGAGGCTTTTCTTCATGACCTTGGTTCCAAGAGGAAAGAAGGAAAAAAGGAAGTCGGGGGAGGAATGATGGGTGAGAATAGGGCGTGAAGGAGAGATATAGAAGAAAGAAAATTTAAGAATCAGGACAAAACATTTCAGACAAACAAAAACAAAGAGACCCATCAACAGACTCCATCATTAAGGAAATCCTAAAGATTGCACTTTATTCAAAAAGATAACTTTGTCAGATAAAAGAGCGAAGATGCAAAAGACAAAGAAGTGTTCTACCCATTGGGAAGGTTTTTCAAGGTCATCCCTAATGCAATTGTTGCCTATTTTCAACTTGCACCCATATAAAATCCATACCAGCAAATTAATTAGAGATAAATTAGGAACTCCCATTCCTACATCTTTTCTTTAATGGTGGCACCGACCCTAGAAAGTGATAATGTTTTGTCTTACTATTTTGGCTACTGGCTAGGATGAGACAGGGAAGCAGTTTCAGTGGTTTCCCCTGGGCTTTTCCAGTATGATAGCTCTTAACTCATGGGCCAACAGCCCAATTTGAAAGACTGGAAGATTGACCAGAAAGAGCCTTAAATAGAATTCTGATTCATAGAAAATCTCAGCTAGGCTGAGCTAAAGTTATTCATCAGAGGAATCCCATGGGGACAGAAATGACCCAGTTCTGGTACCCATGATCTGCTTAGTCATTGACTGAGAGCAGCTTATGGGAAGCCTGTCCTGACTTGATCCAAAGACACAGCAGTGAGAGGTTATCAACTATTCATGCTGCTCAAAACTGATTCCTCTGAATAATATCTAAGTAGACCACCTTCTTGTACACCACAGAGAAGAAATGACATATATGTTCTAAGAAATATATACAATAATATCTATAATGCAAAGTTTATAACCACCCAAAGGAGAAAACACCTCAGATATCCATTAACAAGAAGGAATTAATACATGATGGCACACACATAGAGAGGAATGTTATTTGGCAGTGAACGGACTACAGTTACAATGCATTAACAAACAAATCTCAAAGAGCAAGTACAGAAAAATAAATACTGCATATTTTAATTTATCAAGTTCAAATATAGGCAAAAATAAAGTATATATTCATAATGATATGCATCTGAGTGGTAAAACCATAAAGAAAAGCAAACCATTAGCACAAATGTGAGAATGATAATTATTCCTGGGGAGAAAAAGAGGAGAATCACAAAGATCTTCTAAGGAACTTATAATATACGATAGAAATAAGTTTACCCAGCTACTGAGTTTATACAAGGGTGTTCATTTTAATATTGTTCTTTGGATTGTACTTATATACAATACAGATTTTTTTCCATATATGTGTGTGCATATAATTTTGCAATAAAACATTAAATATAATCATTTCAAAAAGCATGTAAAAAACATTTGAACATTTTAAAATTCTTTCAGTGAACTAGATATAGAAGGAAACCTTTTCATACTAAAAGAGACTATCAAACAGAAACTTGGAGCAAGCATCACACTTAAGAGCAGAACATTACAGCATTCCCTTTAGGGTCAGGAGAGAGGCAAGGATATAGTGCATTATTAGTCCCCATTCTATATGACAGGCATGCATTTTTGTTTATGAATTTGAAGACATTTCACTGACTATGAGTGGCTGGTACTTACTCCATGTCATGTTGACAAAAACTAAACTGAAGTTCCCACCACAATGTGGCTTTGCATATTCCTAAGATCAATTGTAAATATGTAGTGCCAACTTCCCTAATAATGTACTAGCAATACAAATTTTTTCAAACTGAAATTTTGTGCACTTGTAATTCTATTTCTCTGCTTCCTGAATTGCTTTCTGCAGGTTTATGCCTCCAAAAGAGTCAAGCAATTAAGTATAATTTTGGGATAGTGAAGAGTGCAGATTTTGAAATCTGTCATATTTGTGCTCCATTTCAGCTCAGTCACCTCCAAGTTGATCTTGATCTTAGGCAAATCACTTAATCTTTCCATTCTTACGGTTTTTGCATTTTTAAAAACTAGGATAATTATGCCTTCTTTGCAACAATATTGTGAACCTTTGAACTAATACATGTCAAGGGCCTAGCTTAATGTGTGCATATAAAAACCATCAAAAACAGAAGTGGAGGCTGGAGGTATAACTCAGTGGTAGACCCTCAGTGGTAGACCAATCCCTGGTATAAAAAAAAAAAAAAAAAAAACAAGCAAAAAAGTTGTAGTTGGGATTGTTTTCCAAATTTCACAGAAGCCAGCTAAATTCTTGAAACCAATTCCCAAGTGCTGATCGAACAGAGAATTTCAATGGGCCCTATCCCATTCAATATGTTTATCAATAGCGTGAGACAGGGTTGAAATGATTATTAAATTTCTAGATGACATAAAACTGGACTAGATACAGTGCTTTGGTGATTCCCAAAAACACTGGAACCAAAGCCAATAAGATGAAATTTGATGTGAGTTAAAGGAGGGGCCTGTGTTTGATCTTCCTGACACCTTAAACTGGACTAGCAGTGTGTCTCATCTGAAAAAGCCTTTTGACTTGGGTGTGAGATGAGCTACGAACATGTGAAGGCCTGTAACAAATGCTAAATTGTTTTCCTTGATGAGATGGCAATGTCCCAAAGAACAAAATGGACAAGAAGGGTATGGCAGGCCCCAGCTGCAATGGACAGAGAAGGCTGCTCTCTCCTCATTAGAACCCTGTTACTCTTTTCAAAGACCCCATGACATGGGAGTGGGCACACACAGATTTGGATTACATTGCTATCAGTCCAATTTTTAAGTTACCAAAATTTCTATAACAACCTCAGGGAATAGGTACACTTGGATGTTTTGTTTGTTTGTTTTTAAACACATGGTGGCAACAATTTAAAAACTACACAAAGGAACAAAAGGCAAGAAAGAAGAAAAGGAAAAGTTATAGTAGTGTTGATTACAATGACATGCTTATATTCTCACTTTTGAATCACTAAGTTTTCTTGTTCATTTAAAAGTCACTTCTGGTATTTTCTTCCATCTCCAAACTGATTTTTTTTTAAATTGGCTACCTATTGCCACTGGGTGGTGCTCAAAGTCCACAAAAGCATCTTACATTTGCAAAAAGCGAGCAAATAACAGCCAGTCACCGTTTTTCAGATACATTTAAAATATTTTTTTCTTTCTTATTGATGCATAAAGAAGCAAAAACACTGAAGGAAAGGAAGTGGCCATCTTTAGAAAGAAAGAAAATATCACAGCAACTGGGGAAAAAAAAAAAAAAGACAGCCGGCTAGGAAGCTAGTACAGAGGTTATTGAAGTGGTTTTCAGAGATCAATAATGTGCAATCTCCTTTAGCTGAGGGTGTGATTGGTGGCTTACAATAATGGTAGAATTAAGAACCTTGCACAGATGTTTCGTTTTGTTTTTAATCAGCTTTTTTCTTTGGTTACACAGAGGCTCTTGCCACTCTTGCAGCTGTATTTTGCACATGTACATTGTGTGGATGTGTGCATGTTAACTTAGGGTATATGTTAAACACATTTCCTGTAAGAAGGCCCAGAGGCTGCCCTTGGGACCAGACAGTCCATATGGCTCCAGTAACTATTGCCTTGGGAAAATCAAATGCAAAACGCCACTCAGACAACCAATTATTACACTGTTTAAGATAAGGCAACTTGCACTTTCCCCCTTTGTCAAACTCCTGAAAGGAAAGATTGCAAACCAGAGGAGAAAAGAATAATGAGCTTTTTCATTATCTATACAACATGTGCTGAAAGGTCCTTTGACAAAGAGAAGATGCAAATAGGGTGTGTCCACACTGGCTCCAGCTCTATTAGCATTTTCTTTTGTAGCTATACTAGCATTCTTTCCAATTTTCAGTATCTTTTTCCTGTGCTAATTTCTCTAATACCTGTTTAACAAAATATATTTGAGTAATAACAATAACTGGTGGTACTGAGTAATAACAAAATAGCTAACACTCCAGGGGCATTTATTATATGACAGGTGCTGGACATTTTACCTCCTCATCTTTCGTTAAAGCAGCAGTATGAGAACAGAATCATTATCGTCCCCATTTTGCAGGTATGGAAACAAAGCCTCAGCAAGATTTAGTAACTTGTGCAAGGATTCACACATAGGAAATGGCAAGACCCAGTTCAGATGCCTTTATGCCCAAACTCATGCTCCTCTTTATAAGCAAGCACATTTCACTGAGACCCAGGATGCTCTCATTCAGCAAGAGAAGATGTCCAGGTGATGGACCATTTTGCTAGCCCTGTGCCATCAGTCTGTAAGTCCACAGAGCAGCAATGTGATCCAAAGTGAAGGAAGACAATGCCCTGGTCTCAGGAGAGGAGGTTCCCCCACACAAATTAAGCTCCAAGTCCCCTCTGCTCCCTGCAGAAAGACTCAGCAGAGTCTAGATTCTACCACTGCCCTTGTAGGGAAGTCCAAACTCCCTCTGGAGTTTCAATAATTGAGTCAGCTGAAACAAACCAATAGCAGACAGATCAACAAGAGAAAAGGCACACAGATTTATTGCCATGGACATGTGCACAGGAGCCACATAAAACATTAAACTCGAAGAAGGGTGAGGAGTTGACCTTAAAGGCTTCTTCAGAGGGGAGGGAAGCAGAGACCAGAAACACTTTTAAAGGGGGGCAAAAGATTTTCAGGGGGGATGAATGAGACTGGAAGAGCAGACAATGACCTGAGACAAAATTCCACTGGGCTTTAGGTGTGGTGGTTGATTTTCGATTCTCTCCTCTGTGGTGAGTTTAATCTTCCCCGGTCAATGAAATTTCAGGAAGAAGATTGTGGTCTTCTTTGGGTCCATCCAATCTTTAGTTAGATAAGGGAATTTCAGAGAAAGCCCTCCTTTACATCTGCTGCTCTTTGGCTGCTCTCTGACTACAAAGTCTCATATTTTGGGGGTATCATTTTCTGAGCCCCAATGCCCTCCATTTCATGGCAGTAACTGGAGAACACCCCTAAATCTTAGTGGTTATGAGACCCTGGGTATGTTACTTAACCTCACTTATGCTTTTAAACCTGTGAAACAAAAAATAACAATAATAACTAAATTCTTAGGTTATTGTGGAAACAAAATGAGTTAATGTACATAATGCTCCCAGTGGGGCTTGACACACTCTACAAGCTGATAAATGTTGACCGTTGATTATCATTGATTCAAGATCTCCAGATTTGCATTCTCTTTCTTCATCATCTCCTCCACACATGACCATTGGCTACCTACCATGTGAGCATCCTCCCCTTCATCCACATCCTTCCCTTCCTGAATCCTGCACCTGACTGACAGACCAGTGCCACAAAAATGCCACTAAGATTATGATATTCTACATATTTGTCACAATTTGTAGTTCTATACTTATTTTTTTTTCATTTGTTTACTTGCTTATTTTCTATCTTTACCTCCTGACTATAAATTTCTCAAGGGAAGGGCTGCATTATTTTATTTGCCAATGTATATCCAATACTTAGCACAATGCTGGTATAAAGGAGATACTCAAAAAATATTTGTTGCTTAATGAACAAATGAATATGTGATGGGAGTCTGACATGCATTAGAGAAAATGAATCATTTGTTAGGGTAAATCCAGTAAGGCATCACAGAGAAGGAAACATGAACTGAGTCTTAGACATGTGATAAGATTTTCCCAGGTAGTAAAGCAGGAGAATGTTCTAGGCAATGAGAACCCTGAGACAAGGGCCAAAGGCACAAAAGGAGAGAGTGAGGGCTGGGGATGTGGCTCAGTGGTAGAGTGCTTACCTCGTCTACACTAAGCTCCAGGTTTGATCTCCAGCACTAACAGAAAAAAAAAAAAAAGGACGGGGTGTAGACAATTATATGGGGAAACAAGGCTGCAGGGATGCTTTGAAGTTGATTGTGGAAGTTCCGTCACTTTGTTGGTGGAAACAGACTGGTCAAGAAGCAGTAAGCAGCACTAGGAGAGAGGAGAACTCCAAACTTTATTTGATGCCAGCAGGCCCAGAGGAAAACAAAAACTCCAAATTCTGAGTCCTGGTTCATAGTTTCTCACAATATTTATAGGTTATTTGATGTCATCTTAGACCCAACCTATCATTGTGACTTTTTCCTCTTTTTTTAAAAAGTTCCTGATCTATGAAGTTTTTTAAAAAAAGAGGAAAAAGTCACAAGGATGTTTCATAACCAGGTCTGGTTTTGCCATCACAATTTGACAAACAGGTTATCGGCATCCATAAAGGGACTCAATACAGTAGAGTAGGGAATGCAGAAATTAGATTAGATGGAGGATTTTCAACTTTTTATTTTTAAAAAAATAATTTTAGACTTGCAGAAAAGTAGCAACAATAGAACTCCTGCATATCCTTCACCCACTCCCCTTTCAGTTAGCATCTTTCAAAGCCAAAGTATACTTATCAAAACAAGTAAATTATTACTAGTACCATACTAGTGACTAAAGAAAAACTTCATGTGGATTTCACCACTTCCCACTGAGTTCCTTGTGTCTTCTGGGATCCAAACCAAGAGTCCTACCTTGCATTTGATGGTTGCACCTCCTCCCCTCTGTGGCAGCTCCTCATCTTTCCTTGTCTTTCATAAACTTGACATTTTCAAGGAGTAAAACTAGCCTTTTGTTTTATAGATCATCCCTCAATTTGAGTTTGCCTGATGCTTTTTCAAGATCAGACTGAGACTGGGCTCTTTTCAGGGTATCATTCAGGGAGTTATGAGGTGGAAAACACATGATTAGTGGCGATGTTAACCCTGGTCACTTCGTTAAAATGGTATCCACAAAATTTCTCCCCTGTAAAATTTTGGTTTTTCCCTTGGTGATGAATATGTATATTGGAGTGCTTTTATAATTTTATTATGTATATCTAATGTATAAATATGATGTTATAAGATATATATGGGTAGGAAAATGGTTAATTTTGTTAAATAAATGTTATTATGGCCAGGCATGGTAGTGCACATCTGTAATTCCAAAGATTCAGGAGGCTGAGGCAGGAGAATCTTAAGTTCAAGACCAACCTCCACAAATTAAAGAGAAACTGTCTCGAAATAAATTTTTTTTTAAAATTAGGACTGGAATGTAGCTCAGTGGTAGAGGTCTTGTGGGTTCAATCCCCTGCAAATAAGTAAGTAAGTAAATAAATAAATAAATAAATAAATAAATAAATAAATGTCATTATGTATACTTAAGGTATAAACATGATGTTAGAAGACACATGTGGATAGTAAAGTGACTACTATGGCGAATCAAATTAGTATATCCATATTTTACCTATTTTCTGGAATAAATACCTGACCATGCAAGTATTTTGTTTCTCCTCAAAGTTCTGCCCACTAAGTTGAGCACATATCAGTGGTCCCTGCCTACAGTTGCTACTGTGGTAGTTCTATTTTCCTCATTCCTTCCACATCAATTGGAATTCTTCCATGAGGAAGAGATCTCCCCTTTCCCATTTATGTATACATTTAATCATTCATATCAGTATGGATTGATGAATATTTTTCTTCTGAGTTATAATCCATCACTATTTCTATTTATTTTGTTGCTCAAAACATTCCACTTTTTAGTCGTTGGAAGTTATTTTAGGTCAATTGCCATGCCCTTTCAACAACCCTCTATCAGCAGGGATTTCTAACTTCGAGATTTTATTTCAGTTTTTATTTTGTTATAAAACAAAATCAACCTGCTGGGTGTGGTGACCATACTCCTGTAGTCCCACGTACTCAGGAGACTGAGGAGGGAGGATGACTCAAGCTCAGAAGTTCGGGTACAGCCTAGGCAACATAGTGAGACCCAGTCTCAAAAAGAAAACAAAATTAGCCTGTGGAAAGTTTACACTGTAGTGTACTATGCTGACAAGACTCCGCACCCATTTCCTCCTCCAGCCTTAGAACAGACTGATGAGGAGCCTTAGAAAACGCCAGAGGCTACTGTCAAATGGGCAGTATAATTTTGAATTATCTGCTGCCATTGTAGAAGTGGCAGTGAGGAGACTGCTTGGAGTTTGGCCATGCTACTTCTGGTCAAGCTATCCAGGGAGACGTTCAAGTGATGTCCAGGCATGGTGCCATGGTCCTCAGGCTTCAGGATAAGGTGCAGCCCCAGAGGGGGAGACGTCACTGGAGACAGCAGTGTTGGAGGACATGGCAGACTCCTTCCAGGAGCTGGTTTCTTTATAGGTGCCTGATGGTTCAGGTCAAGGTCACTGCCTCCCCAGTCACAGGAATCCTGGGATGTAGAAGTCTGGTTTCTGAGTTGGGTCTAAAAGAGACGGGGAGGGAGTCCACCCTTTGGGGTCAAAAGACCCTGGTGGACACTTCACTGCTGCAGTGTTTCCATCTGTAACCCTCTCCCCGCTACCCACCTCCCCAAAGCATCGTGGAAACTAGGACTGTTATCTAGGCGTGGATTTTCATACACAGATTTCCTTTCTACGTGCAGAGGGGGCCACACCTCGTGGCTCAGCTGAGTACACTTAAGAGGCTAACACAGCAGGCAGAACTTGGACCTGAGCTCTACACTGAGGCTGAGCACCTCTTCTGAGAATGTGCTTTGCCCAGTGTTAGCTCCCTCTGGGCCTCCTCCCTCCACCCACTGCTGCCTTACTCTCTGCCCCTTCCGGTCCTGGTCTGTGATCATTTCCCCTTCTTTATCTTACAGGCTGGAAGTTGCTAGGAAAGTCACTTCCCCTCTCTTTGCCATGTCTATTCAGAAAAATTAAGTAACCAGTTGCATTTTAAAAAAAGAAAAAGAAGAAGGAGGAGGAATGGTTGTGAGAACAGGTATGAGAACATGCTCTGGGAAACCCTGCTGACACCTTCAAAGCTGCAATCAGTACCTGCTATTGTGTATATACAGAATCCTTCAAGTCAACTGTGATGCAAAATGAAGATAAAAAAACAAAATAGAGCTACACTAGCACAGGAAGTTTTGGAAATGAAGTTTTTGGCAATGAAGCTTGCTATCCCTGCTTCTAAGCTGTCCTTGGCCGAGAGTCATTGTCCTTTTGTAACAGAACTTCAGTCTGCACCTCCCCTAAATTCTCAGGCTCATCAACAGCCCCTCAAAACACTTCTGGAGAAGAAAGAGGGTCATCTGGGGGATGTGAGTCTGTCTGGGAAGTTTGGAGAAATTCAGGGAGTACTAATGGGAAAGAAAGAGATTTTAATATTCTAGTAGATCACCTCATATAGCTGCTTCCCATTCTTATGTTGTTATTGGAACTGGGTCAAACTATAAGATGGAAGTATGTTATTTCTCAAAGGTGGATGCAACTGGTCAGCTCCTTTGAAAACTGTGGAATCAGTACAGAATTACTTCAAAGACATGGTGCAGAATTCTTTGGAATACGAGCAAGAGAGCCTAAGACCTGCCTAATGGCCCTGATTATCTACCACCCCTTTGCCTCCTTTTCTCCCTCCTTCCTTCCTGCTCCTAAGGGAGTAGGGAGGGTCAAGCAGGTCAGCAAAGAGGTTCAGCTGCAAACCCCCTCATGTGAATTACCAGCACCCTGGGCACAGCTAAGTGGAAGGAAACAATTTCCTTCAAAGGTCAGGAGTCACTGGTTTTGTCCCAGTTGGGTCTATAACTCTCTGAAACCTTATTAGCAAATGATTTTCACCATCCTATCCAAATTCAACTCTCAAGTTCACACAAAGAGACACACGAGTAAATAAGTCCATAGATATGAAAGTACTTGTACATGTTTAGTTGTCTGTCTCCCAACGACAGGAAAGAAAATAGACTGGCAGAAGGAGCCTATGAAAGCACTTATAAATACTTTTATGCTCGCTAATGTAAAACCATGTAGCGAGCAAACCTCATGAACATAATGTTAATGGTGTTCTGCACATCTTAAATTAGTAATAACAAGTTACTATGTAATTAATTCCATTTTCCATCCTCTGCTAACCATTTCTTAGAATCTCCTTTCCTGATTGTTCTGTAGATGCTTTTGTGTAGACTTTGTTTTGATGCAGATGGCAGCCAGTCTTTTCTCCCCCAACCCTCCACATTTCTAGTCCCAGCCAACTGCTCCCCCCACCTTTCATGTCCTGGCACACAAAAGAAAATAGTGAACTAGAAGGCATTTGGGGGATAGCCATACGTCCATATGGAGCTTGGTTTTAATTTTTTAAATTATAGTTATGAGAAAAAATGCAAACTATCAAATTTGTGTAAAACTTTCAAATAAAATATTCTCAGAATTTTCACTGAGAAATTTGAACATATTTCTTTATAATTTTTATTAGTCTTTGTGATTGAAAAGGCTATATGAAATTCATCAAGACCTCAATGACAATCAGCAAAAACCTTCATGCACATAGGTAATAAAAAACTTCTAAAGCCATTCATTTCATATTTATTTGAAAATTTATGGTAGTTTAAACTTTACATTAAGGGGCTAATGACTTTTCCTTTTCTTTCGTGACAAAGGTAATGTCAAAATTCTTGTAATAATGTGAATTGATTTTGAAATTTAAATTTAGCTTACTAACAATTTCTAAATAATATTTAAAGACTGGAACTGTATCTCAGTGGTAGAGTGCTTGCCTAGCATGTGCAAGGCCCCAGCCTGTGTTCAGTCCCCAATACTGAAAATGATAATGTTGAGGCTATAATTTTTTGGGTACACCTGCATTAAAGCCCCCACTCCATAATTGGTTGAATGCCACCAGAAGGGCACATAAGGGTTACACAAACAGAAGAACCCTGTAAATATGAAGACAAATGTACCCAATAAACTAGACGCACCTTCTAGGCCTCCCTAGCCTAGTGCTCCAACTCTTCCAGAAGCACCACAGGCCTCTTGTCCCCAAGGGGCAGCAGTGAGCTCTGCAGCAGCTGAAGAAATGGATCCATGTGCTGTTCAGGAGAGCTGCTCTTTGGCCCAGCTGATTTTCACTGTCCTGGGGCACTTGTGTCTTCAACTTCAGGAACTACCGTCAGGGCCTACTCTGCTCTTTCAAATAGTGAGTGCATCTCTCATGTTTTGACTGGCTTCCATAGCTGAGTGGGTCACGGAGACGCACAGTCCCTAGAATAACTGCAATGATAACCACCATTTAATTTAGATAATTAATAAATTCTCTCCCTAATTCCCAAGGTTTACTTCCTCCTGCTGTAATAACTTCAACCCAAGCGCCCACCTGCAGCCCTTCATACACACAGCCTTTCCTCCATCTCCACAAAGATGCTGTGCATTTCTTGATAAAGCCTGGACTCCCACCCTTCCTCTTCCTTTATCTTTCTGAAAAATTTTAGACAAATCACTATTTCTGCTCTGCCTCCCGCTTCATCTGTGTTTCTGAGGTCCAGCCCTAATGCCCACTTGTCTAATTACCCCCAACGTAAGTTGCAATTGTGAAAAAGTAGGATAGATGTAAATTGGCATGTGCTGAAATTCTACTTACTGCTGGCTTAGTCAAAAACCAATTATTGTTGACAGACAATTTACAACTAAGTGACTAATTCAAACGCACCTTCTGATCAAGAGCATTTGGAGAAATAGAAATGGTTTTTGGACTTTCCACTTTGCTCTCCTTCTTTCGGCAAACATCCCATTAGCGGAAATGGTCTTAAAACAGAATGTCTTTGTTGTAGTCTCTTAGAAATTTTCAGTTATGTGTCAAGCTTTGGGCTGTTCTTCAGAGATTTCTTACTGACCCCCATTTACCTCTCCCTTCTTCCCCAATCCTTGGCTTGCAAATCCTTGAGAACAGTGAACCCTGGAAGTCAGGGTCAATACCAGTATACTTCTCAGATCATGCCTAGCTCTTGGGTTCAACAGGGAATTCATTTTTAAAAAACCGACCACTTTCCTTTTTATGCCTCCCATTTTGATGTTTGATGCAATAATTGACTTATCTCTTCGGTCTAAGGAATCTCAGACTCAACTTCAGTTCTTTGTGAAAGCAGTGTTTAATGTGTATAATTCCATATGCTACAGGATTTTAAATAGGAGAATACAGAAATCCTACTAGCTTTCAGAACAGGGAGAGCACTTTCTGTTTCTCCTCCTGAGGGCTGAAGTCAATTTGAGATCCTAATTAAGTTCCAAAAGAAAGTGTCAGAAGAGTCTCTGAGTAAATCAAGTAGCACACAGAAGTCCAAGCTTCCAGACAAAACATCAGTAGACAACTCACAGTTGAGATTTCATTTCTTTTAATATGAGAGCAGCTCATCCTGCACCAGTCTCCAAGAGCTTTGTAATCAGTGTCCAAGGAAAAATAGTTTCTTTGTAGGAAAAATAAAACTTTCATGTCTTTGGGAAGAAACTGGAATTTCAAAGAAGCAGCACAAAGCTGGATATGCCCAGGTTTCTCAGTTTCTACACAACCTGACCTTTTTATGTCTTTAATCACTTATCCAGTTTTCAAATGGACAGGTGCCACATGCCTTGACTCAGAGTCTGCAAGGGGTTGAGCAAGACTCATTGACACATTAGGTATGGAAAGCTCTGAGAAAGTAAAAATGCTGTGCTGATGTCACATGGTTTGATTTTGTTTTAATTTTTCGTCCGAATAAGCGGACCTCTGGTCTCACTGAGGTTTGTGGTTCTGAGCAATTTTTTCAGGGTCAGTTACACATGGATTCTTTGTTTTACTCTTCTTTTTCTTATCCGATTCTGGGCATCTCTTCTAATTTCCCCATAAATAGAAAAGGCAAAACAAAATTGCATTTGGGACAGTATTTCTCCAGAAGTCCCCAGAAGTATAAGAATAATTAAGACATCAACAGTGGAACTGCAGGAAAAGTAGGGAGAGGAAAAATGTTATCAAGAAGGGAGAACTCAGGTGTCAACTAAGACTTTCATCACTTTGAGGTATTTTCTCTCCAAAATACAACAAGCTCATATTAGGATAATGAGTTATTGGCAGGGTTGCCATGTAAGGTTGCTCAGTTTGTGTACTGCATAAAGTACCCAGCCAAGGAGTGAGGGATAATGAATATCCAGACTGCTCTCTGCCTCTACCTGAAGGAAAAGGCTTTTCAAATTATGGAGTTGTTACTCAAGGAGTTGTGTCTGCCCAAAGAGACTGTCTTCTTCCTATCTGTACAAAGTTTCCATCTAAGCTAGAAATCTTAACTACAGGTAATTATTAGAGACCAACAGTGAGAGATGCATGCAGCAAACAGGTAGATGTGAGTACAGCCAGGGCTTTTGCATTCTTCTTTTTCCCCTTTCTGCCTCCTCTGAAGCTACAGATTCCTCCAGCAGCCCTCCTCGCCTCTCTCCCTTCCCACTGACATTTTCCTCCCCCTACTTTTTATGCAGTCTCGTTCTTTTTCTCTTCCCTTCCTTCATATCTCCCTCTTATCCTGCCCTTTCCTTTTACTTCCTGGAGACAGATTGATGGACAAGAACTGTCCCTGTCTTATTGATCTCCTCCTTGAGTCCTAGTCCTCAGTGACATCCCTATAATCACTCTGGAGTTTCTGCTCCTGGTCAAATCTTAACACAACTACATAGTAGAAACTTGCTTCTTTTATCCTTTTAACATCCTGCCAAACTGCCTCTTATGGTTCGGATATGTGGTGTCCCCCAAAAGCTCATGTGTGAGACAATGCAAGAATGCTCAGCGGTGAAATGATTAGATTATGAGAGGTATGACCTAATCGGTGGATTAATACATTTATATGGATTAACTAGGTAGTTACTGCAGGTAGGTAGGGTGTGGCTAGAAGAGAGAGGTCATGGTGTACATGACTTTGAGGTTTATGGTTTTGTCCCTGGTGAGCAGAGCGCTCTCTCTCTCCCCCTCCTTCCTGGTTGCCCCATCCTGAGCTGCTTCCCTCTGCCACACCCTTCTACCATGATGTTCTGCCTCTCTTTGAGCCCAGAGATGCAGAGTCGGCTGACTATGAACTGAACCCCTGAAACCATGGTCCAAAAAAAGTTTTCCTCTGCTAAGTTGTTCTTGTCAGGTCTTTTGGTCACAGCAACGAAAAAGCTAACTGAAATACTGCCCTCTCTCCAGTAACCAGGATCTAGTAACTGCCATACAGACAGAACCAGTGGCCTATTAAACTAACATATCTTATGGCATCAATACCCACCTGCATCACCACAGGCAGATACATTGTCATTTAAAAGGAAGGTACTTGGTATTCTCTGTCTTGGTCATGAAGATGGAAACTCATAAGGGAGCTCTCTGGCTGACGTAAATCACGGGAAACTTTTTGACAGAAGCACCCCTCAACGATGTGCTTACTCTGTCATTAGTCTTCTTTTAGTCATTTTTCACAGATGAGCTTGAGACAAAATTGCCAGCCTCCATTCCTGCCTCTCTTCTTCATTGATGCTTATGTATTTGAGATTATAATCTTCTCTCTAGAAGTCTCATATCAGAGCTTTCAGACTGACTGTCCCAAAAGTCATAATGACCATTTTCTCAGTCAGACTCATCCAGAATCTCCCCTTGGTGGCCCAGCATCTATTCTTCATGGCCTCACTCCCTCCCAAGCAGTTCCTGCCATTCCTGTGGTTTTGACTCAACCCCCTCAAGACTATCTCTCCTTTTTTTTTTTGGGTACTTGGGATTGAGCCAGGGATGCTTGACCACTGAGCTACATATGCAGCCCTTTTGAGACAGGGCCTGACTAAGTTGCTGAGGCTAGTTATGAACTTACTATCCTCCTGTCTCAGCCTCCCAAGCCACTGGGATTACAGGCCTGCACTGCCATGCAGTCTTTTCTTAAGCTCCCTGTCCACGTGCACTGCACATCAGGCATGGTCCCAGTGTTTCTCAAACACTTCATCCCGGAAGTTCACAAACTGAATTTCCCATCTCCTCTCTCTGCTGCCCCAGACCACTTCCCACGTGCTGGCAAGTCATCCACCTTCCTGGAGTCACACACACAATCATGTCTTCACTCCTCCTAATGCCTCCCAAGTCCGTATTCCTTCTGCCCTCAGCAACAGTAGATCATCACGGTCTCTTTGCACGACAGTTATAGAAGCCCCAATGAGTAATCCTGGGACCAGTATCTCACTTCTTCAAATGCCCCTTTGTTTGCTGCCAGAATGATTTTTCTAATCTGTAAAGCAGAGCATATTTTTCCTTTAAAAAAAGAAAAACTCTTAAACTTCTCCACGTAAGGACTCCTAATGCTGCAAAGGACCAAAACAGGAGGTTTGGGAGGGACCAGGAGATCAGGATCCGGAAGGCCCCACCCAGAGCATGAAGTTTCTTTTTAAGTCATTGCTGTTTTTGAATCCTAGTTTGGCAATTCTGTATTCTCCTCTATATAATACATGTTTTTTTGTTTTAAATAAAAATCCTATTTCCCCAAATATTCAAGCAAAATTGATCTGTAGAAAGGTGCTTGTTTATCCTGTCTCATCAAGAAATCCTCAGGCCCTCCAGTTTGAGAAGACAGGATCCTAGTTGAAATTCATATTGCTTTGCATGTGATAAGGACCTTCTTGCCTGTTTGTCACTGCAGCTCCAGCCCTTCAGCAAGCTTCCAGCAGTCCAGTCACACTGAACCCCTGACAATTCTGTGACCATCACACTGAGGTGGTCAGAAACCACCTTCGTGGAACAGAGACTGGGACAGTGAAATAAACGCCCAGGTGTATTGTACTGTTACCCTTTGTAGCATAGCATGTTACTTCTCTGCCCTTGTATTCTTTTCATGAGACCCTGATAAAACCACGGAAGCAGAATATTTACACAAGATGAAATTGTTACCAGGGAAACTCTAAATAAACCTACTAGCTTCATTTGTTCTTAGTTAACTTAAAAATCTAATTTTGGAGGTCATGCAGCTGGACATTACGTTGTTAGTTTCCCACTAGCTTTATTGTGCATAACACCTCTGATGTGTGGGTTGGGATGGTAATGGTTGCCTAGGTTACGTTTCAGGGACTTGAAACTGGAAACACTGACTCTTCACTTGGGCTTGCAGGTGTCTGATGGGTAGCTGGAATGGGATCTCTGTCTTCATATTATGTCTGTCCCCATTGCTGCCTTAATATTTTAGTTCAGATTCTATTTGACTCTACATATAGACATTTTGCTTGCCCACTGGAGCTGGTATGTGTTTTCTTCTGCTCCACCTTTACACATTTGTTAGCAGCTACAGCAGCCCAAGCATCCAAAGTTCTCAGCCCTACCATTAGACCCAGATCAAGCCTTAAGACCACGACATTTGCACAGGATGATGGCCACAGCTACAGGAGTAGCTCAGCAGTTCCCAGGACAAGTTGACTGCCTGTGTCATGCAAGAAAAAATATCTTTTGAAACTGTGCCCTTGACCAGTAGAAAATTATCAAACTCTAGCTCACCCCAGCAAATCAACAGAAACCCACATCTTCCTTTTTTAGGTAGCAGCATCGTCCCTTGATCAGTACTGTCTCCCTTCAGCTGAAGCCCCAGTCACCTGCTTTGACTGAAGCTCCAATTAAAGCCTTGCCTGTGTATTTGTCCTCACTTGACTTGATTTCGTTTCTATCACTGAGTCAAAAGCTCCCAACTCCAATATCAGAAATAATACTATTTCCCATCTCAGGATGTTTGTTTCTGTTGTTTTCTCAAACAAGAATGCACTCCTTCCCCATCTATCTACTTATCTTCTAAACACAGCACGAGTATCACCTTGTCCTGTGAAGCTCACCACGACAAACCCAGACCGGCTGAGTTAACCATCCCTCCCTTCATACCACCAAAGTCCAGATCCCTCCCTTGACATGCACCTCACCAGATCATGATTTGTTGTTCACGGTCCTCACTGAACTGTGCAGTGCCTCAGGACTGGGTCTGTGTATCATTCCTCTTGGCCTTCCCAAGATGATATTTCATCCTAGTGCCCACCTGGGTTGGTTTGGCTGAGCTGGATGACCGTGGAGATATCTCTCGGTCTCTCCTTACTTCTTGAGTGTCCCTCTGTTAAATAGGATGAACTCAGACCAACAAAGACACTCCAATCAATTATGTGTCAAGAGCTCCCCACCCCCACTGACCCCGATGAGCCCTCTATTTGTGTGTCAAGCTCTCCAGATCTGACACTTAGTAAGTGCTCAGTGAATATCTGCCAGACATTTGTGTTTTTGTTCATTTGTGTTTTGGTTTGTGCATGTATTTGTGTTTGTGTGTCTGTGTTTTGTTTGTTTGTTTGCAGTATCAGGCATTGAACTAAGAGCCTCCAGTCATGCTAGACAAGTACTTAACCACTCAGCCACTTTGCTAGACATTTGAAGGAAGTAGTGATCAGCACCAAAGTTCTCTTAGGTTAAGCCCCCTTTATCTTTTCTCAGCTTTACAAAGAATCTTGAAATCTCTGAATTCTCACAATCTAATTGAGTATCAACATGATGCACTCAATAAATGCATTATAAGTAAGTGAATGAATAAAAGAACTAATATCTTCATGTGCATTTCCAAGCTTCTTAAAAAGTACATGCACCCTTTTACTTTGTCACTTTGACACCAGATGTTTACTAACTTACCAAGGAACTGGTTTACCACTCATGAATAGAATTTGACAAATCAGTGACAGTTGAAATTTTTTTGAAAACTTTATTTGCTACTGATGTTATATTCTAAAATTTCAGTCTCATGTTTTGAAATTTTGATCTACTATAGGAGAAGAGTTTTTGGATGGCTTTGATCTCTACCATGGCTAATATGATTTAATGGATATGAAACTATTGTCCCCAAGGAAAGGATCACCCTTTTTCTAGGTATAAATGCTCAGTAAAATGTGACTTTGGAGTATGGTACTACTCTGAAGCATTTTGCTAGAACTAAGTGAAAGCGCTGGTACTCCACCTAGCCCATCAGGAGTGCTCAATGGATATCTTGCTCCTCATTTATTCATTCTCACCCAGATCTGATCATGGAATATAGATCTAACGTCTCTGAAATTTCACAGCTGTTTTAGCTGAGAATAATGATACCTTTCCACAACCACCATTCAGTTATAGCCTAGCAGCTGAAAACTAACAGAGTACACTTTTTTTTTTTTTCTTTTTTTTTGTCCAGGCAGAAACCAAGTAGATAGAAACTTCAGACTGGGATTGTCCTTCCTAAATCCTAGAGCAGCAGTCTCTTTTATTTATTTATTTTTTTCTTCTGGTGTTAGAGAGCAAACCCAGGGCTTCACATGTGCCAGGCAAGTGGTCTACCACTGAGCTCTGCCCCAGCCATGTGTTTTGATTGCATATTTCTACCAGTAAAGAGGTTCTGATCCAGCAACCTCAATATATGCATGATTATTTGTTTCTAACTTGTATACGTGTATTACCATAGTAATGGATTTTTATGTTTTCATAAAATCCATCAAAATGGAAATTTAAAGGGTGATTTAGAAGTGAATAGATATAGAAGTTCTCATATTTTCTCCTCTGACCTCAGTGGATTGTCATAACTGTCCCCCTGACTGAAAGGACTCACAGCCAGCTTCTAGAAGGCTTGGTGGGAGCAAGATTCTCCAAAATCAAGTCACTAAACACACGTGGTTCCAAATCACCTATTGGTTCACTCTTTTCCACAAATCCTTTCCAAAGCAATTGGCTTTACTTTTAAGAAAAAATGATAATTCAGTGACTGAACGATGATTTTAAAAGCTTTATTTCCAATGGAAACAGCATTTTATGGTCATGCTAAATGCTATAATTCATTCCAAATGAAAGAGCTAGGCTGCTGATTACACCACAGGATAAGGAGACAAGCAATGAAGCGGCAGTGTGTCCTTGAAGCACGTCAGAATGAGCTGGTGAAGGAAAGGAGGGCTTTATCTTGCAGGTTACAAAAGCTGAACAACCTAATTTTCCTTTTCACCAAATCATCAGTCATCAACACTGCACCTTGAAATATGTTTAGGATTTGTGATAATAACAAGTGCTGCAGTGACACTCGGTGTGGTTTTCCACTCTGGCATGTCCCATTACCGTGGCCTGAAGGGAAGGAAAAGATGAGAGACAGATGAGAGACGGGGACAAAGGGGCAAAACTGGAAAATGTTAAATCAAATTGTAGCCAATTGAAGTAAATAGATGATTGCTATGTTTGCATATTCTCTATTTCAGGATATATTTTCACTCTAAAAGGTCAAGTTTACATCATATACATAGGCTACAATTTCTCCCAACCTGCCCCTGTTACCCACACCCCTGTTCTCATTCTGAATAAATCCAGCCTGTATCCACAGGCAGATGACTTCTTTCTTTCCTCCTTCATTCCTTCCTCCTCATCTTCCTCCATTTCTTTCTTTCCTTCCTTCCTTCCAGTGCTGGGGTTCCAAACCTGCACCTTGTGCATACTAGACAAGCACTATTACACTGAGCTACATTCCTACCCCCCCAATAAAAACCCACCAATTTATTTTTATTTACTTATTCATTTATGTAGTCATTTATTTTGCAGTAGGTGGGATTAAACCCAGGGCCCCATGCATGCTAGGCAAACAGTCTCCCATTGCACTACATCCCAGCCCCCTGACTATTTTTTAGTTTTTAAATTTTCTTGACATAATAAATATGGCAGGTATTGATGGGGTGCAGTGTGATAATTTGACACATGTACAATGTGTAATGATCGTGTCATGGTAACAGCATTTTCATTTTCTTAAACATTTGTCATTTTTTGTGTAGAGAAACTTTGAATTCTTTTCTTCTAGTTCTCTATAAAACACCTAACAAATTGTTGCGAACTATGGTCATCCTACTGTGCTGTAGAATGCAAGAACTTACTCTTCCTGGGTAACTACATTTTGTTACCCAATATCTGACCTCCTCTACACCTCCATCCCTCACACCTTTCTTAGCCTCTAGCGGCTACTATTCTACTTTCTATTTTAATAAAATCAACCTTCTTCGCTTAGCTGACTTTTAATTAAGGGCACAGGCCCTGGGTTCGATCCCTAGCACTGCAAAAAAAAAAAAAAAAAAAAAAAGGGGGGGGGTACAAATAGGGTACAAATGCAGCCCGCCTGTGACTACAACAACCAAGAAAAGATAGGTCATTAAATACCTTTGGCACTAAATCCTGTGAATATGCTTTATGGCCATTTCTCTGGTTAGGCTATTTAAAAGTTTTCTAAGGCCCTTGAAATTCTTACCTTGGTAAATGCTTTGGCCACACAGCATGTGGCCTCCGAGGTGATGTTCTTTGGTACCAGCATTGTCTTCTTGGATCTTGCTGGAGTCGGGTATGCCCTGGAGAAGCAGCAGCCCATGCACTGATAAATGGGGGCACCCAGTTTGGAGAAATATTTGTTTTCTTTTAGCTTACATTCTGGGCAACCTGTCAGACAAAAAAAAAAAAAAAAAAAAAAAAAAAAAAAAAAAAAAATCAAAAATGAAAACAAAACAACAAAAAAGAAGTCAAATAATCCAAAGAGGATTTGAAGAGAAACTATGAATTTTTCCTTATTATGGCATAGCAAATTTTATTCCATGGAAAAGAATAGAGAAATAAATAAATACTTTTGGCTGTATACTGGTTTTCATATATAATATCTATTTGTACTGATTACAGTTATCTTCACAACAAAACAATTTTTGCAGAGCTGCATGGGAAATTTCAGTTGTAGTGGTTTCTCTCTCTTCAAGCATGGAATCTTTATCCCAAAGCTAATAGTATGCTTACAGAGAGCACAAAACTTGACAGATGAAAACACCATGTTCATCCGAAAGGAGACTTTTGCCCAGAGGCAAAATATTTTCCCCTTTAGAATCTGCTATTGTTTTTTCCCCATAGAAATCCCAAATATTGACAGAGAGAAATATGTCAGAATTAAGACAGTTTGGTGAGGGTAGAAAGCCTGATATTAGAACAGGCGTCTGCACTTGGGATCAAGGATTAAAATATTACCATTCATCTAGAGGAAAACCATAACCAGTAGTAGCTTACGATTTCAAAGCTGATGGAATTATATCAGCCACTATATGAGATTCTCTAGCAATACAGCAAAATAAATTTACTGCATATAAATGGTTTTGTTTTTCTCACTTGTTAAGTGATGTGAAAATTCATCCACAGAGGCAATGTTAAAATCTTCTCAAATCTTCTGGGAGAAATGTGGAAAAATAACTGAGCTAACCGAATAAAGAGCATTTTCTTCTTGTAAAATTCAGATAAAGAATAATAAGGATCCTATTTCAGATGAAAATGTACAGGCTGCTTTTTAAATGGATGTGTAAGATATCATTTTCACTGTACATTTTCTGAACCTAATTTGATTTTATGTTCACTGTCTACAAGTGCCTCGATATGTATCCAGTAGTGATGATTTATCACATTTGAAAAAGAAGTAGACATGTAGTTAATGGAGTTATTGATGTACATCTAGAAATGCGTGTTGTCCTTATTACCTCAAATACAAGTTTGGTCACATACCCTGCATCGCAAACTCTCCATCAGGAAAGGAATGGAGAACATGCAGAAACACAGACAATGTAGCCAGGATGACAACTGCATATTTTCTGTAGTAATCCATGGCTCTTCTGAAATAAAGACATGACAAAATCATCATCATCATCACAATCATCATCATGCTGCCATCTTGGCTTACCAATTGTAACAAAAACCAGCAGTTTTAACCTTATTATTTACAGTAGTCACTGATGGGTGTTGCTTTCAAGTTCCAACACACTCTAAAGTCACGTAATCAAAAAGGCAAGTTTTATTTAGGAAAGAGATAGGAAACTGAATCTTTCCCTTTCCCACATAAACAAGTGAGTTGGGCTTAATAACAATGATAAATTCTCTTTTAAAATATGCCATCCCTTGGGCTGGAGTTGTGACTCAGTGGTAGAGCACTTGCCTGGCACATGTGAGTCACTGGGTTCAAACCTCAGTACCACATAAAAATAAATAAATAGAATAAAAGTATTGTGTCCAACTACAAATAAAAAAAAATTACAAATTAAATAAAATATGTCATCCTTTCAAGAAGCCCCAGTGTCCTCATTTGCAAAACAGAACTTAAACTGTGCCTTTAAATGAAATGCCTATAAAAATCCCAACACTGGATCTTGGCATGTGGCTCAATGGTAGAGCACTTGCCCACTATGCATGAGGTTCTGGGTTCAATCCCACAACTGAAAGAAAAAAAATCCCAGAACAGTATCATAGATAAAATTAAGATTACTATTATTACTTGGTAATAATATTGAAAGGTATAAGATATAGAATAGCTAAGACTATTTTAGAAAGTGAGAGCAATCACTATTTTCAGTGTAAAGACTTCTTATCAGGGATGATATACCTGAGTGATAGAGCACTTTCTTGCCTAGCATGTCTGAGGCCCTGGGTTTGATCTCCAGCACTGAATAAATACATAGAGAGATAAATAAATAAATTGGACACATTATATAGCTGAAGTAATCAAAACAGATAATTTTGGCAGAGGGATAGATAGACCAATAGGACAGAGGAGAATACTCAGACCCATATAAATATACATATGCCCAGCTGGTTTTTGACAAAGATACAAAACAACTGACCTGAGGAATTCAACCTTTTCAACAACTGCTACTAGAGACACTAAGCATAAGCAAAATGGAAGAAGAAGAAGAAGGAGGAGGAGGAGGAGGAGGAGGAGGAGGAGGAGGAGGAGGAGGAGGAGAAGGAGGAGGAGGAGGAGGAAAGGAGGAGGAAAGGAGAAGGAAGGACTCAACTTAAACCTCTGGCCTTATATAAAAACTAATGCAAAATGGATCAGAAACTTCAATATAAAATTATTAAAATTTTTTAAAAATTCTGAACCTAGGACTGGGTGAAAAGTTTTTAGACTTAGAAGCAAAATCATGGTCCATAAAAGGAAAAATGACAAATTGTACCTCATCCAAATCAGGAGTTAATCCTCTTAAAAGGAAGAAAATAAAAGACACTGAACTAGAGAAAACATTTCAAACCACATATCCAACAAAGGACTAATATCTAAATCATATAGAGGACTCCTGAAACTCAACAGAAAAAATAATTTGATTATAAAATGAATATTGCAATAAAGAGAATTTATAGATGAAAAATAAGCATACACATTCAGCATCCTCAGCCATTAAGGAAATACAAATTAAAACTATAATGATCAGAATGACTAAAATAAATACATAACTCCAAATGTTGGCATGGATACAGAGAAATAGGATAACTCAGACACTACTGATGCGAATGTGAAATGTTACAGCCACTCTGGAAAAGAGTTTGACAGTTTCTTGCAAAACCAAACAGATACTTACCTTATGACTCAACATCTATACTCTTTTGGCATTTGTCTCAGATAAGTGAAAAGTGTGTCCTCACAAAACTTATGTATGGATGTTCATAGAAACTTTATTTATAATAGCCTAAAACTGAAAACAACATAAGTGCCCTTTAAAAGATGAATGGTTATACAAACGATGGTACCTCTATACCATGGAATACTAGGCAGCAACATAAAAGAACACACCACTGATACACACAGCAGCTTGCATGGACCTCAAGGGAAGTATGCTGAGTGAAGGTTGCATACTATATAATTCCATTTATATAATGCTGTTGAATCACAAAATTATAGAGATGGAAAATAGATTAGCAGTTTGAAAAAGTTAGTGTAGGAGAGCAGTTGAGGATAAGTATGTTTATAAAAGGACAGAACAAGGGAGCCATGTGGTGATGGAACAATTGTGCATCTTGATTGTGACATCAGTCATACTGGTCTACACAAGGGATAAAAGTGCACAGAACCAAACACACACACACATACTTTACTAGTGAAACCTGAATAAGCTCTGTGAATTATAGCATTGTCAATTTTCTGGATTCACATTGTACTATAATTACATAAAATAATTATTGGGAGAAATTGGTTGCAGGATATTTGGCACCTTCTTGTACATTATTTTATTTTTTGCAAATTTCTCTAAATCTATATTTACTCAAATTTAAAAGAGTTTTTATTTTTTTAAAGTGTAGAATGAGATTTAAGATCCCATGTGATGCCAGGCATAGTGGTGCACATCTGTCATACCAACTACTCAGGAGGCTAAAGCATGAGGATCACAAGTTCAAGACCAGCAGGGGCAATCCTATGTACATCTGTGAATATACCACAGTGAATCTCACCATCATGTACATCCACAAGACACTAATGAAAAAAAAAAACTGTAAGTAAATTGCTGAAAGATCAGTACAGTAGAAGGAAGGAAACAGGGAGGAAGAAGGGGGAAAAGGAAAGTATTGGGGCCTGAATTAGAACAAATTCTATTCCACACTTTTATAATTATGTCAGAATGAATCCTATTGTTATGTGTAACTAAAAGGAACCAATGAAAAATACATTTAAAAATTAATCAGTGGGGGCTGGAGCAGTGTCTCAGTGGTAGAATGTGCGCCTAGCATGTGTGAGGCACTGGGTTCCATCCTCAGCACCACATAAATAAAGGTATTGTGTGCAGCTACAATTAAAGAATGCATAAAAGCAATCCTGGGCAGGAAGACTGATGCAGGAGGTATCACTATACCACACCTTAAACTCTACTATAGGGCAATAGTAACAAAAATAGCATGGTACTGGCACCAAAATAGACAAGTAGATCAATGGTACAGGATAGAAGACACGGAGACATACCCACATAAGTACAGTAACCTCATACTAGACAAGGGTGCCAAAAACTTAAAAAGAAAAGGTAATCTCGTCAACAAATGGTGCTGGGAAAACTGGAAATCCATATGCAGTAAAATGAAACTAAACTCCTATCTCTCACCCTGTACAAAACTCAACTCAAAATGGATCAAGGATCTGGGAATTAGACCTGAGACCCTTCACCAAATAGAAGAAAAAGTAGGCCCGAATCTCCATCACGTTGGTTTAGGACCAGACTTCCTTAACAAGACCCCCATAGCACAAGAACTAAAAGCAAGAATCAAAAAGTGGGATAGATTCGAATTAAAAAGTTTTTTTCTCAGCACAGGAAACAATCAACAATGTGAAAAGAGAGCCTACAGAGTGGGAGAAAATCTTTCCCACACACACTTCAGACAGAGCACTCATCTCCAAAGTTTATGAAGAACTTAAAATCTTTACACCCCAAAATACAAAGAACCCAATTAATAAATGGCTAAGGAAATAGGCAGACACTTCACAGAAGAAGATATAGAGGTGGTCAACAAATATATGAAAAAGGGCTCATCATCTCTAGTAATTAGAGAAATGCAAATTAAAACCACCCTAAGATTTCATCTGACTCCAATTAGAATGGCTATTATCAAGAACACAAGCAATATTAAGTGTTGGCGTGGATGTGGGGGAAAAAGTCACACTCATACATTGCTGATGGAGTTGCAAATTGGTACAGCCACTCTGGAAAGCAGTATGGAGATTCCTCAGAAAGCTTGGAATGGAACCACCATTTGACCCAGCTATCCCACTCCTTGGTTTATACTCAAAGGACTTAAAATCAGCATACTACAGTGATGCAGCCACATCAAGGCTCATAGCAGCTCAATTCACAATAGCTAGAATGTGGATCCAACCTAGATGCCCTTCAATTGACGAATGGATAAAGAAACTGTGGTATATATATACACAATGGAATATTACTCAGTCATAAAGAAAAATTAAATTATGGCATTTGCTGGTAAATGGATGAAGTTGGAAAATATCATGCTAAGTGAAATAGGCCAAGCTCAAAAAACCAAAGGCCAAATGTTTTCTCTGATAAGTACATGACAATATATAATGATGGGGGGTGGCGGGAGGAAGAGAAGAATGAAGGAACTTTGGATGGTGTAGAGGAAAGAGGGGTGGGAGAGGGTGGGGATGGAAAAACAATAGAATGAAACAGACAGTATTACCCTATATATAGGTATGATTACATGAGTGGCGTGAATACACATTATGTGCAACCATAGAAATGAAAAATTGTACCCCATTTGTGTACAATGAATCAAAATGTGTCTGTAAAAATAAAAAAGATTTTAATAAAAAAAGATTTTAAATTAAAGCCCTTTAAATTTTGGTAATTACTATGAACAAAAAAAAGAAAGAATGCATAAAAAAGGAAACTTTAAAAAATTAATCAGTGGAAAAAATAATGAAATATTTTTTAAGAAGGGTTGGAGATGTAGCTCAATGGTAGCATGCTTGCCCAACATACATGAGGCTCCGGGTTCATTCCTTAGTAATGCAAAAAAAAAAAAATGAGTCAAATTTGCAGTTATTTTTCATGTAGACTGATATAATATGACCATGTTTTTGCTAGATATTTATATTAACCCCTAACACTTTTAAAAAATAATTTTTTGCCTACAATCCCAGCTACTTGGAAGGTGGAGGCAGGACAATCACAACTTAATGAGACCTTGCATCAAAATAAAAAATAAAAGGGATGGAGCTCAGAGGTAAAGTACCCCTTGTCTAATTGCCAGTACCAAAATAGTAGTACTACTACTAATAATTTGTCAGGCAGCAGAATTAACAGGTTATAACAGAGAGGTACAGACTTGTATTTGGAGGTGAAAACATACATATGTCAGCATTTCTGTCTAACATATATATTTATATATAAGTAACTTAGAGATGAATAAACCCTGTATTAAATCAGTGTGATCTTTGGAGCCCCAAACACTTTCAGTGGGTCTGAGGTCAAAATGATTTCATAATAATGCTAAAATGTTTTTTGCCTTTTTGCTTTTCATCCCCTTAAGTGTCCAGAGAAATTTTCTAGATGGTCTATTCCATCAGACTGAAGCATATGAAATCTCTTGTGGTCAAACATTAAAGAAATTTGAACTCTTATCAAAGCTTTTTGTTTTGAAAATTGTCATTTTAAATACACATATGTTAATTGTGTATTTAAAACATTTTAAATACACATATGTTAATTGTGTATTTAAAACAAACAACAAATTGGTTGTCTTTTAAATAAATATTCCAAAACTTTTTCTACCATAATACTTAAACTATTCAATACTAGTAGAGGCTGGGGTTGTGGCTCAGTGGTGGAACACTTGCCTAGCATATGTGAGGCACTGGGTTCAATTCTCAGCACCATATATAAATAAATGAATAAAATAAAGGTCTATCAACAGCTAAAAAAGTATTTTAAAAATACTAGTAGATACAACCTCATAAACCAAAGTTCTTTGGATTCTACAATTATATTTTGAAGTGCATGGATTCTGGGACCAAAAAGTCTGAGAATCACTGCCCTAAAGAATATATAAGCCATAAGGAAAAAATCTTGGAATTAAAACTGATTTCCTTTTTAAGCAAGTATCATTTTCATGCTTTGATATTGCATCTCATATATTATGAAAATTCAGCCATTATGCAGTGAACAAATATATCAGAATTAATTCAGAGAGAAACATTTATAACAAGATTGCAGAATATAAAAACTTGAAGTCAATGTACTTTTTTTTTCAGCGCTAGTGATCAAACCCAGAGCCTTGCTGCATGCTAGGCAGATGCTCTACCACCAAGCTACATCCCAGCCCCAAGGTACATTTTAGAGTTTGCTTTATGATAAAATAAAAGGGAGATTGAAAAAAATGAAATCAAAGTCACATTTGCTGTGGCTTACAATAGCAGAAACCCCCATCCTTTTATCTTTATTTTTGAAAGAGATAATTTAACTCAGCAGAAAGAGATTAATCCTTGAATTCTAGGTGTTTTTGAAAGCTTTATTTATTTATTTAGCCATGTTGAATATTAAACTCACAAGCTGGTACATGCTAGGCAAACTCCCTACCCCTGGGTTACACACCTTCAGCCCTGAAAATATCTGAATAATTTTTATCATCCTTATCACCTTCAGATTTTTCTGTTTTAGAATTTGGAAGAAAAAAATTAAGAATGGAGCAGGAAAGATAATTACACTCAGCTGGAATTTATGATATTTTGCAAACATATGCACAATGTAAAATCAGATTTACCAATCTTGGCCTCTTGATATTCCAAGAGAGTACCTTACAAAACACCATGGACCCTGTCTTCAATGTCCACTCAATATGTCGTTAACCTCATCAAAATAATGGGAATCCAAGAAAATGTGTGTTCTCAACTTGGCCTGGAAGACCTTTCTCCTGCTTCTCAGTCCAACCACCTCAGAGTTCTTTAAAGAGCTGCCCAGCTTCACCATGAAGATTTTACCCAACCCTAAAGCCAGAATTAATAACTCTCTACAGCATTCACCTATCACTTTGCTTATAGTTCTTAAATGATGTTCCATGGTCCAGTCATTTATGTGCCTGTTATCATTTCATCCATATGAAACCTTCTTAAGGATAAAAGCTATGATTCTCTAATCCACCTCTGCCCTAGCATAAGGCACAGAATAGATGCTCAATACAAATATGTTCAGTTGGAATTTTTGAAGGAATAGCAATGTCAACCATTAGTTGGTAACCGAGTTGTAATTCACTATAAGGAGCAAGATAACCCTTGAATGACAACTTAAAATAAATGTTCAATAAAATAAAATATTTTCACATAAATTCATTAGTAATGGTATGCTCTGGCTTATGTAATTTGTAGCTGGTTAATATGTGAATCTTATGCCATAGGCAGGAACCATTTTATGATAAGATATAGAATTCATATTAATTCAAAATAAATCATTAATATAATCAGGATTTAAATTGGCTGTCTGTTTCTAGCAAACTATGCACACTAATTTAGATTCTTGGACTAAAGTGACAATGAGCAGAAGACAGCATTATTGAAATATAAAAAAAAGTAATTACTATAAACCATCATTAGTTAACATGTTTGCATATTATTTATTATGATATATAATTAAAATATTAAGTGATTTATGAAATAGGTAAACACTCTACCAAGGTACCATACAGAAAAATAAATGTATATATAGATATACATACATATATATACACATATATATGTATATAAACATGAGCATTTGTGTATGCATATATATGTATGTGTATGTGTGTGTGTATATATATATATATATATGGTTTGGTGATGGAGGTGGTTGTTTTGCGGTAATAGAGATGGAATCCAAGGCCTCACACATACTAGGCAAGCACTCATTGAGTGAGACATCCCCAGCCCATTTTGTTCCAAGAAGATTACAAGTGCTTCAAACAATGTGGCATCCTGCCCTTCACTTGCAAAGGTGTTTCCATTGCTCCTCGCTGCCAGAAAGTGGTGAAGTTTGTGGGTTTTCTAAAGGTGGTGACAGCTGGGATGATTCATCTGTGCTGTCAGTACCAAGAAGCTCAAATGACTCATAGCACATTTTTGAGATGACTGGCTAGGATTAGAGGTGTAGTACTATGTTAACCCAACAGATTAAAATCTAACTGACTTCTAGAGGGTTGACCTATGGCTTCACCTCATTAACTTTGATCTAGCAAAATAAGAAGGAGAGTAAAGTGGGCTGCCTTTTGTCATTGATCACTAATGGCAGGGAGCACCTTGAAGGAAAAGTCTTAAGTCCCAGCACATAGCCTGCCATGAAATAGGTATTCAGAAATTGTTTGTCAAACAAAGTATAGGCCTGCAAATGTCAGTATCTCGCATGGCCCAGAGAAGAGAGCGGCAGTTCAGCTTAATGAAAGCTTTGAAGGTGAAAACTTTCAAGGGAAAGTGGAAAGTTTGGATTCCATCCCACCAACTTCCACAAACCAAGCCTCTGCCCTTCTGTAGGCTCTGACCTCTATCTCTGGTCAATGAACCACCTCTGGCAGCACATGGACCACTATAAAGACCCTGAAGTCAGTGGTCAGGACACTCCCCTTGAAGTGGATCTGGCTACCAATTTTCTTTCTTCATGTGCCCTAGATCCAGGAAGTGGATCTTTACCTTATGCTTACATTCTGAACCCCCAAGTCAGTCTTGAGTGTCTTTCATGATCCAGTGCTCCACACCCCCAATCTCAAGATCCTCCAGGTTCCCTGTTTCTCTGCATAAATGCTCACATGTTGCTCTTGGGCGTTAGTGACCTTGAGAATTGTTACACATTCACTGAGAGTTTTTTCCAAATGAGGTGACCAAGGGTGATTGAGAAACTGTGGGGAAGAAGACAGACTGGTTAATACCCCCCACAATCCACCTCATCCATTCTTTGATGTAGATAATGTTCTCTTATAAAAAGAGAAGTTTTAGATAATTTGTCAGGAGTTAAGTGCTATAGAGTACCACATTTGCAGGCCCAACCGAATGCTTGGAAGATGTAAAAACTGTAAGAACCAGCTGCATGCCAGGGCGATATAAATATGAATAAGTTTTTTGCTATCTGAGGACCTCAGAGCAAAATGGAGGACTCGACACAAAGGCAAATACCTGTGAATTGAAGTGAAAACTGCTGTAATGAAAGTATTTTCAGACATTGAGACATTTGGTAGGCTGGGAACAAGAAAATGGACTGATGAAAAACCATGAGAATGAAGAACATGTGTTTGATGGAAAAAGAAACATAACAGCAGTAAATGTGTGTTCTATTGTTTTGACATTCATACAGGAACTTCATATACTCACCAGTTCAAGCAACTTCCCCAGCAGGTAGAGATGGCAAATATAGCCATCCCCCAAAACCCCAAAAGGCCCCAGTACCAAAGGAAAATAAGACCAAGTCAAGTCTCACAATTTGGCAGCAGTATTTGGAACAGGATTTCAATTTATCAACAATTTAACAGTGTTTTCTGCTCACAGAATTTTAAAAGGGAGGCAACTTGTTTTCCTAATGAAATTGTCAGAAAATAACTTTTAAAGGGGGTGGTGTTACCGTAGTTAAGAATAACATATAGAATAGTTTATGACGCCCTACAAAAATTTAGTCAATCTGACTAAATTTAAGGGACTTATAACATTCTATTTTAATTGTTACTTTAAAATGTTTCACAGTGCTAACATAATTATGTAATTAAAATCTTGGGTTTTTTCCATTATCCTTCTGGTATTCTAGCACATCAGCATTTTCAAAAATTCTCTGCATACTAAATCTATGTTGCAAAAAATCAACAAGAAATTTTGATATGACAAACTCTGTATCATAAAATATTGCTTTAAAGGACAACTTCAGTCAAATGTGGCAGCACACACCTATACTCCCAGCTACTTGGGAGGCTGAGGTGGGAGGATCACTTGAGCCCAGGAGTTTGAGACCAATCTGGGCAACATAGTGAAACCCCATCTCAAAAACAAATATAAGTAAAAATAAAGGAGAATTTCAAATATTTGTCATTTTAAAAATCAACATTATTTTAATAATGAATACTATAAGGGTTAAAACAAAGGCTAATGTTAATTTATCTTTCAGAAAAGCAAAACCTCCAGAAAAGTTACATGAAGCATTTCAGTAAGTGTCAGAATCTTTCTTACAACTCTTTAATTTTGTGCATTATATTTTGTTACATTTATTTGAGCTGTTTTTATGTCATCTTTTGACACATGACGTTATCATTCACATTTAAAAGCACAAAAGCATAAAAACGTTTAATTTGCCTAAGGCTTTTCAATAACAAGATAAACAGGACTTGATTATTGTTTAATCAATCCCAGCATGTTACTTAATAAAGACTTTCTTCTGTGATAAAACAGAGCAGAGGGGCTGTGAAGAGAAGTCCTTTTGTTCATTGTCTCAAAGTTTTTGCCCCTATGGTAGTTTGTAACTGTCACAAAAACCTCTCTCAGCAGTATGATCTTGCCACTCCATATCAAAAGGTGTTGCATGTACTTTTGTACCCCATTTGATTTATGTAGGCCCTATCACTGCTTAGACCATGGAATCGGGCAGGAGTGACACTGGTTAAGTTGTGGATGCTTCCCGAAATGACCTGGAAGTTCCTTGCTTCCTGTCTCTTAGAAACCAGTCAATATGTAAGAAATGCTACTCTCCAAGGACCACCATGGGATAAGACCAAGCCACATGGAAAGACTCAAGAGCAGGAAAGGCCACAAGGAGAGAGGGGAAAAAGCCCAAGAAGTAATGAGGGACAAGTGAGTAAAGAAGCCATTCCCATTAAGCTGTGACGTGACTCCAGCACCAGCTGCTCTCTGCGCAGAAAATCCCAACTAAGCCTGATCTACCAACAGAACTTTGAGAGATAACAATAATTTGTTGTTTTATCCACTAAGTTTTCAGGCACTTTTATGCATGGCAAGAAGTAACTAGAACAACTCTTTTTAGTTTAGTTTAGTTTTGGAGGTGTTTTGGGTCAAACCCAGGACTTCATACATACTAGGCAAAGCACTTTACCCATCCCTTAGAACAATTCTTAAGATAAAAATTTCTCCAAAGTGTGAAATATGAGACTACAATCTTGCCTCTCTACTTTCTTCCTGTACTTTCCCTGGGCAGACAGAGGAGAGGTGGCCTTTATATACCATATATATCATTAATCTGTGAGGGGAGATGGAACAAAATGTAAGAAAAGTTGTAGTTAGTGTTACCGTTTGGATGTGTGGTGTCCCCCAAAAGCTCACATGTGAGACAATGCAAAAAGGCTCAGAGGAGAAATGATTGGGTTGTAAGAGTCTTAACCCAATCAGTGAATTAATCCCCTGACAGGGATTAACTGAGTGGTAACTGATGAATTGGGGCTTTGTGTGTATATATATATATTTTATATTTTGTGTGTGTATATATATATTTTTTTCTTTTTTTTAAAACCTAATAGAAGAAAAAGTAGGTCCAAACCTTCACAATATCAGCCTAAAATCCAATTTCCTTAACAAGACCCCTAAAGTGTAAGAAGTAAAATCAAGAATCAATAAATGGAATGGATTCAAACTAAAAAGCTTCTTTTCAGCAAAAGAAATTATCAATAATGTGAAGAGAGAGCTTACAGATTGGGAGAGAATCTTTACCACATGCACCTCAGATAAAGCATTAATCTCCAGAATATATAAAGAACTCAAAAAACACCAAAATAAACCCAAATAGCCCAATCAATAAATGGGCTAAGGAACTGAACAGATACTTCAAAAAGAAGAAATACAATTGATCAACAAATACATGAAAAAATGTTCAACATCTCCAGCAATTGGGGTATATTTGTACCTATCAAGTGGAGACCTCTCTCTCTCTCTCTCTCTCTCTCCCCCCCTCCCTCTCTCTGTTTTCTGATCATCATGTGAGCTGCTTCCCTTGGCCACACTCTATCTCCAAGATGTTCTGCCTCACCTCAAGCCCCTAAGAATGGAGCTGGCTGGCCATCTATGGACAAAGACCTCAGAAACCATGAGCCCTCAAATAAACTTTCTCTCCTAAAATTGTTCAGGTCCGCTCTTTTAGTCACAGCAGTGAAAAAGCTGACTTGAACAGTTAGCATTCAATGTAGTATCTGTAACACTATTTTGGTAACAATATATCTTATTAAAAATAACATATATATTATATATATCTTATAAAATATATCTTATAAAATATATATATTTTATATATCTTATATATCTTATAAAATAACATATAATTATATATATCTTATTAAAAATAACACCTGGGACTGGGTGTGTAGCTCAGTGGTAGAGTGTTTGCCTAACATGTGTGAAGCTCTGCATTCAACCCCCAGCACCACAAAAAATAAAAAATAAAAATAACACTTACCACTGAGTGTTAGACATTCTTTTCAAGACCTGAACCCAAGTACATGACAATCCTGTGTGGTATCACTCTCTTGGGTGTGTGTGTGTGTGTGTGTGTGTGTGTGTGTGTGTATGTTCATCCATTCTTAGGAATCAAACCCAGGGCCTCATGCCAACCAGGTAAGTGCTCTACCACTGAACTACATCCCAGGCGTCAACCTCATTTTTACAGATAAAGAAATTTGTACCTCAGTGAGGACTTTTGCCTAGCAAACATGAGGCCCTGGGTTCAATTCCCAAAAAGAGCAGGGTGTGTATTCTAGAGGTGAAGTGACCTATAAAAATTTACATAATTAACCAGTGACAGAATCAAAATTTTAAAATGTTTTCACAATTCCAAACTCCAAACTCTGAACCACTCTTCACTATACTGCCTTCAAATCATCATATTTTACAATGAGCATATTAAACAATTTTTTTCAAATGCCTTAACCCTAAATAAGATGCCAATGTCCTTTTTTGGAGTCAGATTATTATGTGCCAGCTTAAATGTAAAACCATGTAACTTTTTACTTAAATATTATTTGACTTCAGTATCTTCAAAACTGTTTTGCTTATTTGTTTTGTTTTGTTTTGATTTTATTATTTGATTTGATTTGTTTTTATTATTTGATTTGATTTGATTTGATTTGAGTGAGATCAAATCCAGGGCCTTGTACATGCTAAGCAAGCATACCACTGAGCTACATCCCCAGTCCTTCAAAACAGTCTTTGAAAAGCCATTTCATCTGGACAAAAAGGGATGGTTCAGGCATTTAATTACTGATCAAGTTTTAAGGACTACTGTCTGATTGGCAGGGAGCTGAGCAAGGGGGAGAAACTTTGACTTTGATATACATTCACTTGTTTGTTTCTCTTTATACTTCTTTGAGGAAACATTATACAGCACCTATTTCATAAAGTAGAAAACTGCATGCCAGATAATTTAAAAGACTTCCCAGAAAGTAATGTGGTCCTAAGAAAGTACCCTTCCACCTGTGCTACTCCTATAGCCTAGAAGTACACAACTAATTCATATCTTCCATTTGACTTTGATTCACATATGGATCATAACATTACAGTTGTCTTTTCTAATTGGATTTCTAATTTTGCCCTTGATTCCACCCCTAGTTCAGGCAAGCAACCCTTATTAAGCCCCAGAGTATTAAGGATGCTAAAGGCTTTCTATAATATTCTCTTTGAGTCTGATGAACAAGAAATCACTGGATTACTTTGTGCAACATTACAATGTTACTGCTGTAATGTTACACACCAAAACCAGAATTGGCAAGCACTATAAATTAATGACAAACTACTCTAGGATTTACAATATAGAAAAACGGAAATTTGGGGTTTTGAGTCATTCTTGTCTTAATAGAAATATTAATTGATTCCTGTAAATTTTCTTATGAAAGAAAAATTATCTTGATCTACTTTTGGAAAAGATGTACATTACCTCCTAATTTTGCCATTTCTGTTCCCAGCTCTTGGAGTTTTCATATAAATTTCAGTCTTACATTAAAAAGAAACATACAATGAAACTAAGAATCTGTCTGGATCATAATCATTTGCTCTTTTAACACTTTCACACACTACTTTTTTCAACAAGAATTAGTGAGAAATATGACTCACTTAAAATTTCAATGACTTTCTGCAAAAAGTAATAATGAACTTAAGAAAATCAATGTTAAAATTGACATGGAAACACAAACCTTTCACAAATGGTGACTACACTTTTTTTAAGAATTAAACACAATAGCAAATTATTACGATGCAACATGTAACAAATATTTTAAACAACTGCAAATTTTTTAAACACTTCTATTCTGAGGTTAGTTGAATCAGAGAATGCAGAACCTGCTATGGAGGGTCAACTGGAAAGGTGGTTGGGAAAAAGTTTTCAGAAACTCCTTGGAATGGCCAATTAGACTTGGGAAAGTGATTTATCATTGCAAGGTCATCACTAACAATTTTTAGCATTTTACAAAAGAAGAAAAATGGAAACAATATTGAAAAAATCCTAGTGTTACTATTCAAAGTCTTCATGAGAACATTTATTCAAAATGCAATCAGAAGCTATGGTCATTCTGCTGAACAAGTAAGCCACTTTATTACTGGCCAACTTGCCAGATGTAGTTATACATCATTTAAAAATTGATAATAAGACAATATCAGCAGCTTACATAGTGTCTATTTGCCCTCTGCCTAGCTTTGAAAGAATGCCTTTCAAATGACATCCAATAACTCTTGAGGAAAATTTTAGATACTGACAGGCACTATAGCAGCTCAGGAGGAGACGTTTGGTTTCCGGCTTCTGATAGATAATATCTTAGCTTATGGTCACCAGTCACAGTTTCAGACTTCCTCCCAATACAATCATGAGTGCAGAAAAAAAGAATGATTAAATGCCTAATTCTCTTCTTAACTCTGTTTATGCACACTATTCTCAAATTATCTGTATTTTTGGTTCTCTGTATTCTCAAATATTTTTACTCCTCAATTAAAATACCCCAAATCATTTTATTCATATTACCTTCTTCTGGACTTTTTGCAGAATGTATTCAGGGCAGTTGATGGTGAATCTGAAGAGGAATTTTAATTTCGTCTGGTGATTTCTCTGTAACTGCAGTTAATAAAGTCCTCACCTGTCTTTTATACCAGCAGAGTAATAAAAACTGCATGTTCCCACCTGCTTCTAAGCTCAGGGATTACAGTAAATTCCATCCAATGATTGAATGGTACTTGGTGTAATTACCATGACATCAATTTGATCTTATCTTGTTTCAATCCTTAGATCATTTTTGTTTTGAGCCATTTTCAGGCGGTGGTGACCGCAAGGTCAGCTTATGAAAAAAGAGTGTTCGGTCATTTTCTACGTAATTTTATCAAGACATGCACACAACATCCTGAAAGTTGACACTTTCCTATAAACAAAAACCTCAGACTATTACATTTAATTAGCTAAGTACCTGATGTTTTCTTAAAATCAGGAGAAGAGCTATAAATTTCAGATAACAGATATTTAGTGTTTCCAGACTTATGACATTGTTCCAGTAGGAAATAGAAAAATAAAGCATGTCTATTTAGACTTTCCTAAAATTAATGTGCATCTGGATTGAATAAAGATTCATAGGAAAGGCAGAAGGCAGTTCTGAGGAGGACTGATGGTTCTCAATATATGTGCCTCTTTTTTTCTCATTTCACTTTTGTAAAGCTCTAGTGCTGTCTGAACAGAAAACACATGTGTTATGATCTGCCACTGTGGCACATTTAACTCCAAGGTTCCCCTAAGTCCAGTTTGTCCATAAAACCTACACAACTCCTCAGGCTGCAACTGTGACTGTGGCTGCTTTATCCACACAGAGATTGTGACCTTTCAAAGGTTCCTGTTTCCATCTACTCTGCTTACTGCTACTTCTGTAGGAACTGACTGGATATGAACTACCATGTACCTCTGCAGGAAGAAGCTTAGGAGATTCCTATGATACAAAAAGTAACTCTTTATTTAATATAAACTGACCAAAGTAAACAAAATTGTTCTGTTATTTATTTTCTGTGATAAATTGATTTGTTTCTGTTCTTATACCTTTTCAAATTTCCTTTATCTACTTCTGGTATCCACCCCACCCATTCACCTTTTCCTGGTGATGACTGATGTCCCTATTATTCACGAATTTCCACCACTTAAATCTCAAAGGTTTAGCCAGATATTTTCAACGTAGCCCACCTATTTAGGAAATCTGGAGACTTCATAGCTTCAAGGGAAGGGAATCTTTCAAGTCCTTTGGAAAGACTCCTTTCCTCCCTCACTTTCACTCAGGAATTTTAATCTTTATTTTCTGTCCTTTTCCCTTCATCTGTGCCTTCTTTTAATCCTTTTTTATCCCCCTTTTAAAAATATTTTTATTTGTTCTTTTTAGTTATACATGACAGTAGAATGTATTTTGACATATCATACATACATGGATTATAACTTCCCATTCGTGTGGTTGTACATGATGTGGAGTTACACTGCTTGTGTATTCATATATGAACATAGGACAGATATGTCCAATTCATTCTACTGTCTTTCCCATTCCCATACTGTCCAATCTGGTGAACTTCCACTCCTCCTTTCCCCCTACCTATTTTGAGTTGGCATCTGAATATCAGAGAGAACATTTGGTCTTTGATTTTGGGGGAATTAACTTATTGCACTTAGCATGATAGTCTCCAGTTCCATCCATTTACTAGCAAATGCCATAATTTCATTCTTCTTTATGACTGAGGAATATTCCATTGTGTATATGTACCACATTTTCTTTATACATTTATCTGTTGAAGGGCAACTACATTGGCTCCATAGCTTTGCTATTGTGAATTGAGCTGCTATAAACATTGATGGGTCAGCATTATATAGTATGCTGATTTTAAGTCCTTTGGGTATAAGCTGAGGAGTGGGATAACTGGGTCAAATGGTGGTTCTATTCCAAGTTTTCTAAGGAATTCCCATATTGCTTTCCAGAGTGGTTGCACCAATTTGTAGGCTTCCAGCAATGTATGAACGTACCTTTTTCCCCACATCCTCACCAACATTTATTGCTTTTTGTATTCTTGATAATTGCCATTCTGACTGGAGTGAGATGGATGGAATCTCAGTGTGGTTTTAAATTGCATTTCTCTAATTGCTAGTGATGTTGAACATTTTCTCATGTACTTGTTGACCAATCGTATTTCTTCTGTGCGGTGTCTGTTCAGTTCCTTTTCACATTTACTGATTGAGTTATTTGGGGGTTTTTTGGTGTTTTTTTGAGTTCTTTATATATCCTGGAAATTAATGCTCTATCTGAGGTGCAGGTGGGAAAGATTTTCTCCCATTCTGTAGGTTTTCTCTTCATGGTCTTGATTGTTTTCTTTGCTGTGAAGAAGTTCTTTAGTTTGTTTATTCCCTTTTTTCTGGTTGTTTAAGTTGAAATGATGTTTCTGTGTGCTTTTATTAAATTATTTTATTTGACTTACGATTTAATAGTGGGTTTTATTTTTATTTCACACTTCTATTTAGAAATTGTGAACACTAAGGGTTTCATATTAAAGTTTTTATAGTTTTTGTATATTTTTAAATGATGTGGCAAACTAAATAAATAGTATTAAAGTGTCATCAAAATTGTTCTATTTGTACTTGATCACTTTCTCCAGATTTCTAGTTTCCCTATTCAGAAGTAATGTTTCCACTGTTTTATGTGTGTATATATAAGCAAATCACACACAAATCTCTATCCCTGTCCAAATTCACCTTAAAATAGTGGGCAGAATACAAATTTGGAAGAAAGTGTATTTGTACTATGGTTTAGAGAACTTATTTCTGTTGATATAGTGTAAATTATACTTTTCTGTGCTTTCTACAATAAACACATATTACGTTTAATAACAGGGACTTAGAGGCTGCTTTTGCTAAAAGTACTGACTCTTTACTTGGGAAACTAAAGCAGAATAAAGTTTGGCATGTTTTTGCTTTGTTTTATTTTGTTTTGTTTTGTCGTGCTAGAGATTGAACCCAGGGCATCACTCACAGTTGGAAAGCAGTCTTCCAGAGTTATATCTCCAGCCCTTTTCATTTTATTTTGAGATAGGTTCTCACTAAGTTGCCCAGGCTGTTCTCAAATTTGTGTGCCTCCTGCCTAAGCCTCCCAAGGAACTGGGATTGCAACATGCGCCGCCAAGCCCAGCTGTCTCCTTTCTTCCTTAAACTGGATCAGATTCCTGTACATGGACATGTCAAACTTAAGGAGTGTCTGTCTAAAAAGTGGTAATCCAAAATGGATTAGCCATAAATTTATGTAAACTTTCTCATCCCTCTTCATGGCTAAAAGCACCAAGGCAAGAATAAATAAGATATTTTCAATATTTTCAGGGATTTTTATGACATCCTGTTCCACAACCCCTGAGCAAGTATGTCTAGAAGTCTCTTCAGTCATTGTCCCAAATCTGCCAGCAACAGTGAGCCTTGCAGGCAGATCACCCCATGATGAGGCTGCCCACCTAAGCAGGAGAAATCTTATGATAGAAAACATATTTCCCCCTCAAATAATAACTTCTCCAGGATCTCAAAGAACCAGACCTAAGGTAATGATCAGAGACCACAGTTTGATGGAGATGGTTTAATTATGAATACCTCTTTCCCCCTGCCTCAGTTCTTCTCCTAGTTAAACCTGATGCTCTGCCAGTACCCCAGAGAGATAGGGCTGAGGACATTTGTTTCCCCTTGTCTTCCCGATATAACTTTCCTAAATAAAATTCCTTTCTTACTTCACCATTACTTTTTTTCTGTTTGTCATTTGGGGCACGTGGCCAGAACTGGAATGTTGAGACTCCCAATTTAAGCCCCCCGCCTCCACCCGGCCTAGGACTCCAGCAACACTTTCCTAATTGGGGAAAGGAATGTTAACAGAAATTTGTTTTAAGTTTTACTGTTTTGTTTGGCTACTTTGGCATACTATTGACCGTTCTATCCCACACCTGGTCACTCTATTTTCCCCACTCTGCAGGATTGGTGGGTGAAATAAACAAACACCACTCCTCATTCATCTGCAGTTACCTCCCAAGATAAACCCACTGAAGATACTGGGGTGGCTCAGGACTACTCACCACCTTCTCTAGACAAAGTCCTGAAAGCACATCTCCTATAGAGAACAGGTCAGGAACTTCCCTGAAAAGCAATATGACACTACTGTTAAGTACATAGAAGTCTTGCTAAACATAAGAATTTTTCCTATTGAAGTATTGTCCTTTACATACTGAATTTTAAAAAAATAAGCACCTTTGTAAATGTTTTGTATGTTTACTTGTTTTGTTTTATTAAAAGTAGTTTGATCCTTCTAATAGTGAAATATAATTATCACAAACATTATGCTATAATTAGAACAGCTGAGGAATATAAAATCCTTGCTTTTTAAAGTACTTTTTCCTTAGTAATTTCAATGATACATGATACAATTTAAAATTTCCAAGCAATAGAAGAGCACACAATAACAACTAATCTTCCTCCTACTCCAAAATCTTTAGTCTCATTCTCAAAGTATCCATTTTAATTTCTTAATGTTTCTAAAAATTGTCTATGTATAGACACACATGTTGTGGAGTTTTGCTGCATAAAATGGAAATATAAGATATACATTCTTCAGTGCCTGCCTTCTTCTTTGTAAACCTAACAATATCTTGATGCTTTTTTCTATATCCAAATGTGCAAATCTCACACTTTTTAATAGCACAAAGTCATTATGGATCATTAAATATTCGACCAGGGGCTAAGGATGTAGCTTAGTGGTAGAGCACTTGCCTAGCATACATGAGGCCCAGGATTCATTCTCTGTGCACACAACACACACACACAAAGAAAGAAAGAAAGGAGGAAAGGATAGGTTAATTTTCAGTTGGTCCTCTACTAATGAATATTTGCTGCTGGGGATATAACTCAGTGGTAGAGTGCTTGCCTCATTTCCAGCTTTTCACTATTATAAACAATACTATAATTATCTTCTTATTTTGGTAACATGTATAATTACAGTTTTAGGAGAAGTTGTTTTTTGCTTTTTTAATTTTTATACTTTTGGTGCTAGCAATTGAATCCAGCATACTGAGCACTAATCTCTACCACTGAGCCACACCCCTAGACCAAGGACAAGTTTTTAGAGGTAGAATTACTGTATCAAAGAATGGGTATTTCAAACTTGAATGGAGATTTCTAGAGTGCTCATCTCCATCCCTCCTCAAAGGTGATGCCCTGCAATAGGTTAATTTTTGTGAAACTAATAGATTTTTTAAAGTATCTTATTTTTATTTGCATTTACTTAATTTTGAGATGGAGCAAACATTTCACAAATTGTAGGTTACTCATGGACTTTTTTTCAGTTAATTGTCTTTGAAAAATCTCTAAGTTTTTAATTTTAATCTTTAAGTTTGATTTTGGGCTTTTCTAAGGTATTTTTATAAATAGTTTTATGTAATAAAATTTATCTATTTTTTACTTTTAGACTCGCAGGTTTTATGTAATGCAGATTTTTTTTAAGTGC
This sequence comes from Sciurus carolinensis, assembly GCF_902686445.1. Taxonomy (NCBI): domain Eukaryota; kingdom Metazoa; phylum Chordata; class Mammalia; order Rodentia; family Sciuridae; genus Sciurus; species Sciurus carolinensis. Next base: position 74,914,343 of record NC_062219.1, on the reverse strand, counting down.
TTATATTTTATCCTAGAATGTGTACAGTTTTATTTATGAAGATCTTTAATTCATCTATAATTTGTTTTGGGATGAGACGCAAAGTAGAATTCAATCCTTTTTCACCACCAATTTTGAATGCTACTAAATTCCCAAATATTTGGGTGTCTATTTTTTGGTAATATGGGTGATTCATATTAATAAAAATGTTCAATAAATAAAATTAAATGTTTTAAATTTGTTAATACAATTATAGATTCAATTATCTAGTACCTATTTGCCAGTGTGCATTATCAAAGATAAATTAGACATAAATCATGTCTGTAAGTTGCATTGGAATTTTCCATTAATGATCCTTTGCCTTGTCATGAGGTCAAAAACACCCTGCTATCCTTATATCCACTGAACTCTTTACTGCTATGCAGCTCTGTTTCTGGAAATGTGTTCCACATTTAATCTAAAATGATAATTACCAGGGTGTTTATTTAAAATACAGATTCCTGGGCTCCATCTGGCACCTACTGGATCAAAATCTAAGTTGAGCCCAGAAATTTGTACTTTATCTGGCAATTTGAGAACAATGCGCTTAGTAAGCCAGAAATGTAGGTAGGGAGCAATATGGTTTGTTTTCATCTTCAACTGCCCCTGTGGCATAACTAAATTGAAAATGGTAAAGCCATTTGTTCAGCTATGTGAGGTTCGCTCTGCACAAATAACTGAGACATCCAGTGAGAGGAATTTACCACAAAGATAGCCCAAAGCACCAAAACAACGATCCCCTGGTAACAGACATAGAAACAGGCAGCAGACAGTTTCTCGTTTGAGATAAGCTTTTTAATCAGCTACAGCAGCAGGTAAGGTGACTGACAGTCAGAAAGAATAACCTGAGACATGATGTCTAACACACATAGAGCAACAAAATCTCCCCAGAACTGATGGACAAGAAGCAGGCTCAACTGACACATGCAAAGCAGCCAAGAATATTCTCTACTGTTTCAGTCAAAACAGTGTGGCCTAATCAATAATGCAAACATCCTGTTTCTCAGGCTAACAACCTCTGTCACTTGAACCCTCCGAGAGATAAAGAAACTGCTGGTACAATTATATGTAATCTTCCTCTGGTCTGAAATGTCAATAGACTAGGTAAATAATGCTGTGAAGAAAGGGAGGAAAATCTCGCAGGTGAAAAGTAATTCATTTATCATTTTCCCATTTCTTTTTGCTTTGCACGTGTCTCCTCCCACTTCCATTTCAGAAAGATTTCAGTAATGGGCTATCAAAGAAAGGCTTCAGAAAAGAAGCAGGTTTTATGCAAGATTGGAAAAAGAAGCAATTGTATCAATGGAGTGGTTCAGATATATTTATAGTGCAGTATGGATGGAGGAGGGAATGAGTTCCAAAAGAACTCCCTGCCCCCATTTTGCGGGAGAAATCCTTGGAAACATTAGATGTGTTATGGTTTGCCAAAAGATCTATATCCCCTTGGGTTGGCCCATTTTGCTGTGAAAAGTAAAGGTACTGCAACCCAGAACCTCTGTGCGTTTCTTCTCTGTGTCTATATAAATGGCCATGTGCAGCTTTAAGAGAGAGTGAAGAACTTGGTGGTAGGGAACCAGTGCCACTTTTATTAAGGAAGGGAGATTTCCTTTGGAGGATGATTTTGGTATGGATACAAGGAATCCTATGGTTCTGATTAGGAAGGGCCAGCAGTGCCCGTTGGTCCAGCCTAAAATCTTGGCTGTCATTCAATGGAAAATATGTTTAAGAAGAAAGAGAGAGACCCAGTCAGGCCTCCTTAGTCATCCCTGAACTTTAGCCAAATCAGAGGGTGGACAGATTCATTGTATTCTCAGCCTCTAATAGGTGCCCCAGGCCTCTCTGGGGCTGATGAAGATATGGTTCAACGGTAAAAACCTCTGCCTCTCGAAAAGCAAAGTGCCTTCAGACTTCTCTGACATTTTAGAGGCAGCTACCCAACAGCCTTCCTCCATACACACTCATTCCCCACACTCAGATTTCTAAGGAAAAGAGGGAATAAAACTTTATCCTTCTCAGTGCCTGAGCAGATTGAAAGCCCTGTGTCATATTTTCTCTCCAAGCCCATTCTTCACCAGAGTTGTTTTAACTTGGGTTATTCTTTAAAACATTAAAGCTGGGTTCCAAAAGAAAAAGAAGTGGGGAGTGAGGGAAGGAAGGCAAAGAATTCGTGTATACCAGAAAATTGCCAAAGGGATAGAATACCATAAAATGTAGAATGAGAGATGTTGATAAAGAGAGGTGGGGGAATCGGTGTGCAGAGTGACTTCTAGATTTCAGAGAATTGAGACATCACTATCCTTATTTGAATGTATAGTCCCCTCTCCCTACCCCCAAAATACCATATTTTTAATATCAGTTTTCGGAATTGTTCATATTGTTTGAGATAATTAGAGACATTCTGGATACAGTTTCAGAAATGGGGTTGCTATGGCCTAACGAGCCACACACTAATGAATACACACACTAGACCCTCAAGCTACATGCCAGTATCTTAGTTTGATGTACTAGCTCTCTATTGCTCTGTAACCAGTTACCCCAAATTTAGCAGATTAAAACAACGAGCATGTTGTTTCATACAGTTTCTAAGAGTCAGAAATCTAGGAGCATCTTAGCTGGGTGGCTCTGAAACAAGATCTTTTATGAGGCTGCAGCAAAGTTGTCATATGGGGTTATAGCTCAAAGGATGCTGAAGAATCCACTTTCTAGCAAGCCTCAGTTCCTTGGTGGCTGTTGACCAGAGACTTCTGTTCCTAACCATGAAGTCTTCTCTATGGGGCTAATAACAACATAATGGTTGGCTTTGCAACCATTTGCAAGAAAACAGAGTAACTGAAACTTTCACACTTATTTGGTAGCTTTTAGTTCCATATTACTGGTGGAAATATGAAGAGTACACTAACTTTAGAAAATAGTTTGACAGTTGGTTATAAACGTAAATATATGAACATTTATGTTATGATCCAGCAATCTCTTTGCTAGAGAATTATTCAAAAGAAACTAAAACATATTTCAACAGAAAGACCTGTACATGGATGTGTATAGTCACTCCATGTATAATAATCAAGAGTTGAAAATCATTCAATTGTTACAACTTGTGAATGAGTATAAAAGCATAGCATATCCATACAAGGGAATGCTGTTTAGCAATAAAAAGAAAACAAATTATTGATATATGCAATTCCATGGATGAATCTCAAATTCATATGTCAAGCAAAAGAAGCCAAACACAAAAGATTAATATTACAATTCCATTTATATGACATTCTGGAAAGGGCAAAACTATAGGCACAGTCTGGATTAGGAGTTAGGGGTAGGGTGAAGGGGTTGACAAAAAAGGGGCACAAAGGAAGATTTCTCTATCTTCAGTGAGTGGTGATTACATGATTGTGGATTTTAGTCAAGCCTATATTCATGTCTAGAAAGGACATATTTACTGTACATAGATTATATATCAGTAGATCTGACTTTAAGAAATAAGTAAAAAGAAAGACTGGGAGTGTGAGGCCTCAGTGGCAGAGCACATACTGAGCATGTGCAAGGTCCTAGATTCAATCCCGACATCTGATAATAATAATTAACAGTAATAATAAAGAAGGAAGGAAGGGCATTCTAACAGGACGTAACAGCAAGAGAAAGGAATGGAAGTATAAGAGTGTGGTATGTTCAAGAGATTGCAAACAGTTCAGCATTAAAAGGTCAAGACATTCAAAGCAAGAGCAAACGATGGAAAACTGAACTTTTCACTTTCATCTCCAGCTTCTACCTCAAACTCAACCTATCCAACCCAAAAGCCCCCCTCTCCCTGAAGAGTACCATCATGGCTTGTCATTTTCTTAAATTCAAAGTTTCCAAAACTCTAAAGAGTAGAGCGTTCTTGACTGCTCCTTTTATCTGTCCCACCAAATCCATGATGCTCTCTTGCCGTGCCAAGGTTTTAGGGCTTCTTGTGGCACAATGATGACAACAATGACTTTCTGTTTCTTTCTCACGTACCCTTCCTTCTTATCCCTCTGCTCACATATAATTCAGGCTTTTATCTCCTCTCACCAGGTTTGGCATGTCAGCCCTCAAACTGGTTTTACTTTTTCTGGTGTTTGAACCCAAAGTTTTGTGCATGCTAATTAAGTGTCCTACCACTGAGCCCTGTGTATATCCCCAGCCTTTCTAACTGGTCTTGTTGCCTTTGGTCTCTCTCCCTTCTGCAATATCATTCTTCTGAAAATACCAACTCCATCCCATTACATCCTAATCAAAATCAACTCTAGGTCTGTCTCAATGAAAAGATTCCCTCTGTCTGATCCTAATCTACTTTTTAAATCAGGTTGCTCACTCCCAGGTAGCTTGATTCATTTATTCTCCACTGTAAGCATTTCCTTTAAAACACATTTAATAGTTCTGAGGTGTCTTCTCTCTTTACTTATTTGTTCAGTGTTTTTGTTTAATATGGGGTCTTGCTGTGTTCCCCAGGCTAGTCTCAAACTCATAGGCTCAAGTGGTCACCCTTTCTTAGTTTCCTGAGTAGCTAGAACTAACGGATTGCTGCTCACATTCCTCTCCACATATTTAAATCCCCCTCTTTGAGGGGAAGAAGAGAGGGAAAGGAGAAATACTGGGCCAAATTATATTGTTATTTTGTGTGCACATACAAATGAATCCCACCATTATATATAATTATAATCTACCAATAAAAAATATGGGGAAAAATCCTTTCATCAAGGCCCAGCTCAAGTCTTACCTCACACTTTCCCCTCTCATTCTCTGTATGATTCTTCAAGTCACACTTTTTTTCCTTCACCAAACTTTACGGCACTTACTTTTCCACCTAAATGGGTTTTTAGTGTTTATTTTGATAATAAAGCCCTTGAAAGATTTCAAGCACTTTCCTCTTCATCATCTGGTTTCAGGTCTTCTCAACAAATCTGTGGGGCTATTTCTATTTCACAGATAAGGAAGCTGAGGCCCTACAATTTACAGTGATTTACCTAAGATCACATGGTTAAGTAGTAGGTATTTAATACATTTTCTTAAATGAAGACAGAGTAAGAAAGTTGACTTAAGAATCAAGAGGAAGATAGAGACTGTTTTTAATGGGAAAAAAAATTACTTAAAGTCAGAATTTGGCCACCATTACATTTACATAGACCACCCTGTCTGCTTGGCTTTTGTGAGACTGGTAGGTTACATTAAAGGTAGAATTTAATTTAAATGGATCAACAAATATGTTTGGTTTAGTTTTTTAAGTTTAAAACCAGAAAAAAGTACTCTCAGCAAGCACTTATTTCTGCTTTTGCAACTGCTGGGGCCATGTGGGAGAATTAACTGCTGCATAAAATGTGGAATTAAAATTAAAAAGCTCTTATGTATATTTTTAGAGAACAGAAACAATTAAAACTAAATGTAACTCAAAATCCAGTTAGTAGCATTGGCATTTAAATTGGCTGTTTAATTAGCAAAATTCTATATGATTAAAGTAGTCACTTGAAAATGTCTTTTATATGCTCCAGTTCTTAGATGATCTACATAACTTGATCTTTGTGTTTCCCTCTGGAATTGACTTGTTCTGCAGTTTGAGTTAACGAGCATCTGAACTAATGCTTTAGAAGGGAGCTTATCAGAATGAAAGCAGAAAGTGATCTTATTTGACAATAAAATATACGAGACCTCAAAAGAGTGTTGGTTCTTTTCAGTGTATAAAGGATAAGAGAAGTCTCAGGACCCTCTCTTACATTCCGTCTGAGTCATTGGGTTGGTTGATATCTTTGAGGGTGTTGATGAATCTGAGAGTTCTTGAGTTGTGCTCCTGGCCCAAATCATTTTAAAAATAAAAACTATTTTTTCTTAATTTTTTTAGGTACTGAGGATTTTATGCAGCCATGTTCTACCACTAAGCTACATCCCAAGCCCTTTTTTATTTTTCATTTTTTAAAATTTGAAACAGGGTCTCACTAAATAGCCAAAGCTGGCCTCAAACTTGAAATCCTCCTGCCTCAGCTCCCAAAGTAGCTGGATGTACCACTGAGCAGATTTAAAAGACACATTTGTTTAAAAATCCCTTACTCACAACCATAGGAAAGTCTTTAAGAAAGGATATCTAGTTCAAACCCTTTTGCTATTGTTGCTGTTGTTGTTTTGTTTGCTTGTTTGTTTGTTGTTTAAAACTAGACCAAAACAGATAAGATTCCAACCAGTTTTCTTGTGCTGGGGTTCAAATCCAGTGCCTCATATGTGCTAGGCAAGCACTCCACCACTGAACTGCATCCCCAGCCTCTATAGTTTTAAAATCTCCATGGCAAAGCCACCTAGATACTACTCAAATACATTTCCTCTTCCCATACACCTAGACAACAACATTCCCAACTCCCTTGCACCTAAAAGTGGAACCATAGGATCAATTCTTGCAAATGAAATGTGAGAAGGAATGTGTCACTGCCCTTTCAAGGCATTTAAGAGGGGTATGCCTTCCCAGCATGCTCTCTCCCTTCCTCTCTGGCTACTTAGGGATGTTAGGGTGCATCTGAGTTACATTTGAAAGTGGCAGGGCCACAGTGTGGAAGAAGCCTTATCCTCAAAGGACTGTATACAGACCCTCCCACACATTGTGAGCTACACAGCCCCACACCTCCCAATTCTCACTTATGAATGCCTTGATCTTCAAAGTGAGCAAGAAATAAACCACTATTATCACAAGTCCCTGGGGTTTGGAGGATTGTTGTTGAGCTATTTCTTGAGTGTTGTCCTACCTCAACACTACTAACTCTCCAACTGTGGCGACAATCCATGGTACAGTGCCTAACAGTGTTGCCTCTTTGCCCTTGTCTTCTAGAGACCAGTGGATTTCAACCTTTTAGGGACCAAGGGTTTTTTTTCAAACCTAAGAATAATTCAAATCCTAACACCCTAGGAAAAGAAGCAAACACACAATGTGCTCAAAATTTCACCTAAAATTTCAAGATGTTTTAGAACCTCAGATAGGCCCCAGACTATGAACCCTGCCTTTAGCAATTATCGTACTAGTAATATAGAAGAGCCTTGAGAAAATAATAAGTACATTATATGTCCAAGTTTTCCAAATTTTACTTATTTTCCTTTTATATATAGTTGCCCATTCCTATTTCTGTTTTTGATTTTTTAACTTAAAAATGGAATTTTTTTAAGGCCTTCAACATTGATTTTTCTCTCTCAAAGCAGAGATGTCAGTGTAATAGTCCCAATGCCAAACATCAATTCTGTGACCATGTGACCATGTTTTTTGATTTCTATATCGACTGTAAACAGTCTTTGCCTGAAAACTAACAGCAATGGGATGGTAGATATTCTATACCAAGCACCATGCAATGGTTTTTGGAAACAGAATCTTAACTCTCTAGCCTGACCCTTAAGACATTTTCAATTTTGTCCTTGTCAATCTCTCTAACCTCATCTCTCATCTGACTCCTATGTAAACTTTTTGTTCCAATAATATCACACTGCTCATGGCATACTGAGTCTGCCATGTTCTTTCATGCCTTTGTGACCTTTCCCGGAATGTCATTTCTCTTGACTGTATAAAAACTCCTATTAATCTCTAAGATGCAACTCAAACATCACCTTTATGGCAATCACCCTGATCTGCCCACTCTTTCTGAGTGAAGCATCTCCATGAGCATTCCCAAGGTCTTGTCTAGGTCCCTTCTGCAAGATTCATCACACACAATTGGGATTTACTGCGAAGCATCTCCATGAGCATTCCCAAGGTCTTGTCTAGGTCCCTGCTGCAAGATTCATCACACACAATTGGGATTTACTGCTCTTCCTCCCATTGGACTGCTGCTCCTTAAGGTTAAATATTATCTTTTACTGCATATTGTTTATTAGCACAGTATCTGACATAGATTGAAGCATGCCACATTCTCAAGAAACTTACCTTCAAGGCAGTAGTTAGGGATACATGAAGGAAAACAACCCATTGACCATATCATGTGTTAAACACACCAATGGGAGAATGCTTAAGTACTCCGGGAACACACAGGGTGAAACAATTAGTTCTGGCAGAGAGGAAAGTGACAGAGAAAGATGGAGAAGAATGAAATACACAGGGAAAGTCTTCACAGGGAGAGGACTTTTGAGTTGGACCTTGAGAATTGAGTTACAGTTTGCCAAAAAGAAGAAAAAATCCACATGAAGGGAAAATCTCCACCTTAGCCTTGTACAACCTGACTTGCAGAAGCTATAGGTATTGGGCTGGGGAGATAGCTCAGTCGGTAGAGTGCTTGCCTTGCATGCACAAGGCCCTGGGTTCGATCCCCAGCACCGCAAAAAAAAAAAAAAGAAAGAAAAGAAAAAGAAGCTATAGGTCCTTTCTAGACTTTTCTGGCCGGGATGGCGCAGTCATCTCATTCCTTTGTCAACTCCAGTCTCTTCAGGGCCTGCTCTTGCTATCTTCCTGATTGATCTGAATCATTGATCACTCTGACCCAGAAATGTAGCTCAGAAAGTCTCTCTTTGTGAACATGTCAGACATACAAATTCAAATTCTGTGACCTTGGTTAAAAGAACTGGAGTGAGTTGCCCCAAGTGTAGCAAGAGCTTAACTGAATTCTGAGAGTATTTTATTAGGTCTTCCTCAGTTGTCAGTGTCAAAAATCCATCTCAAATTAGTTTAGGCAAAAAAGAAATTTTTGGAGAGATTGTGATGTCTTATAAAACCAAATATAAGACACAAAAGTACAGCTGGACTTGTCTCTACTTTTTCATCTTAGTTTGTCTTTCCCAGGCAACTCCATTCAGGTCCTTCAAAACAATCTCTTCCATTCCTCAAGAAATATGATTGCTGATGGATCCTAAACCCCATATGGAAGAGTTATGATCACTATGGGGAATTCTTCCCTGTTCCAGCGTAAAAAAACATCTAGGAGAACTCTGTCCTGATTTAGATTAGATTCTCACCCTTGGACCACCATAGTAAACTAAATGATGCCCTCCCAAAGATGCCCATATCATAATCCCTAGAACCTGTGACTAGTTACCTTACATAATAAAAGGGACTTTGCAGATGTAATTAAGTAAAGGATTTTGAGATGGAGAGATTATCTTGGACAATCTGGGTGGGCCCAATGTAACCCTAAGTGTATCATTATAATAAGGAAGCAGGGGGATGAGAGGAAGAGGTAAGGATGGAAGCAGAAGAAAGGGGAGAAGATACTATACTGGTGATCTCAAAGATGGAAGATGAAGTTGGAGGTCAGTTCAGTACTACAGGGTTCACTTAGCATGAGCATGGCCCTGGGTTCAATCCCCAGCACTAGAAAGAGGGAGAGAGAGAAAGAGAAGAAACTCTTTTTTTTTTTTAAGAGAGAAAGGGATCATAAGCCAAAAAATGGCTCTAGAACCCTCTAGAAGCTAGAAAAGGTAAGGAAAGAATGCATTCTTCCTATAGCCCTCAGAAAGATAGGCCTGCTGACATTCATGTTAACCCAGCAAAACTGATTTCAGACTTCTGACCTCCAAAACTGTAAGATGATAAATTTGTGTTGTTAATAGTCAATACATTTGTAGCAATATTAACAGTATCAATGGAAAAGTAATATACCAATCAAATATGACCACAGAACATGACTGAGGTTTGTCCAGCTCGAGTTTGAGTTCAGTTCTGTCCTAGATTGATTTTCTACTGCCAATATTGCTTTTAAAGCATCTGTTCTAATCTGCATTAGAAGGTAGATTGTTTTTATTCAACCTACTAAACTCCTTGCATATAATCTTCAATATCTAAGACTATAATAAGATGAGTTGGAAAATTAAAGGCAAGGTTCTCATATGTAAATATCTAAATAGTTTTGATATATGTAAGTCACATGCAGCATGGCAATTCTGTCAACTAAGGACTGCATACATGATGGTAGTCCCATAAAACTATAATGGAACTGAAAACTCCCATCCCTTAGGACATCATACCTATAGTAATGTTGTAACACAACTCATTATTCAGATGTTTGTGGTCATGCTGGTAACAACAGACCTACTGCCTACCATCCCAGATTGGGCTTGAACTTCCATTCTCCTGCCACAGTCTTCTGAGTAGCTAGAATTATATGCACCTTGCTGAGTACTCAGTCCAATTTTAAGTACCTTCTGAGGGCCAGAAACAAGACTATGGTAGCATAAGAAATATATTTGATCTTTACCTCTCTGATAAGCGGATGATAATACATAATGGGGGGTGGGAGGGAGGCAAGAATGGAAGAAGGATTGTATAGAGGAAAAAGAAGGGTGGGAGGGGTGGGGGGAAGGAAAAATAACAGAATGAGACAAACATCATTACCTATGTATATGTATGATTACACAAATGGTATGATTCTACTTCATGTACAACCAGAGAAACAAGTTATACCCCTTTTGTTTACAATAAATCAAAATAAATAAATTATAAAAAAAAAAAAAGAAATATATTTGGTCTTTGTCTCCAGTCCTGTCTCAACTGAAACCTTTGGAATTTCCTGAGTGATAGAAGTGTCAGTTGTTATTCATAACAAACACCAATTCCTGAATTTATGCAAAGAAATGACTTAGCATGGGACCCCTCAATTGCTTCAGAAGGGGGCCAGTCAGAAAACCAAGTGGTTTGAGTGGGTCTCTGTCAAGATGTCATGCCTATTCTCTTTTCCTACATTCCCTCACCTATAATAATCACATCTTCTTACTACAGAAGAAAGACACACTCACTTCAATAGTAAAATTGGAACAATATGGAGAAGCTTGGCTTGGTCATGCACCAGGACAACACACAAATTTATGAAATGGTCAATGTTTTAAGAGAAACAAAAGAAAGACATATGTTTGCTAGATCTGAGGTATGCTGTACTGAAATTTCAGTATTTAGGAGGCTGAGGCAGGAGGATCATAGGTTTGTAGTCACACTCAACTATTTAGTAAGATCCTGTCTCAGAATAAAAACATAAAAGGGCTAGAAATATAGTTCAGTAGTAGACTGCTTACCTAGGATGTGCAAGACTCTGAGTTTAATTCCCCATACTGGAAAAAAAAAAAAAAGATATGTCTCTCATACATCCCAAAATGTATTGTATTGTATTGCCTTAAAAGAAAAAATTGCAGAGTGGAGAGGAAAAGAGAATTCAAAATATCTGTATTGATGAACACACCAACACCATAGTAGACCTTAGCTCCTTTCCCCCTTTTTTTTTTTTTTCCTTCTTTGCAGTACCAAAGATAGAACCCACTTACATGCTGGGTAAGTGCTCTACTACTACTAAGCTACAGCCCCAACCCCTTAACCCTATTTCTGTTAAGTATGAAGCAAAATGTTAGAAATCTGTATTGGAATGTTTTGGTTTCAGATATATGGGAATTTTTTATCATAAGCTTCTCTCTCTCATTCTTCACATGTTGTCATGAAATGCATCATCCCGGACTACAGAGTCTTCTAAGAACAAAACAAAAGAGCCTTAGGTGGCAGTCTCTTGTTCATTCAGTAATAAACTCCCAGCAAACATTTATCACTAATCTAAATATCTGTCTTGGCATTAGCATTAGGAAGGAAGATCCTAATTACTGGGATGCCTATTAGTTCCTCTGTTTGATTCAAATATGAAATCAGATTTTTTTTCTATTGGAAGTAAATGTGATTCAGTTTATTGGTTTCACAAAAAGACTGGTTTGTCTATTTTACATGTCAGACATTTTCCATAGATTGAATGAACTGAAACCCCTTCTGAGTATATCAAGAAGTCTCTAAATGAAAGAACAAGGATAACCAACATTTATTGGACAAGTCTTAGTCTCCTCTTTGAGAAACTTCCAGAAATGAAATTACTCTAAGAACTGAGTAACAAAAATGTTTATAAGTTAGGTAGTTTCTAATTCCATGATTTCAACAGAACTGAAGGAGCACCCAACTGGGTTGTCAGTGAGATTATGAAAAATAAAATGTAGTATTTCTAGCACATAACTTGAAAGAAATTTTTAAAATTGAGTGATGTTGCCACAGTAAAATTTTCTATTTCCATTACTTACATGTGGGAATAAAGATTTCTCAGCTCAATAATTAAATTTAAAATATAGAATTGATGCTGAAAATCCCATCTTCTTCTAGTGATAAGAAATGATAAGTAATAGTTAACCACAGATGGACTTAAAATGGGTGGGAAGAATCACCACATCATAGGATTGCTGGGAAGAATAAATAAACTAACACAGAAAAGACTTAGACAATGCCTGGCACATAAAGAATGCTAAATCACATCAACTATTACTGCTATTATTATCACTATTACTCCTACACTTGGCATAGAGGTGACAATCATATGAATTATATCTATCTCCTCATGCATTTCCAAAATGTTTTATGTTAATAATTTATCAAATCATAATATATGCATGTTGTTTTGGTAAATGGGTACTTTAAATAACTGTAATGCTTCCTCACTCCAGAAGAACATGTTTAACATTCAGCTCTATAATCAGAAAATAAAAGTGCTTCAAGTTCAATTTTTATACACATTTTTGTGGCTGAGAACTATGACAGGATTATTTATCAAAGATTTTCAAGCATTAAACTGTATTACTTCAGACTGAAGTTACACTGTAGAGAAATGCAATAGAACAACTGTACTGAAGGGGTACATATATTATGAAAATATTAAGAGCACTTCCCTGAAACCCTGTCTCTGATTTTCCACTCAACTATACAACCACCTTAGTTACAGAGCTTTCCCACACTCCTCATCCAATTAGCTTCTTTATCATCAACTTTACCTGCAAGAGGAGGAGTCCCTGAATGAATGTCTTTAAATATGACCTTGCTTTTTAGTTTTTATTTCCAAGTATCTCTGGAACAACTCCAGTTACTGTTCTCCTTACAACCTCAGACATGAACTTATTCAAACCAAGCTTATTTCTCTTTGAAACTCCTACTCTGTATTAGTATCTTTTTTCCCTCCAGTGCTGGGGATCCATACTACTTTTCTACATATGCAGGTAAGCTCTCTGCCACTGAGCTACCCATTGCCAAGCTCAGAGTTTTGGTTTTTGAAGTAACAGAAACTAATATGAATGAGATTTTTTTCAAAGGGATCTTATTGACTCATATAACTGGAACTTTGAGTAAGAGAGAAAGTTGGGTCATAATTGGATTCAGGGCTGCCCTTCTTTGGAGCTGGTTTTTCTACCCTGGTGGTGCCAGTCAGATTCCATGGGATAGCAGATGGCTGCCGCAGTGGCAGGTTTAACAACCTCTGAGCTTTAAATTCAGCAGGCAAGAACTTCTGCCTCCCTCCCAGAAACCTCAGCAAAAGACTCCTAGGGTCTATGGGCTACTTTCGGGTCAGTCACCCCATCAATAAACCAATCTTGGAAGCCAAAGAAGCAGAAGGTCTGGCCGAGACTCAATCACTTGACTCAGAGGTCATTCTACATACGAGTCAGATACACTAGTGATACACAGACTGACATTCCCAGAGGAAGAGATCCCCCTCCACCAAAAGACTCAAGGGTTTTATCCGCTACCAGGCAGCTCCATGCCAGGTCACAACTCAGGGGTCCACTTCAACCTGGTTTAACACTTCGCTAATTGTATCATTGCTTTTCTTGTGATGACTTCTGACTCTTGTTTGAGGGTCATACTCATCTAGAATATGATGATGAGAAAGAACGGAGACAGCCTGGGTTTAAATTTCATCCTCCACTCTTTACTATCTCTGTAATTTGGGCATGTTTTCTTATACTCTTTATCTTAGTCTCTTGGTCTATTAAATGTGTGTAGTGATAGTACCCTCTTCCTAGGACAGTGTCTGGCACATACAAACTGTTCCATGCACGTTATTACTATTATTATAATTCCCTCTAAGCAAGGCACAAAGGCCATAAAGACAATATGTGAGAGAATTTTAGCCTGTGAATGGTCCCCTACTACCTTTCCAGCTTTACTTTCTGTAATCAGTCAACATATATTTAGTCTGGGAAGCTGTCATCTACTTTTTCCCACATTCTCCGTGCTTGCCATTTTCTGCTTCTCTCTTTTGTTTACTTGGTTCTTTGTTCCTGAAAGACCCCTTCCTTGTGTATCTGAGATTCCTGGGTTTTTTTGCTTTGGTGTTGGGGCATGCTAAAACAATTGCAGGCTTAGTTGCAACTTTTGAAGCAATAAAGTGGCATATGGTTAAAGGCATGCTTATGCCTAATCTGACTTTAATATCCAATCTGACTTTTAATAGCCAATGCAATCTCTCTTCTATGCAGCAAAGTTGAAGTATCACTGAGAGAAAAACAGAAAAAGAAAGAGAGAATGCTACTGATAGACAAAAAATAAATGTATACACGTCAATATAAAATTTGAGCAAAACATGTTCTTTACTGTTTAGAGGGCCAACTAGAATTTTGATGAAGTGGGTTAACATTCTAGAATTCTAGGCTAAGCAGGTCATAGAGTCTTTTGAGCATCTGGGGGCACCAAAATGTGTTCTAATAGGATTACTTAACTCTGCTCCTTAACCAAAGATAGGAATATTTGAAAAAAATTGTGGAAAGTTTGAACAAGTCCTTTTAACAAGCATCAGAAGACAAGATTACTCCAGTGGTTCTGTGCCTGTGGTCCCTGGGAAATGCCTTCACAAATTGACCCCATAAGGGATGCCATTTCAGCTCCTGTGCTCTCTGTATTTTGTACAACTCAGATTCTGTGGCTTCAGGGATAGTAGAAAGAGTGTAAATTGATGCACTTTATAGTTCTTAGTCAGAACTGAGTTTGGCTTTAAAAAAAAAAAAAAGTAATATAAGTTCATAATTCCACAGTCCTACATCTGAAATCTGAAAATCTCTTAAAACTAAAACTTAATTCATAACTCACTTGGCAGTAAACCCTGACCCAATCTGGACCCATTTAGCAACAAATTCTTTTCCAATACGAGGAGATGTTTTATAATCTTTATTCCATCTTGTGTGACTCTTTACATTTTGTTGAGGAATATTGGCATGCCTGATGATGGGTTACTTTCCCGAATTCTATGGCAGATATGAAACCTACAGGTTTTACATATAAGATTTTGAGCCTGAGCAGATAGAAAAATAACTTTAAAAGGCAGTCTTCTTTTTGCTGTCATTTGATCCATTATGTAGGGGAAGAGGTTCAAGTTGGGTCTAAAAACATTTCAAATAAGTAATAATGGGCACCATACAATTAATTTTATCTCTATTTCTTGCTTATTTGAAACTTTTTAGAATGTTCTTCCCATGCAGTTTCAAGGAAATGCTGGCAAACTTGTTTGACTTTCTATAGATATTGCATGCCCTAAAAGTTATCATGTTTGTGTACCAGCTCCTTCATCCAAAATTTATAGCTTTTCTGTTTTTGTTATCCAGGACTCTCTACTATTGTCCCCTGAAGGCCAACATAGGCCTGAACAAGGTCCTCATTCACCTGCTCCTCTAGGGGCATGCCAGTTCTTTTGTTCTAATAGATGTAACAGGGTGATTCAGAGGTTTGGAGGGTTGGTGTTTTTCCCCTCCATCTTGCTTTCTCTAGGTAAAGGTTTCTAAAATATTGTTCTCCTAATCTGCCATCAAAACCTTCATCATTTTTCTCTTTTCTATTTATAACTCTCCATTTTTTAATTTTTTATTTGTTATTTATTCTTTTTAGTTATACATGACAGTAGAATGTATTTTGACATATCATACATACATGGAGTATAACTTTCCATTCTTATGTTTGTACATGATGTAAGTTGTATATTCATATATGAACATAGGAAAGTTAGGTAACTCTCTCTTTTAATCCCCCCATAATAATTGACTTATTCTGGAAATGTTTATTGACATACATGCAGATATGAAGTCAAATATATTAGAATTTCATATAAAGGTAACCTGCAGCTAGGGAAAGATAACTGTCCTTACAAATCTTCAAGAATAATTTCCAGCCATTATTGTCATCAGGCATTACCTCATTCTGAATATAAAACACACCTTAATATATGGGTTAATGTCATTTTTCCCCCAATGGTAGCACTTACAATACATGGATCTGGTTTAAGAATGACTTAAATCACTCAAGCACTTTCTCTCCCGTACATACCCTCCCATGCAATTCAAGTCATTGACCAATCTGGAATTAGGCGAATCATTCAGTTTGAATATATTGAAGGTTCTCCACAGCACACTTCCCAAGAAAACATTGCTATAGTCTGCCATTGTTGTGTAGGTGGTTCAAATCATAAACATTACACTAGCATAAACCTGAAAAGCAAAATCTCTTGAGTTCTCCATATGGGATACTAATTAGAGATACAGAATTATTCTTATGCAAAATTCAGAGAAAGTTCGTGATCTGTACAAATTGTAAAAGCATGGCCCTAACAGAGGAAGATGAGAGATTTCCTAATTCCTGAAATAGCATTCAGAGGTTCTCTGTTATTTGTGCCTAGTTCTGCTAAGTGATACTCTCACAAGTAGTAGCAATAGCATCTTGTGACTAGACCAGCTCCAGCACAGACATGATGATATATAAGTAGTAAGAAGCAATGGATTATGTCCATCATAATGCATTCCAGTAGATTAAAAGTCAATAACCACCTGACACATTCAAAAAAACATCCTCATGGTGACAAATGCAATGTTTTTGTCTTAGTCAACTCAGACTGCCAAAACAAAATACCACAGACTGCATGGTTTAAACAACAGAAATTTATTTTCTCACAGTTCCAGAGGCTGGAAGTCCAAGGTCAAGGTACCAGTGCAATCAGATTGTGGCAGAAAGAAAGAATGAAAGAGAAAGTAAAACAGAAACCAGGCACAGTGGAGCATGCCTATAATCCCGGTGACTCTGGAGGCTTAGGCAGGAGGATCTTAAGTTTAAGGGCAGTCTGGGCAATTTACCAAAACCCAGTCTCAAAATAGAAAGTAAAAATGTCTGGGGATGTAGCTCAGCAGTAAAGCACACCTGGGTTCAATTCCTAGTACCACAAAAGAGAGACAGAGAGCTCTGGCAAGCACTCTGGTGTCTCCTCTTACCAGGATACTAATACCATCATGTGGGCCCCACTCTTAAAACATCATCTAAGGCCCATTTCCAAATATCATCACATTGGGGTTTAGGGCTTCAGCATATGGATTATGGTGGAGGTGGGGACAGGTACATTTCAGTACATAGCAACTTTGTAATACCATTTCTGAGAAAGCAATGAGTAGTTATGCAGAGTCTGTTTTGTAAGAAAGGCATCTAGAAGGAGAGATAAAGCAAAAGAGGCTCAACCAAGAAGTACAGGTGAAAGGGCTCTATGGGCACGCGTGCGCGCACACACACGTTCATGGTGTGACATCTGAGAAATTCCCCCAAATGAACTCTAACAAAAGAAGCGATACAGATAGGCAAGTGCCTGGGTTTGAGCCCCAGCACCACAAAATAAACAAACAAAACCTATCTGTCTATTCTTTTAGGGAAATGTATATTTCAGAGTAATCTTGGTGTTGTTTTTGGTGGTTTTTTTGTTTTTTTGTTTTTTAACAAGGTCACCTGAAGATTAACCAGAGAAACAATAAGGAACTACAGTAATTTTCTCCTGGCTCTTTGACCTGATGAAGCAAAGTATGCCTGTAATCACAATGGAGACTTCACAAGAAACACTCCTCTGCCCATCACTGGATGGAACCAGCTAAGAGGAAAAGGAGCTATTTATTATGCTTTTTAATTCTTTCATATTCTATACTTCCATTCTTCAGAATTGAGTTTGGACTAGAGGGGATTCCAAAAGTAAAAGACTTTTGTTTTGAAGACCTGTTCCTTCCTTGACTTGATTTTTGTCGGTTGTTTATTTTTACTAATAACCAAATATGCTTCCTCCGGCCTAAGACCTACGTCCTCCATGAATCTTAGCTTCACTTCACTCTGATTTTTCCCTTTCTATGAACTGTTTTTTTTTTTTTTTTCTTAATTGAAGTACTGGAAATTGAAACCAGAATCTCATGCATTCTAGGCAATTGCTCTTCCACTGAGCTACCTCTCCAGTCCTTCCATTTTTATTCTGAGACACAGTCCCAATAAATTGTCCAGATAGGTCTCAAACTTGAAATCCTCCTGAGTAGCTGGAATAGCAGGTATATGCTCCCATGCATGGCCTTTCTATGACTCCTAAAACATTGATTATGTATGGACTGTGCGATAATTCGCTCTATAGTCTTCTTAGATAGCCATGCAAAACATTCAAAAATGTTTGATTCATGGATATCTTTATAAATAGCTCTAATTCATTACTTATGTATCTCTTATATACAGTTTTATAAGAGAGGAATTGAAAGCGAGAGCAAAATGTGTACAGTTGGACTTCTTAGCAGTCCCTTATTGTCTGCACTAACCAAAGAACCTCATCTCATGTTTGGGTATAGCTCAATGGTAGAGCATGTACTTAGCCTACACAATGCCCTGGGTTCGATCCCTAGTGTCAAAACAAACACACACACACACACACACACACACACACACACAAAAGAAAAAAGAAGGGAAGAAAAAAGAAAGAAAGAAAGAAAGAAAGAAAGAAAGAAAGAAAGAAGAAAGAAGAAAGAAAGAAAGAAAGAAAGAAAGAAAGAAAGAAATGGAAAAAGGACAAATCATTTCATCTAATCCACAGGGCACCTGACAAGAAGTAGGACACCTGACACATCCACTCTTAGTTGCCCAAATTTATCTGGAGAGTCTATCATGATCATCCCTCTCTCAACACAGGGTTTGGTTTAGAGAAGTCCAGACCTGTCTAGGGACCACTCACTAGCATCTCACTCTTTTGGGTTTTTTCCCAATCTTCTCTTAGACAGAAAAGGGTGTCTTTTAATTTGCTCTCAGGCGTTGACAAACTATTCGTTGGTTCAAATCCTATTCAGGCCTCTGACCTCTTTATAGACCCATCTGTGCAGTTCCTCATAAAATTCAGTCTTCCCAAAAATATCAGGGATGCCCTCCTTGATATTTGATCACCCTCCATATCTGATCAGGTTTCTCATCTTCCCCACCAGGTAATGCCTGCTCACTCTGGCCTGTCTTTAGCAAGACTCCTGTTAGGTCCATTTAACCAGAATCTTCCCTTACCCTGATGTTTCCTCTCGGCAATCTTACATCCACTGAACACCTTACCCTGGTCTTTGGTTATAGATTCCCACTTGCCAATCCTGTAATTGGAGCTGAGTTCAATCATTTTCCTCCACTTCAAAATCATATTATAGTAGTCCTAATGCCTATCATGATATCCTGAATAAGTCTTCCTTACCATGCATTAACAGATGTTATTAAATAATTTTTTCCTATGATACTGATGATGAAATTCAGTGCTTCACTCATACTAGGCAAGTGCTGTATCAGTAAGTTACACTCCCAACCCCTGAACACTTTAACAGAGTAAGAGTGGGGCAGAGTGGAACTCACTTATCAAGTATCTTTCAAATCCTTCTGCCTTATCATTGGACCAGAAACTTTGAAGTTACAAAGCAAGCAAGCAAAGAAAAATCAGGAAATCATTGCCTTGGTGACTTGCTCTAATGTGATGACTTTGTCTTTGGGGCAATGGTGGCCTACCATCCAGTTAGGGGATAGGTTAAGTGAATAAAAGAAAATGGAAGGGCACCACAACCATTAATGTTTGGTTCAATGTCAAAGATAGCCTAATAATTATTGAAGTACTTATTAAAATAATACTTTTGAGAAACAGTATTTACAAATACATTTAAATTATTATTGTTAAATGAATCATAAATTGTTACTCCCATTCCTTCAGGTTTTCCCAATTCTTAACTCATTTTTCCCCTGTGGAAATCCATTAACAATCCTTTATCTGTACATGAAATTTTTATCATTTGCTTGCTGTGAAAAGCAATGGTTTGCTTTCAGCAAAGATGACATTTTGCCCCTAATCAAGTAAGAGAATAGTGCTTGCTATAAGGAGCTGCCATCTTAGTGTCAAAAAAATGGAGACTGAGTCTCTGACAAAGAATGTGTTTGCAGCCATTGATCTCAGGGAAGATTTAGAGAAGGAAATTAAATTTTCTTGCTAAATTCATCACCACATAATACTAGGAATTAATTGTAAATAATGCAAATGTTTGTGTGAATGAAAATTATCTGTATATACAAAGAACTGAAGGAAAATGAATTTAGTTGCTGAAGATACATGTTATAAGACTTTTCATTAAAAAGTGATTAATATTATGTTCTTCTTCCAATATTTCTACATTCTTATTATTGCTAGTCAACTATATTACAAGAGAAATTTATTACATTCATTGTATTCCCATTAATATTTTTAAAGTTAGTATTATATTGCTTTTCCACTTTATCATTACACAGCTATTGTTTTGCACTAAGCAATGATTCTTACCATAAGACTTAAATCAATACACATTTAACAAGTCATATACATGGATTTATCATCAATCAAAAACTTCAAGGACCTAACACCAAACATAGTAAAATCAAGTATGAGTTTATCCTTCTTTTTGTATTTTGTAAAAATTTTAAGAAGGATTTGGCTCATTTTGTTAGAAAATAATGCAATTCCTAATATTAATTGACTAAGATATTTAAAGAAATACAGTTCAGAAAAAAATTATTTACTACACATAGTAGAATAAGAACATTTATAAGCTTTTTCTCCCATGTTCCTTCTGCCTCTGGTATTATAATACAGTCGGATATTTTGAGACTATCTTGCTTTTGTGTGATTTTTACACAGAACACATTCACTTAAAAATGGGTTAGAGGCAGGGGACTTTGCTTTCCAGGAAAACAATAAGTTAAAAGACTAAAGTAAGATAAGCTATGAACTTGAAAGCCAAGTTATTAAAGCAATTATAACACCTGAATTAAAATATGTTACTAATCAATATTAGAAGTAGAAAGGGAAATAGCTAAAATTAAGGAAAGTAGAAAACAAGGCTATTGATGGGCCTACCTATCAAAAGAATATGACTAGCAATTGAGGTCCTGGTAACAAAAATCAGAAAATTCCAGGTATGGAGTATATAGAGACAAGAGAAATGAACTCCTGCCATGAGAACATGCCAAACTTTTCATACATCAGTTTGCTTGTTTTCAAAGTGCCTGGGAATTCTTGGTCCCTATATGTGGTACCATCCTCCTTAATATAGGTACTCACTCCTTTATATTAGCCTGTCAGTCCAACCTGCCCTACTTCTGGAAACCAACTTCAGGTTTCTCTCACCTGCGAGGAATTTCATGGTTGAATTTTTCCAAAGGAATAATGCTCACTTGTATTAACTACATTAAAGGAATAGAAGCACTCTCCCTTGACTAATAAAAGAAGAGAGAGAGAGAGACAGAGCGAGAGAGAGAGAGAGAGAAAGAGAAATTTGGAGCAATGATTTTTATACCTTACTCACAGTGAATTAACTCAGTATTATTAGAATATCAATGTTGGATGTACAGTAAATGTGTCATTATAAAGAAAATTTCCCAAAGAATGTTTTGATAAAAGTGTAAAGGGAAAAAAAAGGAGGTAATAAACATTTTAAAATAAAATTTAACAATTCAGAAACATATCTCTGCAGAAGTTGGGAATGTGTAGGATTAACAATAAACTCTGTGAGTTCACAAACTTCCATAGACATTTTTGACTCTTCCATAGTAGTTCTCAAAGAGTTATCCTCCCTTCTTCTGCCCTTTGGTATATAAGAGTACAGAGACCAACAAACAAAAAGGGGATAAGGGCCATTTAAAATTTGCTATTGATGTGAAGTCAGGACCTCTGGTCAAGGCCACAGACTTCTTAACTTCCCTGTGGCTAATATTTTTGCAAAATGTGACACAAATTGAATGTATGGTAACCCATCAAAAGTTAGAAGCTGCATTAGGGTAACTCTATGGTTTATATATTAGATGTTCCCCCAAAACTCATGTGTAAGACAATGTGAGAAAACCTGGAGGTGAAATGACTGGGTTATGAGAGCTTTATCATAATCAGTCCATTAATCCACTGATATGGATTAACTGGGTGGTAAGTGTAGGCAGTTGGGGAGTGGCTGGAGGAGGTGGGTCACTGGGGGTGTGCCTTTGGGGTTTATATTTTGTCCTTGGTGAGTGCAGCTCTGTTACACTTCCTGATTTCCATGTCCTAAACTGCGTTCCTCCTCCATGCTCTCTGCCATCATGTTCTCCCTCACCTTGGTTCCAGAGCAGTGGAGTCAGCTGTCTATGAACTAAGATCTTGAAACTGTGATCCAAAATAAACTTTTCCTCCTCTAATTGCTCTCATCAGATCTTTTGGTCACAGCAACGTTAAGACGGACTAAAACAGGTAATGATTATCACTCCAAGCCTTAGTTAGTATTCCTGTAGAATAGGGTGATTTTTCAGAATCTTACACGCTTGCAACTAAAACAGCTTTTATGAATAAGAATAAGGCAGATTCTTACCAGATCAATACCTTGTTTTCAAGGAGCCAGGTTCTCATGCTATGTAACTATGGAAATCAAATTACACAAGAAGGCAATCTTCCCCAGGGGAAGCTGCTTACACAGGTGAACTTTCTGTTACTGCTAGTGAAATTGAAATTGTAAATCCAGCTCTGTTGATTGAATTCAGCATACTCTAATGGGCATACACATAATTTTAGCAAGTTTTATTTTAATAAAGGGAAACAAAGCACAAATAACATGATTGAAAGGCTTAGTCGGCCTCCAAGTATGAGTTACTAAATCAATACAGAAATATTCTCTGCACCACGAATCTCTTGTCTATTTAATGTAGCATCCTTTACCTCCAGGAGCAACACGTTAGCAGTTGATTTTGATACAATTTTTTATTACATGTCAAATTACTCTTATTTTTTCTCTTATCTGCCTCAAGTATGTCTATTTTAAGATCTTGTTATTACTCTTAATTACATTTAAATTAGCCAGTTTAAAGAATATTTTTTTTCCTTTTCTGACATTACCATTAGTTTTCTACAACTGCTTTATTATCTTTCAGTTTTGGAGGTCAGATATCCCAGAGGAGTCTCACAGGGCTAAAATGAAGGTCTCACAGAGCTGCATTCCTTCCAGAGGCCCTAAAAAAGGAGTCATGTGCATGGTTTTCCAGTTTTTAAGGCTGCTCTAATTCTTGGTTTGTTGCCCCCTTTCCTCATCAAAGTCAGCAATGCTGGTCAAGTCTTTTTCACATAGATCCACTGACATCCTCTTCTGCCTCTCTTCCACATTGAAAGGACCTTTGTGATTACACTATGCCCACCCAGATACTCCAGAAAAATCACCTTAGATTAGCAACCTTAATTTCATCTGCAACGTTAATGTTCCTTGCCATGTAACCTAACATATTAACAGGTTCTGGGGACTTATATTCCATAGACATTTATGGGGGCAGGGTGTCATTATTTTATTCTGACTAACATAGCACTCTGGTATTTATCGTAGTTTAGCATATCCTCCCAGACTCATTTATGGATGAAAATATATTTCAACTTTAAAAGGTCTCCTTTTAGGTCATAATTTGTTATGAACTGCCTTGAATCCTTCAAAAAAGATATATTGTAATAGTAATCGCCAATATCTATGAATGTTACATTATTTGGAAATAGGGTCTTTGAAGATGCAATCAAGTTAAGATGAGGTCATTTGGATGGGTCCTTAATCTAATCTGACTAGTTTGCTTATTAAAAAAAAAAAAAAAGAAAATGCCAAGTGACACATAGACAAAATACTACATAGACACACAGGGAGAATGCCATGTGGTGACAGAGGTAGAAACTGGAGCCACGTAGGTAGAAACCAAGGAATGTCAAGGATTGACAACCACTTCCAGAAGCTAGTAAGATATAAGGAAGGATTCTCCCTACTGGAGAAGGAGCATGGACAAGTCAACACACTGATTTTGAACTTCTAGACTCCAGAACTCTGAGACAATACATTTCTGTTGTTTTAGTGCTACTTTGTTACAGCAGCCCTAGGAAACTCATGCATACTCTTTAATCTTCTTATTGCCTTTATTGACCTTGTATAGATAATTTCATCATAGTCCATCAGTGTCTTTTTCGTAATAATCTCCCAAGTTTACAAAGCTTTACACAAACTGAGTTTTATCAAAGATAAGTTAAAATGACTTCCAGCATTTCCTCAATGTTCTCTTGTTTAGATGTGTTCAAGGAATTCCTTCAGTTTTTGATAAATTTTTTCATTGCATTGTGAGGTTTTTTTTTTATTTTTTTTTTTTTTACATTTACATAGGGTAATGATGTTTATTTTATTTTTCCCCTCCCCCCACCCCTCCCACCCCTCTTTTCCCTCTACACAGTCCTTCTTTCCTTCATTCTTGCCGCTGTCCTTAGCCTAACTCTAAACCTAACCCTAAACCTAATGCTAGCCCCTCCCACCCCCCATTATATGTCCTCATCCGCTTATCAGCGAGATCATTCGACCTTTAGTTTTTTGAGATTGGCTTATCTCACTTAGCATGATATTCTCCAATTTCAACCATTTGCCTACAAATGCCATAATTTTATCATTCTTCATTGCGGAGTAATATTCCATTGTATAAATATGCCACAGTTTCTTTATCCATTCATCAACTGAAGGGCATCTAGGTTGGTTCCACAATCTGGCTATGGTGAATTGAGCAGCAATGAACATTAATGTGGCTGTATCTCTGTAGTATGCTGATTTTAAGTCCTTTGGGTATAGGCCAAGGAGTGGGATAGCTGGGTCAAATGGTGTTTCCATTCCAAGCTTTCTGAGGAATCTCCACACTGCTTTCCAGAGTGGCTGCACTAATTTGCAACCCCACCAGTGTTCCTTTTTCACCACATCCTCGCCAACACCTATTGTTGCTTGTGTTCTTGATAATCGCCATTCTAATTGGGGTGAGATGAAATCTTAGGGTAGTTTTGATTTGCATTTCCCTTATTACTAGGGATGTTGAACATTTCTTCATATATCTGTTGATTACTTGTACATCTTCTTCTGTGAAGTGTCTGTTCATTTCCTTAGACCATTTGTTGATTGGATTATTTGTATTCTTGGTGTAGAGTTTTTTGAGTTCTTTATAGATTCTGGAAATTAGCGCTCTATCTGAGGTATGGTTGGCAAAGATATTCTCCCACTCTGTAGGCTCTCTCTTCACATTTCTGATAGTTTCCTTTGCTGAGAGAAAGCTTTTAAGTTTGAATCTATCCCAGTTGTTGATTCTTGCTTTTATTTCTTGTGCTATGGGTGTCCTGTTAAGGAAATCTGATCCTGAGCCAAGAAGTTGAAGATTTGGACCTACTTTTTCTTCTATAAGATGCAGGGTCTCTGGTCTGATTCCGAGGTCCTTGATCCACTTTGAGTTGAGTTTTGTGTAGGGTGAGAGATAGGGGTTTAATTTCATTCTATTGCATATGGTTTTCCAGTTTTCCCAGCACCATTTGTTGAAGAGGCTATCTTTTCTCCATTGCATATTGTTGGAACCTTTGTCTAGTATGAGAAAATTGTATTTATTTGGGTTTGTGTCCATGTCCTCTATTCTGTACCATTGATCTACCTGTCTATTTTGGTACCAATACCATGCCGTTTTTGTTACTATTGCTTTGTAGTAGAGTTGAAGATCTGGTATTGCAATACCCCCTGCTTCGCTCTTGCTACTGAGGATTGCTTTAGCTATTCTAGGTTTTTTATTCTTCCAGATGAATTTCATAATTGCTTGCTCTATTTCTGCAAGGTACATCATTGGGATTTTAATTGGAATTGCATTGAATCTGTATAGCACTTTAGGTAGTATAGCCATTTTGACGATATTAATTCTGCCTATCCAGGAACATGGGAGATCTTTCCATCTTCTAAGGTTTTCTTGAATTTCTTTCTTTAGTGTTCTGTAGTTCTCATTGTAGAGGTCTTTCACCTCTTTTGTGAGATTGATTCCCAAGTATTTTATTTTTTTCGATGCTATTGTGAATGGGGTAGTTTTCCTAATTTCTCTTTCTGAAGATTCATCACTTATGTATAAAAATGCATTGGATTTATGAGCATTGATCTTGTAACCTGCTACTTTACTGAATTCACTTATGAGTTCTAAAAGTTTTCTGGTGGAATTTCCAGGTTCCTCTAAATATATAATCATGTCATCAGCGAACAGGGATAGTTTGAGTTCTTCTTTTCCTATTCGTATCCCTTTAATTTCTTTGGTTTGTCTGATTGCTCTGGCTAGAGTCTCAAGGACGATGTTGAATAGAAGCGGTGAAAGAGGGCATCCCTGCCTTGTTCCAGTTTTTAGGGGGAACGCTTTCAGTTTTTCACCATTTAGAATGATATTAGCCATGGGCTTAGCGTAGATTGCCTTTATAATGTTTAGGAATGTTCCCACTACCCCAATTTTTTCTAGTGTTTTGAGCATGAAGGGATGCTGTATTTTATCAAATGCTTTTTCTGCATCTATTGAAATAATCATGTGATTCTTAACTTTAAGTCTGTTGATATGGTGAATGACATTTATTGATTTCCAAATGTTGAACCAACCTTGCATCCCTGGGATAAAACCCACTTGATCGTGGTGCACTATCTTTTTAATATATATTTGTATGCGATTTGCTAAAATTTTGTTGAGAATTTTTGCATCGATGTTCATTAAGGATATTGGTCTGAAATTTTCTTTCCTCGATGTGTCTCTGTCTGGTTTAGGTATCAGGGTGATATTGGCTTCATAGAACGAGTTTGGTAGGGTTCCCTCCTCTTCTATTTCATGGAATAGTTTGAGGAGTATTGGAATGAGCTCTTCTTTAAAGGTTTTGTAGAACTCGGCTGAGAACCCATCTGGTCCTGGACTTTTCTTTGTTGGTAGGCTTTTGATGACCTCTTCTATTTCATTGCTTGAAATTGGTTTATTTAAGTTGTGTAGGTCCTCCTCGTTCAGTTTAGGTAGTTCATATGTCTCTAGAAATTTGTTGATGTCTTCGAGGTTTTCTGTTTTGTTGGAGTATAGATTTTCGAAATAGCTTCTAATTATGTTTTGTATTTCACTCGTGTCTGTTGTGATGTTTCCTTGTTCATTCCGAATTTTAGTAATTTGAGTTTTCTCCCTCTTTCTCTTTGTTAGTGTGGCTAAGGGTTTATCAATTTTGTTTATTTTTTCAAAGAACCAACTATTTATTTTGTTAATTTTTCCAATTGTTTCTTTTGTTTCGATTTCGTTGATTTCGGCTCTGATTTTAACTATTTCCTGTCTTCTACTACTTTTGGTATTGGTCTGCTCTTCTTTTTCTAGTGCTTTGAGCTGTAGTGTTAAGTTGTTTATTTGTTGATTTCTACTTCTTTTTTTGAATGCACCCCATGAAATAAATCTTCCTCTAAGTACTGCTTTCATAGTGTCCCAGAGATTTTGATATGATGTGTCTTTGTTCTCGTTTACTTCTAAGAATTTTTTTATTTCCCTCCTGATGTCTTCTGTTATCCATTCATCATATAATAGTGTATTATTTAATCTCCAGGTATTGGAGAAGTTTCTGTTTTTTATTCTGTCATTTATTTCTAATTTCAATCCATTATGATCTGATAGAGTACAAGGTAGTACTCTATCTTCTTGTATTTGCTAACAGTAGCTTTGTGGCATAAAATATGGTCTATTTTAGAGAAGGATCCATGTGCTGCTGAGAAGAAAGTGTATTCGTTCTTTGTTGGATGGTATATTCTATATATGTCCGTTAAGTCTAAATTGTTGATTGTGTTGTTGAGATCTATAGTTTCTTTATTCAATTTTTGTTTGGACGATCTATCCAGTGGTGAGAGAGGTGTGTTAAAATCGCCTAGTATTATTGTGTTGTGGTCTATTTGATTTCTGGAATTGAGAAGGATTTTTTTGACGTACGTGGATGAGCCAATGTTCGGGGCATAGATATTTATGATTGTTATGTCTTGCTGATTTATGCTTCCCTTAAACAGCATGTAATGTCCTTCTTTATCCCTTCTGATTAGTTTTGGTTTGAAGTCCACATTATCTGAGATGAGGATGGATACTCCAGCTTTTTTGCTGTGTCCGTGTGCATGGTATGTTTTTCCCCATCCTTTCACCTTTAGTCTATGGGTGTCTCTTTCTATGAGATGAGTCTCTTGCAGGCAGCATATTGTTGGATTTTTCTTTTTAATCCAATCTGCCAGTCTGTGTCTTTTGATTGATGAATTCAGGCCATTAACATTCAGGGTTATTATTGTGATATGATTTGTATTCCCAGTCAATTGACTCATATTTGTTTTTGACATGATTTGGTTTCTCCTTTATTTGGCTATTCCTTTAGGCTAGCGCCTCCTGTTGCTGATTTGCATCGTTGTTTTTCATCTCTTCCTCATGGAATATTTTGCTGAGAATGTTCTGTAATGCTGGCTTTCTTTTTGTAAATTCCTTTAGCTTTTGTTTATCATGGAAGGATCTTATTTCATCGTCAAATTTGAAGGTAAGTTTTGCTGGGTATAAGATTCTTGGTTGGCATCCATTTTCTTTCAGGGCTTGGTATATGTTGTTCCAGGCCCTTCTAGCTTTTAGGGTCTGGATTGAAAAATCTGCTGATATTCTTATTGGTTTCCCTCTGAATGTAATTTGATTCTTTTCTCTCGCGGCCTTTAAAATTCTGTCTTTATTTTGTATGTTAGGTATTTTCATAATAATGTGCCTTGGTGTGGGTCTGTTGTAATTTTGTATGTTTGGAGTTCTATAAGCCTCTTGTACTTGGTTTTCCATTTCATTCTTCAGATTTGGGAAATTTTCTGTTATTATTTCATTGAATAGATTGTTCATTCCTTTGGTTTGTTTCTCTAAGCCTTCCTCAATCCCAATAATTCTCAAATTTGGCCTTTTCATGATATCCCATAATTCTTGGAGATTCTGTTCATGATTTCTTACCATCTTTTCTGTTTGGCCAACTTTGCTTTCAAGATTAAATAATTTCTCTTCAATGTCTGAGGTTCTGTCTTCCAGGTGTTCTATCCTATTGGTTATGCTTTCTATGGAGTTTTTAACTTGGTTTATTGTTTCCTTCATTTCAAGTATTTCAGTTTGTTTTTTTTTTCAGTATCTCTAACTCTTTATTGAAATGATCTCTTGCTTCCCGTATTTGGTCTTTTAACTGTTGATTGGTGTGATCATTTAATGCCTGCATTTGCTCTTTCATCTCCTCCTTCAATGCCTGCATTTGCTCTTTCATCTTCTCATTAGCTTCCCTGATCGTTTTAATTACGTACATTCTGAACTCCCTTTCTGACATTTCTTCTGCTGTGCAGTCATTGGGTTTTATTGATGTAGTATCTAGGTTTGTTTGGGACATTTTCTTCCCTTGTTTTCTCATATTGGTCAGTTGTCAGTGGGACCCTGAGATATTGCAGTTTTCCGCTACTGGCTTATAGTGTCCCGGTAGATTTCCAGTGTATCACCTCCCAGCCTTCAGTAGCCTGATGTCTTGGAGGAATCTGATAAAGCGGCTCATCCGAAGAAAACTGCCCCTAGCCCCCTACTGGTTCCATGGTTTGGAACTGGCTCTGTGCGGAAATGCTCTCACTGTGGGCCTGCACCGTGCAGCTTGCCGTGTGGGAGGAGCCCACTGCCGGAGTGTGGAAGGCTACCTTGGGAAGACTCTAGCTGCCCTGCCCGGCTCCAATAAGCCACCTCTATCTGGGTCTGCCACCCGGGCCGAGCTTTACCCAGTGGGCAGACTCACCTGTGGCTCTATTTCAGTCCGAGTCTCTCAATGCCTCCCCTTCTTAACTCCTGGGTTCTGGAGCGACTGGGGGTGCAGTCTCCCTCTAGGCCGCCATCTTGGATCGCCCCGTGAAGAGAGCCTGCAGCCGGAGTGGGCAGAGACGCCTGAAGAGGTCTCTGGCTGCCCTGCCCTAATCCCAGAGGCTGCTTGCTGATCGCGGCTCTCCGCTGGTTCGTTGCCGGAGTACGCTGCGCTGCAGTGGCTCCGGGACTCGGAGCTTGTTCTGGTCAGAAAGGCTCTCACTAGCGGGCCAGTTCCGTTCCGAGAACCTGGAGAAGCTGGCTGTGTGGGCGGGGCCCACTGCCGGAGTGCGCAGGGCTGCCTGTGAATGACTCTAGCTGCCCTGCCCGGCTCCAATAAGCCACCTCTATCTGGGCCTGCCACCCGGGCCAAGCTTTACCCAGTGGGCAGACTCACACGTGGCTCTATTTCAGTCCGAGTCTCTCAATGCCTTCCCTTCTTAACTCCTGGGTTCTGGAGTGACTGGGGGTGCAGTCTCCCTCTAGGCCGCCATCTTGGATCCCATTGTGAGGTTTTATACCTTCTAATCAAGTATATACCATTCTTGGCAAGCTAAATAAATTATACATTTAATTTCATTTTTGATACTCATATTGCTTTGAGCAACCTGACAGAAACATTCATTTCTTTCTGTAAATGTCTATGCAAGGCATGGTTGCAAGAATGATGCAAAAAATATGAAGATGATAAAACACTACTCATGTTTTAATGACCTTATTTTCTGATACATTAGACATCTTTGGAGCATCTTACCCTGAATAGACTTTCTCTGAAGGCTGACTAGCACACAAATATGGGTCCTTGACAGCTGTTCTTGTGTGATACAACCTACCTTGCTACTATAACTGAGTGTATTAGACTCGAAACATTACTCATTCTCTTTCTCTGAAATTTGGAGTTGGGGTGCAAGGTTATTGGATCTGTGTGTGGAACTAACTGGAAGAAAATAAAGAGGTACAAATTTGAGAAGTACATCTCTTCTAGGCATAGGATAACCAGAAAAGACAAAATACAAGGGCAGAAAATAAAACTGATGTACAGAGAGAAGAAGAGTCCAGAATGAATAACTTGGGCATTGTCTTCTGTGCTTCCTGAGAGCCTTCCAGTCTCTGGTGAGCCCTCACATGAGAGGTAATGATTTTCCTCCTTTTTATTTAACTTATCATGAAAAGAGTAATAAATCAGTTGTAACCAACAGTATGCTAAGACACAGGAAATTAAATAAATAGCTGTAAGACAAACTAGAAAAACAGAAACATCCTAAATAAGTGAAATGTAGATAGAGAATACTTAAGCATCCATGACTGAAGAAAGTTTAAGATTGGATTGAGAACTAGAAAGATATGTTAAAGCTACATCATTCAGTGGATATTATAGCCTCAGTAACAGTTTTTTTTTTTTTTTTCTTTTTTGTGGTGCTGGGAATTGAACCCAGGGGCATTCTACCATTGACCT
The DNA here is from genome assembly GCF_902686445.1 of Sciurus carolinensis. NCBI lineage: Eukaryota > Metazoa > Chordata > Mammalia > Rodentia > Sciuridae > Sciurus > Sciurus carolinensis. Next base: position 74,883,147 of record NC_062219.1, on the reverse strand, counting down.
ACACTCCTAGCTCTTTTACTTTTTTTTTTTTTTTTTTAATTTCAGAACAGGATCTTCCTGAATTGCACAATCTGGCCTAAAACTTGCAGTACTTCATCAGCCTCCCTGGTCACTAGGATTACAAGTGTGCACCCACCAGTGAGAGTTTTGAGTAACAGAGTGACATAACAATTATACATAGTTGTTGAGTACTAAATGACAGGGATGAGCTTTGTATGTGCATATTTTCATTCATTCACAACTATAGGTTATATGAATTATTATCTACAATACAAATAAGCAATTAGGGAATGAGAGATAAAATAGCTTACCCAATCCCCTACACTTAGCTATAGATATAGGGAGGCTCAACTCTTCTAGACTGTGCTGCCCCCAAAATAAGCCATCCTTTAGAATGAAAGCTCTAGCTGGAAATGCTTAGTACAAAATAGGAAGAGACAAAAGGTAAAGAGGCAATTAAGAAAACGTTCCCTAGGAAAAATGTATAACAGCCATTGAGAGATGACATTGGAAGTGAGGGAAAGTAATAAGAAGATTTCATTGGCCAGTGTGAATACAGATGGCACAGAAAGAGTCAATGCTGATATCAAGGTTTAGGACCTAAAATTTGGAAAGACAGTGATGCCTGAATAGAACTAGGACAATGAGGAGACAACTAAGCCTGGTTGAAAGCTACAGTGTGAGGGGACCTTGATGATTCTGACTAGGATTGAGATGCTGGCAAAATATCTAAGTGGAGCTGTCCAAAATTCAAGTAGAGACTGGAGATTCTGATTTGGGAGTGAGATACATAACAATAGAAACCAAAACCATGAAAATAGATGAGATTGCCAAAACAGAGGATTGATGGCAAAACTTAGAAAAACATTTAGCAGTCAGAAGGAGCCTGTGGTGATATCAAAGATTCAATGTAATCAGAACACACTATATCACTAAAGACAAAAACAAGGGGAAAATGTATCTTGAGCAACTAAAATACAAATTCAGAGCCTAAGGATCTTAGAAGATATGCACCCCCAAATAGAAACTTAAAAGTTCTACAAACAGTAGTAAATGTGTGACAAGGAAGTTCTTTTCCAAAATACTGTAATGCTATAGAAAATGGCTTTATGAGATCAAAGGTAGAAGTAATAAGCATGGACTTTAACTCATGACAGCCTCACTGCAGATTTTCTGTGTATCCTACATTGAGCATTGCAAAGCACATGTATAAACCTATAGTCATCTCTACCAGAGTAAGGTACTTTGTTTTTACTAAGCTTTGAAGGGAGAGTATTTGGAGTAACTGTGACCAAAAACTTAAAGCAAAAACTTATACAGGGTAAGTAATGGTGGCCAGTTATCCTTTTAAAAAATATCTTTTGCTTCCCATATAAATAGTTCAAGTATATGAAAGATGCAAAATACTCAAAAAGACAGTTTGTCATATAACTGGTTTTCATAGTCATGGTCTTATAACTTCAAATAAATATGTATAGAGCAACTTCTAGTAAATCTGTGAGGAGCAAGACATACTGATCCTTTGGAAGTTAAAAAATAATGTTTTGACTTTAATCTTGAAAGTGCATTAGAAGCACATTTGGTTCATTTTGAAGTCCTAGTTTTATGTATTTGACAGGAAAAGAAAACATAAATTTCTCATGTTTTCTTCTTTCAGCTTTATACCCCTGCTGTGTTGTGCCAGTCAGTGCTTGGCAAGAAATGTTTCTTACTTCCTAAATGATGCACCAGTGCTACAGATAGCTGAGTGCTTATGAGAGTTCTGTTACTTTCTGTGCTTGAAATAGGGCTGAGTACCAAGAAAGGAAATTCTGTAGTATAACAGAAATGACAGAAAGATGAAGCAATAGTAAAGGAAGTTGCATCATTTCTCTTTATATTTTTATATAAAATAAATAACTGATTAGGAATCAAGTCATTTTTCCCTTGTGTCATTAATTCAAGAGGGGAATAATATACTAGAAAGATATTCTATTGGCAGAAACATTAAAGAATAAAGAAACATGAGGATGTCTTATATTATTCTATTATTTTTTTTTCTGTTTCAGCTCCCAGATTTGTTGTTGTTGTTGTTCTTTTTAGTTATACATGACTGTATAGTCCATTTTGACATATTTGTACAAACATGGAGTATACCTTATTCTAAATAGGATCCCAGTCTTGTGGATGTATACAATGTTGAGATTCACTGTGGTGTGTTCATATGTGTACAAAGGAAAGTTATGTCAGATTCATTCCACTTTCTTATTCCTATTTCCCAACCCTTCCCTTCATTCCCCTTTGTCTTATCCAGTGAATTTCTTCCCCTCCTCCACTCATTGTGTGTTAGAATCCACATATCAAAGAGAACGTTTGACCTTTGTTTTGGGGGGATTGGATTATTTCACTTAGCATGGTAGGCTCCAAATCTATCCATTAATTGGCAAATACTATAAAGTCATTCTTCTTTATGGCTGAGTAATATTTCATTGTGTACATAAACCACATTTTCTTTATCCATTCATCTTCTGATGGACATCTAGGTTGGTTCCATAGCTTAGCTATCGTGAATTGAGCTGCTATAAGTTTGATGTGCCTGTGTCACTGATTAAAATCAAAAGGAGTTAAAATCAAAAGTTAAAATCAAAAGGAGTTGATTTTAACTCCTTTTGGTATATGTATATATCGAGGTATAACTGGATCAAATGGTGGTTCCATTCCTAGTTTTTTGAGGAATCTCCATAATGCTTTTCAGAGTGGTTAAACCAATTTGCAGTCCCACTAGCAATGTATGAGTGTACACTTTTCCCACATTCTTACCAACATTTATTGTTCCTTGTTGTTTTAGTCAGGTTTTTGCTACTATGACTAAATGACCCAACCAGCACAACTATAGAGAAGAAAGAGTTTATTGCTTTCAGAGGTCTTAGTCTACAGAAGACCTGCTCCATTCCTCAGGGTTCAAGGTGAGGCAGACCATGGCAGAAGAGTGTGGCAGAGGGAAGCAGCTCACATCATCAGGAAGCAGAGAAAGAGAGAGAGAGAGAGAGAGAGAGAGAGAGAGAGAGAGAGAGAGAGTCTCCACTCTCCAGACACAAAATATATACCCCCAAAGCCATGCCCCAATTCCAACCACCTCCAGCCACACCCTGCCACTTCAGTTACTACTCAGTTAATCCCAATCAGGGGATTAATTCACTGATTAGGTTAAGACCCCTACAACCCAATCATTTCTCCTCTGAACCTTCTTACATTGTCTCACACGTGAGCTTTTGGGGGACACCTCCTATCCAAATCATAACACTCGTATTCTTGATAATTGCCATTCTGATTGGAATGAGGTAAAATCTCAGTGTAGTTTTAGTTTACATTTCTTAAATACTAGATATTGAACATTTTTAATATATTTGTTGACCATTTATATTTTTTCTTTATGTGTCTGTTTAATTCCTTTGCCCATTCATTAATTGGGTGTGTGTGTGTGTGTGTGTGTGTGTGTGTGTGTAGCTGCATGTGTTGTGTGTGTTTGCATGTGTGTGTGCTAAGTTTTTTGAGTTCTTTGTATATCCTGGAAATTAGAGAGAGAGAGAGATAGGTTAAGAGAGAGAGAGAGAGAGAGAGAGAGAGAGAAAGGGAACTGGGGATGTGACCCAGGGCCTTGTGCATGCTAGGTAAGTGCTCTACCATTCATTGAGTTATATACCCAGTCCAAATTATGTTAGTTTAAATTTTGATAAATCCCAGTTTTACTAAGAATTTCTGGAGCTGGGAATGTAGCTCAGTGGTAGAGTACACATTTAACATGTGGAGGTCATAGGATTCATCCTAGCACTGCAAAACCAAACCAAACCAAAAAAACAAAAAAAAAAAAAAAAAAAAAAAAAAAAAAGAGTAATGTTGATGGAAATATAAATTGGTCCAAAACTTTGGAAGGGGTATTTGGCCATATGACAATTACAATCACTTATTATCACATATTGGTTTTGATCCAGTAATTCCTGATTGGGAAATTTATCTTGTGGGTATTTACTTGCTCAGATAATCAGATATATGCACAAGGAAGGTCACTGCAGATTTTCTTTTGTTTTTTTGTTTTTTTGTTTTGTTTTGTTTTTTCAAACTAATGACATCCTCCTGTCTCAGCTTGCTGAGCAGTTGGAATTGCAGGCATATGCCACGCTTCTCTGTTCACTGCAAACTTTTTCACAGTAATGGAAAATGCAGGTTGGGAGTGTGGCTCAGTGGTAGAGCTTTACCTAGCATGTTGGAACCCTTGGTTTTGATCCCTGTGCTGCAAAGAAACACATTGAAAAACAGGAAAAGTCAAAGGACCTAAATGAGCATCAAGGAAATAATTAAATTTCCTCTATTTTTACGATGGCATCTATATGACCAGTAAAAATAATAGTGATCAATTTCTATTATTATTAAGGAGAAAAAAAAGGTGAGTCTGGATTGTGACTCAGTGGTGGAGGGCTTGCAGCCAGCACAAAGGCCTGGAGGTGGAGGAACAAGGTAGAGAACAACCCAAATGAGTGGTATAAGCTGATTTGTTTAAGAAAGTGGGGTGATGTTATACATATGAATGTTTATATATGCAGAAGAAAATTCTAAAGGACAAGCAAAAACCTATTGATAGTTTTTCAGTTTAGTGATGGGTAAGACTAGAGGTCAAGAATGTGAGGAAAATATTTTTATTTTTCCTATCATGTCTTTTCTTACTTTTGAAAATTTGACCACAAGTATGAATTATATTTATAACTTAAAAATTAATGGCACCTAGTTTTCAATTACAGAACTATTGGAACTATGGACATTTGGAATTCACATCAATTTTTAGCTATCTTTGTCTATTCGCCACTGATCCCTACAAGTATAAGAGGAAAAAGTGCATTTTATTACAGTGAATAAATACAAAGAATATTTTTAAACATTCTTCCTCCTATTCCTGCACATCCCTCTGATAAGGCTAAGAGGTAATAGAAGAAACTTCTAAAGTTAGAAAGTAACTTCCTTAGAGAATATAGGAGGAAGAGATTGAAAATGTATATTCATTGAGAACCTACCTATTACATGCCAGGCTAAACCTTAGAACGAATGATTAACAAAACAAAGACTTTGAATAATTAAAATGGTTAGAAGAAAGAGCTATAATTGTGGGGTTATTTTGTTTTTGAGATAGGGAGTCTCACTATGTTGCCCATGCCAACCCTGGACTCTTGGGTTTAAGTGATCTTTTCCCTTCATCATTCTGCTGAGGACTACAGGCATGGACCACGGCACTTGGTACTAAAATTGTTTTAAAGTGGTTTCTGCCCATTGGTAATTGGAGTAGGAAGGACAGTGTTTAGGCATTTTTTTAAATAAAATTGGTGAAAGGGGCATGCATTGAAGGGAGGGAAGAAGACAGAATTAGACAAACACAGATTTAAAATAGCATGATTTGAAAGAACTTGGATTTATGATCAGGAATGCAGGTTTCCAGAGCCCAATCTTAGTTCACTAAATCAGACTTTTCAGATGTGTGGCCTGAGACTCTACATGCATGTCAAATTGTTTAAGTACTCCTTACACAAACTAAAGTTCAAGAAGGTTTGCTTTAAGATGATTTCCACTCTAAAGAATAAGTCCTACCGGAGTCAGAAATAACCTCCTAATATCTATTTTTTTCTTAGATTTCTAGGAAGGTAGTAAGGGTTCATATTAAACAGTGCACTATATGTTAGTGTAAACTCACAGTGAAGAGATTGAAGAGCTGGAGGTGTAATTTAATGAGCACTTGCCTGGGCCCTAGGCCCCAGCACTGCAAATAAGACAGAAAGTAAAGAAATTAAGAAAAGAATCAAGCATGTTAAGAAAAATTTGAATTAGAAATTTAGAATCTCTTGAAAGGATGATTTTTTAAATTGATATTATGACAAAATATAAGAGCAAAGAGTTTGTAAGAGAGCTAGAAACCACCCCTCTGTGGTTCATCTGTTACAGTATAACAAATGAGCATATATCATGTTTTCTTTTGATTATACGTGTGTAAAATTCCCTCCTCCTCCCATTGTTGGGTGTCTAACCCAGGGCCTCATACATAATAGGTAAGTGCTCTACCATTTAGGTAGATACCTCGTGCAATAATTTTTGATCATAGATAATTTACTGGTGAAGCATAGGTCTCCCAAAATATTCTAAAGATAATATATTGAAGGATATTTCTATTAGTATCATGTAAATCAACAAAACTCCTAAGGAGTCTCCTAAAATAAGGAGACCTGTGCATCTCCAAATTCACTGCACCTCAACAATCCTATTCTTAAAAAATTCAAATGCCATCAAAAATAATACTTTTTTTTTTTTTTTTTTTTTTTTTTTTTTTTTAACTAACACTAGATTTCAGGGTTGGTTTGTTTGCTTGTTTGTTTTGGGTTCTGGAGGATCCAATTCAGGGTTTGTGCATCAGAGACAAGTGCTCTGACAATGACATCCCCATCCTTCATCACAAAATTTATGGTGAGGTAACTAAAATACAATGATTAAAATTTAGAAATATGAGAAAGTAAAGGCACTTTCTATGTTTTTCTCTTTGCTCCTTTGGAGAAATGCTGTAAATCAATTCAAGAATTCTACAGAGACCACTCATAAATCTTATTTATCCTTCCAAAGTTTTATTTTGCTTCGTTTCATGACTATTTTAATCTTGATTAATTTAGAAATTTGTATAATTGAGTCTCTACTAAAAGCGTTTTCTTTAAATATTATTACTGTTTTTCATTGCATTTAGCTTTTGCTCTCATGGATGGGGGATGTTTGGATGGAAATCCAAACAGACAATATAAATTTCTCTCAATATTTAATTGTGTGCTCATATAAATTTATGTTATTTTATTTTTTATTTTTTACTGTGAAAAACTGAGGGACTAAAATGAGTCATCTTAAATGTGAACCTAATGTTTCCTGTGCTTTTTGACTCATTTCACTACGTGCCCAGCACCTGACCAATGTTTTCAACATTTCGACTCCTTTACTCTTAAAGAAAATGTCTTCCTTGGAAAAGTGTGGTGTGTTTTTAATGCACAAAACGCTTCAATACACTCTCGCCCTATGCGTCCGTGGGCACAGCATTGATTCCCAGACTCTGGAGGGACTTTCTATTGGACCGAACTTCAGATAGACTTCGGTCCTCAAGTCTGAGATCCAAAGATTGCCTGTCTGGGTCCCGGCCGCCCGCCCTTTGGAAGAAAGCACGTTGAATCCGCCCAAGACCAGGCAGCAGAGCCAGCATCGCAGTGTTCGCATCGCGGCCTCCGCTGCACAGATTTGAGTCTCCTCTCGCGACCGGCTTCCGGAGGCCCAGCCCTCCGCCATGCCCTGGGAAGGCTCCAAAATCCCTCGGTCTGGATACCCTAGGAAGCCTGTGCTCCCAGGTCAGGAGCCACAGTCATACTGTGGGTTTGGTCCGCGGCGCTGGGTGGAAGAGCCGCGGTTGCAACGACCCGGCTGGCCGGGGACGCGATAAGAGAGCTCGCGCTGCTGCGGGGCTGTGATGCGCTCCGCCGCGGCCCGAGGAACCAAGCTTGGCATCAGGGGATGGGGAAGCGCAGACAAAGTTAGCCGAGCAGGGTTGAGCGACTTGGTGACCCCTCTGAACTCAGGCTTGTGGCCTCATGCTTCTCTGTACCCGGGGTCCAGGGTGAAGGCCGAGAATGGAAGAAACAGCGCCCGGAGAGTGGCGCGCGTTCTCCGCCAGCCCCGGGCTTCATTTTCTCTTGGTGTGCTGGGGCAAGTGCCGGGTCGCCAGTTTCTCTGGGTTGCGATAGAAAGGACCTGCCTGGCCTCAGCCCCGAGGGATGCGTAGTCTCCAAATGCGCGATCGCTGTGTACTTGGAGCGGCCCGCGGGGCTCTGCGGCGCCTACTTGTAGCAGGCGCAAACCAGCTCCCTTCCTGTCCTTAGGCCCTGCTGTTTGAAGAATTCTAGAAAAAGTGCATCAGCATGTGCAGCCTGGGGGGTGGCTTGGAGAACTAGTGAAGTGCGGCCCGGAAGCAGGCACATCTGTCCCCTCCTCCAAATGTCTCCCCAGTTTTATTGATCGCAGAGGTGAGGGTACTGGTCGGTATCTGTCTCCCAGGTTTACCCTCAAGTCGAGTCTGTTGAAAGTGAAGGCCCACATGATTATGCCACGCCCATAGCAGTCGCGCGGTGTTCAAAATGGGCGGGTACTCTCTACGCAGTTACTTCTCTGGAGACCAGGACTGTCTTTGGCCCAGGGGCTTATCCTGGTTTTTTGGAAAGGGCCGTTGATTTCCCCAGGAACTTAGTAAGGGTTGTGTGTGTGTGTGTGTTTGAAAATGGACGGAGGCATAGCAAGTCTTGTATACTTGTTGATACATCTTTTCTATGGGAAAACGAGACTTCTGAGGTTTCCAAGAGGGTTTGCCTGTCAAGAGATAGTATTTCCAATCCTTCTCATTTAATTAAAAATAAAAACCCCCACTTCTCCAGAGACTCGTTGCTGGATTTCTAGTCCAACCAGATAGCACTTCAGTCAGAGTAGTTTGATGTTCTCAATTAAATTTATAAGCATTTTCACAAAAGAGCTCATTATATTGTGTATATTGCCATTGCAGGTCACTATTCCATGAAACTCAAGGCAGTAATAGTTATTATTCACCTCTAATTTTCCCAAACTGAATACTGCCTGTGCATATTAATCAGTGAGTGAGTATTATTGACACCATTCACATCCAATCCTTAGATTTCCTGGAGGTGCTAAATTTTTTTTACATGTATGTAAACAGGGAAGGAATAGAGGAACAGAGAGGTAGAGTTCACAGGCATCAAATAAAAGGGAAGGATATAACAGTCCATTCTGATGGACATGTATCTCTAATAGTGCTTAGAATTAATTTGCTTATCAAGTCTCCTTAGTTTTAGGGTTATCATGGGCTAGAGGGTATTTGTTTTTCCCCTCCTCAATGCTAGCGTTTGAGTCCAGTGTCTTGCACATGTACTCTACCATGGAGGTACACTGGCAGCCCTAATTCTTTTAAAAAAATTTAAAAAACAATATTGGGTATATTTCTCTCTGGATATTTCTCTCCCCTACTCCCTTTTCCTTCTTGCCATAGATTAGGTACAATTCTATATATCAAGGGTAATTAGCCATTACACTTGAAGTGCAAATGCACTTTGCTAACTTTTGATACCTTAGATCTCCTTGGATTTACTGGTATATTTGGTTAATCTCATATTTCTCATTTCTCACTGGAATTCTAAGATAATAAACTGATGAACTTCATTTGGATGTCTAAAATACTTGGAAAAGTGAGCTGCAAGTATTAAAATCATTAGCTGCAGGCTAAGAATGCAGCTCAGTGGTAATGCACATGGCACTAGGCTTTGGATTCTACCCCACAGTAAGGCAAAAAAAAAAAAAAAAAAAAAGTTTAGTCACCTTTAGTGTTGCTTTATCAGCTCTGATACTATTATATCCTTCTCCTTAGCCTTTAAATGTACTCCCCAGTGTCTAACACAAGTAAACATTTAAAAATTCCATCTTAATAAGTAATACTGATAGTGTTTTTCATAAGATTAAGTTGTGCCTGCTCACTTTATATAATGCCATTTTTAAAACATGACCATCACAGACACATTATAAAACACTCATCCTGGACAACATACTTTATAGAACATCAACAATCTCTTGAAAAGCACACTGCACACAGTAGGTATTCTTTTATTTCAGATGCTGGTACTAAACAAAACAGAATCTAAGAGTGAAAAGACTAGGTACTTCATCTGCATCATTGTTTCTGAATTTCTGAATTCAGATGCAAGCACGGCCTCTTGTTTAAGGCTGATATTAACAAAACAGTAGTTTTATTATGAACTTTAAGATTAAGCACTTGCTTTGAGGGGGGTACTGCAGACTGAACACAGAACCTCACACATGCTAGGCAAGCACACTACCACTGAGCTGTTTCTCCAGTCCATCTTCTACTCCTTTAATGTCAAGAATTTCATACTTCAAGCTGTAAGTTAAATATGGTTCAGAATGCCATCTCTATTTGTAGCACAAGGGGGAAAAATGCTATTTATAATAATTCTTGACAACCTTGTTCTTTTATTTTAGCATCAATTTTCTCTCCTCCATTATGATTTTAATGGAGTCCTTGTTGCTGTTTTTTTTTTTTTTTTTTTTTTTTTTTCCCTTGACCTACTTCAAGAGCTTTCATATATAGTCTGCTCCCAGTGTTGGTGATTTCTGTAGTGAGGAGTCTTAAATCACCGAGAAACAGATTAGTTGGTTACATAGTTTTTAAATGTTTCTGTGGTTTAAAAATCATCTGGTTACAACGGTTCATAACTTAAGTCTGTTTAAATTGTTTCAAAACTCTGCTCTTCGTGAGTCTGCTCCTTCTCCAGCACAGGGATTAAACCTCATTGTGCTTTGATCCAACTGTTATTTTTCTTTGTTGCCTCCACCCCGCTAGGGAATATGTTTCCAGGGGAGAAGTGTTCTTGGGCAGGAAGAGGAGAGTCAAGTGGAACCAGAGCTGCTACCTCACGCATTGGATCCCTCCTCCGCCCCGCCTGTTGGGAAGTCAATTTTGACAGTTCCTAGTCCGGCTTTGACTCTCACGCTTGTGGTCCATGGGTGGGCTTTACGTTCTCCCTCTCCTCTTGACTCTGGCCTGCCTACCGGCCAACCGCAAATGGCTGCATACCCAGAGCTCTCCTCCTGCCGTACTCTTGGAGGACTGGGGCATACGATCGTAGTAGACTTCGGGGGCTGAGAAGAGCCACGCCAGGACCAGGACTCGGGAGAGGCAGCCCCTCCCCAGGCTTTTTCCCGTCGCGGCGTCCACGTGACCAACAGCAGGCCTGACCGGCCCGCCCCTTTCGGCCGCTGCAGCCCACTTCCCGCTTGGGGTAAGTAAACCGCGGTTTTCCGCACCGCCTCAACCCCGCCCTTCTCCTGTCCCCTTGCCTTCACCTCCCTCCGGCTCTCTCGCGCCACTCTCCCCGCCCCCCATGCTCTCTGCCGGGCCCTTTGTACGTGCTCGGCGGCGTGCGAGCGCGCCCGGCACGTGACCCCGCCGAACGTGGCATTGTGTTATCACGTGACCCAGGTGCGTACGCGACGGAGCGGGGTGTGAAGATGGCGGACGAAGAGGCCGAGCAGGAGAGGTTGAGTTGCGGTGGAGGCGGCTGCGTCGCGGAATTGCAGCGCCTGGGCGAGCGGCTCCAGGAGCTGGAGCGACAGCTGCGGGAGAGTCGGGTACCGGCCGTGGAAGCGGCCACTGAGTACTGTCAGCAGCTGTGCCAGGTGAGGGCGCCCGGGGTCCCCTCCCCCTTTACCCAGCTAGAGGGGGAAGAGGGCGAGCAAGCGCCAGGCGGCCGAGTGGTGGTGGTCGCTGCCTTGGCATCGTCGGCACCGCCGCCGGGGCGGGGAGCGAGGAGTACGAGGAAGGCGCCTTTGTGTGCCTGCCGTAGTGGCGGTTGTTGTTGTCTGCACCTCCCGGCTGGGGAAGGGAGTTGTGGTCAGGGCGGAAATTCCCCCTCCTCTTCCCCTCCCCGAACTCGGGACTGCGCGGTCCCCGCAGCCGAGATGTAGAGCGCGAGGACGGGATAGGGTAAGAGGGGAATGGAGGCCAGCTTCTCTTCCTCTTCTTATTGTGCACTGGGGATTACCGTGCTCTGCGCCTCTTCTTCCCAGTCCGGGGCCTCCGCCCCCCCGGTTTGAGTCCTTTGCTTTCGCCTGCTTTTATCCGTCCCGCCCCCGGCCCGGACACGGGCCGCGTCCAGTCTGTCGCGGGCCTTTGTTGTTCGAGTTTTGCCTTGCGACTTAAGGGGTCTTTGTTGATGTTCTGTGGGGCAGTCCCTGCCGACCCCTTCTAGCTGCGCGAGGCGTTCGGAAAGCGAGGTGGTGGCGGCGGACGTTGTCCACTCCAGTCTTTTTTTTGCTTGGTGCACTGCTTCCATGATAAAGGTGGAGAAGAGTTGTCTGTGCACACCTATCCCGGAGTCGGTTGTCCCTTTAGAGCGCCTCTTCCAGAGCCTCTCTTTTGCTTCTCTTTCGAGGAGTACGATTCTTTCCCCTCTGTACCCCCACTCATCTTGCATTTCTTGGAGTTCTCCCTATTGGCCTCTTGGTGAAGGGGCAGAGGACTGAGGTTCATGTGGATCTTTGCTTTGGTCAGTTTCAGATCTTTGCTTCCTTTCTTGCCCAAGGACCCTGCTTACCAGTGAATGCGTTCTAACTAGGATTTGGAATGTTAAAAATACTGTTTGCTCATGACAGAATTTGGAGAGTTTGGGTCTACATTTGTACTTATCATCAGCCCTCCAGTTACATTTGAAATTCCAGGGTGCTGCATCTGATTATGGTGAAGATTTTGGTTGGATTGTATAGTTGAGGAGGGAAAAGATAGTTTTTACCGGCCACATTAGTTAACTTGAGATTATGTTCTTATGGAGAATTTGTCTTGGAAATATTGAGCTTAAGTTCAAACAATAGTGGACCATTTTAGCATTTTAGAGTAATTACATTTTCACCTATTCTTAAACCTCCAAATTCTGAAATCTTTTCTTCCAGTAAAGAATAAGATCAGGGATACTTGATCCTTACAAAAGAATCTCAATTGCAGTAGGCATTTATTGTCACCACTTATTTGATAGCTGTTCGTTATTGAAAAGGAACTTTGTGAGATCAAGTGGTGGCTTGTTTAGGAGTATATGCAATCAGAAAGTTCTCCACTTAAGGTAACAGGTCTGGAGTAGATATTCTGCCATTCCTTTGAATCCTTCTTTTGTGGGTAATTGGGGGATACAGGAATTGAACCTAGGAGTGCTCTACTACTGAACAACATACCCAGTCCTTTTTATTTCTCCCTAAATTGCTGAGGCTGGCCTTGAAGTATCCTCCTGCCTCAGCCTCCTGAATTACAGGGATTCCTTTGAATCTTAGTTTTAAGAATCATTTAAAATTGCCAGTTTCTCTGTCTTGGAAGTAGCTACTTAATCTTATTTGGTCTTTAGGTTATAAAGATTTATTTCAAATATAGGAAGTTATCTCATAAGATAGCTACAGTAGAAAGTCTTTTGTAAGTATGGTCACCTTTTTAACCGGTGAAAAGTACTTAAGTCTAGCTTTGCTTGAAAGTATTTCCTCCTAATACTGCCCAATGATGACTTTAAGGCTAATTACTATAAATACTCTTGACCAAAAGTATTTATAGGCAGTATTAATAATTCTGGGAAAAGGGGATCTCACGAAGGCTGCACTTTTGAAGGTGTGTGACAAGATAAAATCATACCTTAAAATTATTTTCCAATGAGACAGTTTTTAAAAATTGGTATGAAAGTAACTTCTGGTTTTAATTTTGTTAAGTGATTAGTCTTAGCACACATAAATTGTTTTTATTGACTGGTGCTGACAAAAGACAAAATAGTAATGAAATAACCACGAGTGGATTTCAAAAATTATAAAATACGTTATGCACTTCAATCCCACAATAATTCAAATGCACTTACACGTGATTATTATTTTAAAAGGGTGTATTTGATTTTGATTCCTTCTACAGCATTTGCTAGATTCAAAAAACATAACCTATTTTAGTAATCCTGTAGAAAGGAAGGTAACATGAAACAGTTTCTTTAAAATTGTATCTTGATAGCAAGTTGAGCAAAGTAGTGGTTAACAATTATATAATTGATTGGAGCAATCTAAATATAGTGTTAGAAATATTAGAAACTAAAGATTATGTCTTCATTTCTAACCTTGAGATTATCATTAACTTTTTTGTTTTTCCTATAAAACGGATATTCACATGCTTCAAGAAGGCAAAAATGAACAAACTTTTGTCAGAGTTAATGGGCTTCCAGAGTTAATATTCTGTCATTGTTGATGCTTGGTGATTATGTAATCCTCCCTGTTGGATTTATTTAAAACAAATGAATTAAGAGCTGGAGATGTAGTTTAGCAGTAAAGCACTTGCCTCCTATGAGTGAGTCTCTGGGTTTGATAAACGTACTTCTTCAGGACATGTGTATATTATTCAATGATCAAATCAAGGTAATTAGCATATTCATCAGCTCAAACCATTCATTTCTTTCTGGTAAGACCATTCAAAATCCCTCTTCTAGCTATTTGAAGTATACATTTTTGTTAACTATGTTACCCTACCATGTGCCAAAGATCTTATTCCTTCTATCTATTGTAACTTTGTATCATTGACTAATCTCCTTTCATCCCACTCCTTCTTGCCTTCCCTAGTCTCTGGTAGCCACAGCCTTTTTATATTCCACGTATGAGTGAGATCATACAGTATTTGTTTTTCTGTTGGCTTATTTCACTCAACGGAATGTCCTCCAGTTGTTGCCGATGACAGATTCATTCTTTTTCATGGCCGAAGAGTATTCCATTGTGTATGTTATATATTCCATATGTCCTTTATCCATTCATCAACTGATGAACATTTAGGTTGATTCTTTATCTTCGCTATTGTGAATAGTGCTACCTGAAATATGGAAGCACCGATACCTCTTCCATTCGCTGCTTTCATTTCCTTTGGTTGTATACTCAGTAGTGGGATTGCTGGATCATATGTAATTCTGTTTTTAACTTTGTCTTTTGGATCACAGCCATTAACTAGGGTGAGGAGATATTTTATTGTGTTTGTTTTCTTTCCTTTTTGGTGTTGGGGATTCATCTCAAGGCCTTTCCATGCTACAAACATGCTCGACCACTGAGCTATGCCCAGCCTCCTTATTGTGGTTTTGATTTGCATTTCCCTAATGATTAGTGAAGTTGAGCATTTTTTTCATATACCTGTTGGCCATTTGTATGTCTTCTGAGAAAATTCTGTTCTGTTGCAGTCTTTTGTCCATTTTTAAATCACTTCTTTCTTTTTATTTATTTATTTCTTGCTATGAAGTTGTGATCCTTCTGTATTCTGGATATCAATTCCTTCCTTGTCAGACTTATAGTCCATACATATTTTCTCTCCTTTTCAGTAGGTTGTCTCTTTACTCTGTTGTTCCTTTTCTGTGCAGGAACTTTATAGTTTGGTAATCCCAGATTATAATCCCATTTGTCTAACTTTGCTTTTGTTTTCTGTACTGTTGAGGTCATATTCCAAAAGTCCTTTGCTTGGTTTAATGTAATGTAGTATTTCCCTGTGCTTTCTTCTAGTAGATTCATAGTTTCAGGTTTTATACTTAAGTTTTTGATTGATTTTGAGTTTTGTATATAGTAGGACATGGAGGACCAGTTTCCTTTTCCTGTAGATGGGCATCCAATTTTCCTGGTGTCATTATTAAAGTAACTGTTCTTTCACCAGTGTATGTTTTTGCACCTTTGTTGAAGATCATTTGGCTATAGATGTGTGAATTACAAATGAATTAGTTTATATTCTGTATTTTTACTTCAGCAAAAGGAGAGCTGGAGAAAATACTGAAACAAAAAATAGAAGTTGCTTTTGATCCTTAGTTTGTCGATTTTCTCTCTTTTGAATGATATAGGATAGTATCAGAGTTCTTGAATTCTGAAAAGTAGAATAGAAATGAAAGGCATTAACTTTTTAAATTGTTAATTGTTGTTTTGCTCTTTATATTGAGTTGCTTCCTGGAAACCCCAGTTTTGTTTATTTTGATGAACGTTTGCTTAAAACGTAAGTGGAAGGTAGAGAAACACCTGTGAGAATACCTGTCATAAATTTCATTTCCTTTTATCTTTTAAACATTTGCTTTAATATGGATACCACAGGTAACTTTTAATTTTCTTAACATTGAATACACGATATCCAGAATTAATTTCTTGCATTTGTTTCAGAATCGTTGCTATATTTACTGTATATAAAAATTGGTTATAAAAACCTCTTGAACTATTGTATTATGCTGGGCTAGTATTACTTATTCAGCATTTTTGTCAAGTACCTACTATATATGGACCAGGCATGATCATGGTCACTGGCTTCAAGGAGCTTACAGTCTCTGAAAGAAGACAAATACTTGTAAAATGTAATTTGTATCTTTTATCTCTGAGTATAGTACAGTGGAAATTTATTAATTTGGGAGTTTAGATAGAAATATTCCAACAGAAGAGTTGTTCTGAAAGGATTTTAAATAATGACTCATTGAAAAAATTAAACCATTGTAATAATTGAACACTGCTTTGTTGGGGTGTGATGTTTGCTGACAGTATTATATTCTGGGCAGGATGACTGGTCGATTGTGACTATTACTGGTCATTTATTTGTTTTTGTTTGTTTCAACAGTGCCTGGGATCATACCTGGGCCTTTGGCATGCTAGGCAAGTGTTCTGTCATGGAGCTACCCCCTACCGTAGCCTGACACAAGGGTTGAACTACAGTAGTGGAAATGTGTGTCGTATATAAATCTAAGTAGTTTCTTATATATTTATAATTTCTTAGTTCATATATAATCAGCACTTCTCAATTTGAACTTCCAGTTTTCTCTTTCAGGACATTTGGAAATGCAGGTTCAGTTTTTTGGTTATTGCAGTGACCCAGGGGTATGGTAACAGGCATAGTGCTCTCAAGTGTGGTTGCTAAATTTTTTGAAGTGACCAGGACATTCCAGTCTGTTGGAAATTTATCCCTCTGCCTAAATATCCACAGTGCCCTTTTGAAAAATACTGAGGAGAAAGAAAAGTAATATATTCAAGAGGTTATTTTTTAGTTATGCTTTTTCATATTAATATACCTAAACTTCAGAATATCAATTTGGAAAGGTACAAATAAATGAATAATTCATACTGAGCATGAGAAGGCAAGAAATTGTTTATTTTTAAAGCAGAATTATGAGCAGTACTTAACTATTAAGTCATTACTTTTAAGAAAGCATTTATATGCAGTGACCTAGGTTTATATGTTACAGGGGATATAAGATACAGGAGACTCCACTAGGATGTAAATTAATAAGGTAAGATTTAAATATTACTTCATGATGATGGTTGACATGATGTCAAAAAGCAGTGTATTGTTAACTAACATTTGCTTTATTTTAAATTCTCTACTTTTTAAAAAAATTTTTTGAGAAAAGGTCTCATTGTGTTGTCCATGCTGGTCTCATTAAATTCCTGAACTCAAACCCTCTTCCTACTTCAGGCTCCCAAACTGCTGGGAGTATAAGTGTGTCCACCATGACTAGCTGATTCTCTGCTTGTTGAAATGTAATATAGTCATGCACTGCACAATACACTCTGTGTAAGGTGGTATATACCACATTGTGATGAATTTCTTGTCATGTATTCCTGGTGATATTTGACTATACATTAAAATTCTTAAAATTTAGATGCAAAGAAAGGGAGGGTGTACAATGAAAACTCGATCTTCTACTCCAGACCTCCAGTCTCCTTCCACAAAGACAACCCTCTACAGTTTTTGTACATCTTTCAGAAATATTTTGCTCATTTTGTTTATTTTGCTGTCCTGGGAATTACCACTGAGCTACATCCCCAATTCCATCTTGCTGGGTTTGTTTGTTTTATTTTTTGTTTGTTTTTTCTCCCATTTTCAAGATCATCCAGTAGCTGTTCATGTAATTCTTGTGGCTTTCTGTTCTACAGCTGCATGATAGTTGTGGTCTGTGGTTGTGTCTGATTAATTATTGGTGAATATTTAGGACAACAAACTAATTTTGTGTACAGTCATTTCAATAAAGAGTTCAAATAGGTAGTAAGCACTTCAGCCTGGGATTTCAGGGAATATTTTATTGAGGAGGTAAGATATGTTTAATAACCCTTATTAAACATTGTTAGTGACTTATTAGTATTAAGAAATAAAAATTGAAATTCTCAGGTGAGCTACTGTTTAAATTATTTGAACATTTCTTTGTTTCATCAGTTTGATGCAAGCTGATTCTTGTATTTAGCTGCACATTTTACTTAGCTGTAATTATAGGGGCAAAGTATTTGAAACTGCTTAAGCATTTTCCTTAAGAAATTAAACTCTGACTATTTGAGGCTATCTTAGGTTAATTTGTAGGACACATCAAATCAAAAGAAAAGATGACTTGCTTGTTAATTAGTGATAATTACTTTAGGTATTGAGGGAGTAATAAGTCATTTAAACTTTAGAAGTTTAGATAATACTCATGGGAAATAATTTTTTAAATGTTCATAATTAGTATGATTGCAGTTGGAGATATTAAATTCCACTTTCCAGAATATGTTTATATCATTTTAGCAAAAGAGAAAAATTTACCTTTCCTGCATGTTGTTTTTGGTCCTAAATAAAATTGAGTGAAAAGAAGATACATTCTGCAGTTGCCTTTCTTAATGTTATTCATTCATTCATTCTTTTGATGGTGCTGAAGATCATATTGCAAGGCTTTATACATGTTGGGCAAGCACCCTATCACTAAGATACAACCCCAGATCCTCATAACATTTATTTATAACCTCCAGAACAGGTTTTTTGAAAAAACTGTTTTGTTGTAATTGTGCTACTGGGCATTGAAGCAGATCCTTGTTCATCTTAGGCAAGTGTTCTACCACTGAGTTACCCACCCAGTCCCATTCTGATTTTCTTGAGATTCTGTCAAACATTAGAGATGATTTTTCTCAACTCCCACAGGATAATTCTATTTATTAAAAAAATACCCAATTTCAAAGTATTCTCTTACATTATAAATGGAAAGTTTGCTTTCATTCATGTTTTTGTCACATGTGCCATGAATCTTTAAACCACTTGTTTTTCAATAGTGCCTCTTGATTCATAGTTCCTTTTTGGCATTAAGAGTTGCTTGTTAAACCTCTGAATAAAAATGTTTCTTTTCCCCCCTTAACTTTAGTTAAGTAAAAATAATGGTTTCAAAGTATGTGTACTTTCCCAAGAAGACTTGTTGTTATTCAGACAATTACATATGTCTTTTCTTAATTTATTTATAGCCACCTATTTAAATTCTTCTATGTGGGAGCATTAAGGGAGCTATAGAGAATGTGGAATAGGTGTCTGCCCTCAAAGAGTTTACAAAATCTAGGGCATTTATAAATATTTAAGCAACATTATTAGATAGTAAAGTATCTAGGGATAAATACAGTAATTGGAGCTTGGTTTAAGAGAAATAGAGTGTTTTGAAATTATTTTAGCCAAAAATTGAACAGAAAAGAAAAACAGGGCTGGGATATAGCTCAGTTGGTAGAGTGATTGCCTCGCAAGCACAAGGCCCTGGGTTCAATCCCCAGCACCGCAAAAAAAAAAAAAAAAGAAAAACACTGCTTTGTATCTGAAAGGGATTTGAATAACCAGAGAAGGGGAAAGGATGGGAATAAAAACTCAGAGCAATGGAACAACTATTCTGTTTTAGTCACCTTTTTCACCTCTGTGACCAAAAGACCTGCCAGCAATTTTAGAGGAGAAAAAGTTTTATTTGGTGCTCACAGTTTCAGAGGTCTCAGCCCATAGATAGCCAACTTGTTGCTCTGAACCTGAGGTGAGGCAGAACATCATATTGGAAAGATGTGGAGGAGAAAAGCAGTGCTGGACATAGTACTAGGAAGCAGAGAGATTCCCTTCACCGAGAGCAAAATACATAGCCCAGAGGCGTGCCCCTAGCAACTCACCACCTCCAGTCACATCCCACCTACCTACAGTTACACCCAGTTAATCTCTGTCAGTGGATTAATGCACTGATTTTATTGAAGTTCTTATAACCAAATAATTTCATCTCTCAACTTTCTTTCATTGCCTCACACATGAGCTTTTGGGGCGTGCCTCATATCTAAACAATAACACATTCAGACTAGTATTTGGAGAAAAATCTGGGTGGAAAGAAAAGCAACCATTTTGTATTTTTGTTTACAGGTATTTGGGTCTCCTGTGTGGTTCTCAAGTTCAGTGGCATGATGTCTGGAGCTAAATGGTCCCAGATACTCTCACTCTTGTGTCTGATGGTTGTTAGGAGAGTTGGTCTAGGGACCTCAGTTGACTTGCCTTCTCTTTCCAGGTTTATCCTTATCTTCTATTAAGGTAACCTGGATTTCTGTTAACATGGTAACAGGAAGAGGGTGAGCCCTATTGCACTAGTGATTTACTTTTGAAGCCACTCATGTTTGCTAATGTCCTGTTGGCTACTCTTAAGTTGCACAAAATTAGCCATCTTTGTGGGAAGGGGAAGACAACAGTGTGTTATGGGTACTAGTAGATAGGATTTTTTTAAGGATCATTTCTATAACACTCTACCACATATCTCATTTCCCTTTGTGTCCCACTGCGATTCCAGCCTCTTTTATAGGTCAAATTTAAATTTTTCCTCCTGATAATACTGCCTCTGCTTGCTTTCTCGTCATCTTTTGTAATAAAGCACATCTAACTACCCCTTTTGTCCTAGGTTGGCCTTCTAATTTCAGTCTCTTACAAGAAAGGTGTTCTGTCCCATTATGGTGATGCTGGAAACTTTTTAAAATGACCTCTTTATTTACCATGGTTCTTTATTTTTATTAAACCCAGTTTGAATTCAGTGATTTGTATTGTTTCTACCCTGTACATTCTAATAATAGCATACTAGTTGTTGGCCTGATCATAAGCCTTTTTTCTGATGAGCTTACTTCTTTCAGTTCGTAAAATTCCTGAAATCCTCCTTGTCTTTCTGCCTTAGTGGCAATCCATTACTTTTAACAGTGTTTGTGTTAATTTCAGTTTGTAGGAACTCCCAGACAATGGATGTAGATATCTCAGTTACAAATTTCAGTTACACTCAAAAAACTAACTTTTCTCACTTCACTTAATTACCACATTGAAACAAAATTATTATAAAACAATACTATATATGTAATGCATTCTGTTTTCTTTTAATTAAAAATGTTGCTCCAGGGCTGGGCTCAGTGGTAGCATGCAGAAGATCTGGATTCAGTCCCAAGCACCACAAGAAATAAAATGTTACTCTTAGTTTTATGGTCCATTAATAGATCATAGCCAGTAGCATGAAAATAGTTTTAGGGAATCTTAAGGTTTTAGTTTGGTAGTAGCACAAATCCAGACCATCCCTAAATTTAAGCTGGTTTTTTAGTCCTGTTGACCCAGAACGCTCTTATACTTAATTTAGGAGAAGCATCAAATTAAAATGCAATTTTAAATTTCTTATAGATGAATGGAGGAAACCATCATTATGTCCATAGAACCTAATTGGAGAAATTCTGATGCACAGGATTAAATCTGAATTTAAGCATCAACCAGTGCTCTCACTGTTTACTTTTTCAGTCTCTATTAACTTTCAGTGTTCTTTACAGGAATTTTCTATTTCATCTGAATTGGTCTATTCCTCACACGTGTATCTGTTTATTAATGTTATGAAGTGGAAAACAAAATGGATTTCAGTTCACATACGGGCCTCCACTAGGATCTGGGAAAGATAGTTAACTAAGTCATGATTGCTTTGGCTAAGGGAAATAGATGATTCTAAACTCATATGGGGTAGTAGTTTGAAGCACCTATCACAGGGTCTGGCACAAGACATTATAAGCAAGTAGTTCTTGAGACATTCTTCTCAATAGGTGTACTTTAAAGCTCAACATAGTCACATTTGTATTTTTCCTAATATAGGCAAAAATGCTTGTGTTGAGATATGACTGTGATGCAGTGGTAGCAGTAGACCCTGGGTTCAGTCCCTAGCACCAAATGTAAAGCTTGTATTCTAACTTCTGCTGCTTTAGTAATTAAGAACCCTAGAATGTGAAGTTGAACCTGTTGGCCAGATTAGTTAGACAGTGTATTCAGTATTTTGACATATTTGTAAAATATTTCTGAAAAGATGACCTGATATTGTAAATGCTGCCTAAGGAGAAATTATTTTTAACACCAAATTACTTTTTTTGAGGGTTTACATATATCTCTTCCTATATATCTGTCTTTGGTGGTGCTGGGGTCATACGCAGGGCCTGTGGTGCGTAGTAGGCAAGTGCTCTTGGGCTGGGTTGTACCTCTAGCCTGAGAACTTAATCTATGTTGGATGCAGATATTTGTGGTGTGGCATTAACTTTCTTTCCCTCAAAAATAATCTTTTATAGATGTTGTTCCTTTTGGCCAAAGAAAATGCACTACATCCTAGGTTTAGACTTTAATAGACATATGTCTCTTGGTATCCTTAGGGAATTGGTTCCAGGACCCCTTATGGATACCTGAATCCTTGATGTTCAGGTCCTTTACAAAAAATGGTGTGTAATGTCTCCATATAATCCATGTACATCTTTCATCTGCTTTAAATCATGTCTAGATTACCCATTATAACTAATACAATATAAATGCTCTGAAAAAAGTTGTTTACTGTTTAGTGAATAATTACTAGAAAAAAAACTGTACATGATCAATATAGATGCAGTTTTTCTTTCCTCCTATTTTCAGTCCTTGGTTGGTTTCATCCATCTTCTCAGAAACATAAATATGGAGGACCACCTATATATTTTATTTGACAGCCCATTAGATAATGTAAATTAAAGTCTTGAGATTCTAAGAACACTGGTTTTATTTTTCACGTAACCGTTTATTGTGACTCTTGGCATGTCATTTACAGTCTTTTTCTTTTGAAATGGTGATGGTAACTTTGTTTCTTTATCTTTGATATGGAGACCTTTTGTTCTAAGAATTGATCAAAGGTATAGTTACTTTAAATGATTGTTGTAATATAAAGTGACAGTTCCCCATTTACCCTTAGGCTACTGTGGCAATACCTTGGTTTTTTTATGTATGTTAACAATCTGGCATAATTTTAAAACATTGATAATTCCACTATTATCAAGTCAGTTGTTATCACTTTGAAAATGACATTAAATTACTGATTTATCAACTTGTTGAAATCCTATATTTTAGAGACGGTAGGAATAGATTTTATAATAAGTTATAAAAGATAATTTCTCCAGTGTGGAGCAGGTTTCCATTGATATATGTGGATGTGCCAGGAGAAGATTGTTGGCTTTACAAATTGATACCTTTCCTTTATCAAAAAAAAAAAAAATTGGGGTTTTTTTTGTTGTTTATGTGTGTTTATTTGTTTTTTGTTGTTTGGTGCTTCTGAGAGTTGAATTCAGGGTCTCATGCCTGTTAAGCACTTGTTCTATTACTGAGCTATACACAAATTTTAAACCTAGGTTTTATAACAGCCTGTCCAAAATTTTTAAACCTAGGATTTGAGGGGCTGGGAATGTGAGAAAAGGTAGGATTTCATAGTAACTGAAAGTATAAATTTTGAACTTATGGTTTGCATTCCAACTTGGTGGAGACATCTGGTTTTTTGGGGTTTTTTTGTTTGTTTTGTTTTGTTTTTTGTCTCTGTTCTCACATGTAGCCTGGAGATAATAATAGCTATCTTAAAGAATCTATTGTGATTAAGACATAGTATTTGCATGGTATGCTAGAAATAGAGTAAATGTTATCTTTTATTATAGTTAAAAGGAGTAGATTTACAATTTCTTATAAAACATTAATTTTAGCAAAATACTGTTTAGGTTCTTGCCTAGGTAGTGGTATTCAAATTAATAAAGAAAAACTCACTTTCTCAGTCTTCCCTGATACCTTGGTATAAAACAGAAGAATTACCTCTGCAGAACAGTTTTGACAGTTAGTAGTCTAGAATATAAACACATCATTGGCTTCAGTTGTGGAGTTCAAGCATAGTTCTCTTCTTACATATTTTTTCCTAAACAGATGTTTTCCCCTCATATTTTCTCATTCTACTGCTTCCTTCTAGGTACTATCAAAAGATAATGAATATTATTATCTTAGAAACATAAACCATCATTCAAGACTTTAGCATTTTTAATTTTTAAAGACTTAATCGTGCTGTTTATTCTTATCTTACTATGGCACAATGAGTAAGCTCATTTTTTAATATTTTAAATAAATTATATTTCTCTGGAACCTTGGCACTGATGTGTATGTAGAATGAACATAGAAATTGTGCTTTATCAGAGAAACAATAAATATTGAGGATAATGAAATTTAAAACAATTCCTTGAAAATGCTCACTGCTGATGTTGAATTCTTTGTGAAAATTCATTGAGAAGACCTAGGCTGTCTTGTACATTATCCCTTCTCTCTTAATCTCAAATTTTCTCTAGATTTTAATCTGCCTTAGGTTCCAGCGAGGAGGTAGTTGTTCCCTTTCCAAAGTGCATCTTTTCATCTGTATACTTGATCACCATTAACCTTGCCACTTCTCTGTATCTTCCTTTCTTTCCTGCACTTCTGTCCTTTAACCTACAGATGTGGGCAAGTCTTTCTCATGTTTTGATGCATTGGTTATCTGTCTTCAGATTTTACCTCTTCCTTTGACCTTTTCTCCACATGTGCTATTTCTCCTATCCTGACAATTTTCTTTAAATCTTATTGTTTTCTAATCTTTGTTGTGAGATTTTTTGGAAAGTTACCAATTTATTATCTTCATTTATCTTTCTCTGTAGTTTGAATTCTGTCCCTTATCTCTCTAAAGAAAATAGTTCTTTAAAAGTTACTTGCTTGGGTAAATCTATAGTACATATTAACTATAGACCTGAATAGCAGTCTAGCAACCCAAAGATTATTTCATGTACCTTTGTTATTAAGAAAAATTTTCAGCCTTTCAAAATCATGTTTTCTTGTTAAAATGAAGATTTATTTATTTTTACTTCTTTTGGAAAATTAGAAGGTCTGATGGTATTAGGCTTAATGCATGGCCACAGGGACCAAAGTGGCTGTTTGTTCCAGCTTGTGTTGGTTAGCAGTTTAAAATGTGTGACTCTATATAAGTTTATCTTCTTTCAGTTTATTTATACTTTTGTGACCTCCCCTTAATTGTCTCTACTCAGTATTCCTTTCACAGTAAAGGATATTTAAAAGGATAGTTAAAGGATATTTTAAATTTTTTTGTGTGTGTGAGTTTCTTTTGTAGAGGAGAAACAATCTTTTCCTCACCCATCCCTAGTTCATGGTTGAGGCACCTATAACAAAATACAGATTAACAAGCAAAAAGCATACACATTTAATTATGTGTAAATCTGTAAGATTTATTTAACACAAAATCTTTCAGAAATGAAGGCCTAAGAAACAGAAACATTTGTATTTTATGGTTAGGTTTGATGAAGAGTGTTTGGTCACAGGGAAGTATGGACAAAGGGAGTGGAATCTAGAAGAATTTAACAAAGTCTGTTTTTGTTTAAATTCTTCTGTTAGTCCCCATGTCTTCAGAGATAAGAGCATTTTTTTCCTCTGGGAATAGGGAGGGTACCTTTAGAGTCAGGGTCTTCTGACCTATTTTAGAGGAAAGTCAGAGAATTCTTTTATATTCTTGTGTTAGTCAACATTCTCCAGAGAAACAACCAATAGCATATATATTAATATAGGAGGGGTTCTATCAAATTGGCTCACATGATCACAGAGACCAAAAAACTTGATGACTGTGTGCAAGCTGGAGGGCCAGAGATATCAGTAGCAGCTCAATCCAAGAAGGTGGAAGCCTCAGAACAAGAGAGACTGACGATGCAGTCACCAGTTAAAAACTGAAGCTCAATAAAACTGCCCCTATCACAAATATATATATTTTATATATTAAAAAAAAAAAAAAACTGCCCCCCTTGCGCCCCTGCCCTCAGAATCCTCAAGTCTGAGTCCAAAGATGAAGAACCTGGAGACATCAGACTCAGCAGCAGCAGCAGCAGCAAATGCACCCCACTCTGGATTAGAAAATGAGAGAGAACAGGTTTCTCCCCACTTCCACTCCATCCAGGTGTCCATTCTATTGGATGGTGCCACCCACGTTGAAGGTGAATCTTCACTCAGTTGCTAACTACAGCCAATCTTCTTTGGAAACAACCTCACAGACATACCCAGGATTCTCACTTATCAGAAAGCAATTCGTAATTGGGCATGATGGGACATGCCTGTAGTTCATATATTCAGGAGTCTGAGGCAGGGGACGTAGCAGGAGCATTACTTGAGCTAAAGACTTCCAGGCCAGCTTGGGTAACATAACAAGACCCTGTCTCAAAAAAAAAAAAAAAAAAAGTAGTTCATATGACTTGGTTCATTTAACATACTTATAGTACAGTCTACATATTCTCCCTTATTTCTGTGCATTTACTTTCTCATTTTGTGTTTTCTTCTTTTATCAGCCTCATTTTACCACTTCTCTTTCTCTCAGTCTATGATAAGGCTGTTAGTTATTTCAAACACTACATTTTCCACCATGAACTTTTCTATAATACTAAATGAATTTAATGGCTCATTCCTCATTTTTTATATTGAACATGTGTGTTTTTTGTTATTAACATAGTTTCTCTGTTGTGACTGTCTCCCACATTAGAGCTCCTTAAAAACAGGGACTATAATTTACTGAATTGTAATTAAATCTTGTTGAGGGGTTTTATCCTTTTCTCAGTGGTTGGTTTTGTTTGTTAGGAGAAGAGTGAGTTATGTGCCTTTAAGAAGCCATTCTTTGGGCTGGAATCATGGCTCACTGGTAGAGTGCTTGCCTCCCATGTGTGTGGCACTGGGTTTGATTCTCAGCACCACATAAAATGAATAAAATAAAATAAAGGTATTGTGTCCATCTACAACTAAAACAAAAATTTTAAAACAGAAGCCATTCTTTACTAAAATGATTTCTTTTGACCCTTCTTATTTCATCTCAGTTCTGACATGGAGTATTTGTATTTGGGGCAAGGATTCATTTTGATCAAATGTGTGTAGTTCTTATAAGTAATGTGTGAGTATGTAATACATGATAGTACTCTTAATAGCTTACATTTAGTAAGACTACATGCCAGGAACTACATGCCAGTTTATGTGTGTGGGTGTGCAAGAGAGAGAAAATGAATTAACTCATTTCATCTTAATCCTTTGAAATAGGTACAAATAGGAACAGTGTACCTATTTTTATATGAGATGACTAGCAACACAGAGAAGTAAAATAATTTGCCCAAGTCAAGTAGCTAGGATTTAATTTTCAAAAAACAAAAAAGCAAAACTCAAGCTAGTAGTAGAGGCTTTTTTTCTCTCTCTTAGGGGGAATATGTAAGTGATGATTGTTGAAATTTGTCTTAGGACACTAAGGAAATTTAAACTTTAAAGTGTTTGAAACTAAGCCTTAGTAAAGCAAACAGTAAATATAAGCATTTTACTATAGCAGTTGAGTTTGTATAATAACTATTTAAGAATGCATTAGACTTTTTTTGTTTAGCACTAGCGGGAATTTAATTAGTTTTGCATTTATTTGTGTAATTTCGGGTCTTTTAAAGATAGGTCTTTTAGAAAGTAAACAGTACATATTTGTTAACTATGATGAGAGCAATTTATTGAAGAAATTTGTTTCCCATCTTCAAATATAAGATCAATCTTTTATTTTGGATTAAGATAAAACAAGCCTGCTGGGCATGTTGGTGTATTTCTGTAATCCTAGCTAATTGGGAGGCTAAGGCAGGAGGATCTCAAGTTTGAAGCCAGCTGGACAACTTGGTGAGACCCTGTCTCAAAAAAAATAAATAAAATAGAAAAGGGTGAGATTGTAGCTCTGTGGTAAACTGCTTGCCTAAATGTGCAGCAGGCCCTGTGTTCAATTCCAGTACTGCAAAACAGAAAACAAGCCTGCATTGATGATATGTTTGGCCTTTTTATATGGTACAAAAGAGTATCTAAAATCCATGGAGAAAAGTAGGGTCAATGGGATTGTGCCTCAGCGGTAGAGCACTTGACTGGCATTTGTGAGGCACTGGGTTTGATTCTCAGCACCACATATGAATAAATGAATAAAATAAGATCTATCAACATCTAAAAAAAATTTTTTTTAAAAAGGTAGGGTCAATATGTACAACAGTGGTCTTCAGATGTTTAAATTGGTTCCCTAACAGCAAACATTTGAATGTGAAACCTCAATATAAGGGTATCTAATTGTAGATCTCAGATATACAAATTCATACACATAGGTACTAGTTCAACTTATGTATTAAGTCCATTTATTAAATAATAAAAGTTTTATATGTTCTAGACAAATGTAATAGAAGTTTTTGTTTTGTTTTTTCCCCTACTATCCTTCATTGTACGGTCTCTGGAAACCATTAGTTTACAGTGCTGTGTGTGACTAGCTAAGATTTCTGAACTGTATTATCAAATAACTGCCTGATTTATTTGCTTGATTTCCACAGTATACTGGAGAAAGAACATCAGTGGCCCATTTAGGTGTTTTTTTTTTTTTTTTTTTTTAATTTAATGTAATGTGTATTTCTGTTTTGATACACATTTAATCTGGAATGTGTATTGCTTCTGGGATACTTTGATCTCTATGAAGATACTCTAGTATTATGTGTGCCCATAACCATGTTCCTTTATCTGCTCTGAATGTACTTTTCATTGCTCGGTCTGTAGTGATGGAGCTTGATCCTTTAAGCATCTCCCTCTGTCCCTCCCCCTACCCTCCACTTGTGTATATGTTGTCCTAGGGATTGAACTCAAGGGGCCTCTACCACTGCACTATATCCCTAGCCCTTTATATTTTGCAAGTTTTTCACTAAGTCTCCCAAACTGGCCTCAAACTTGGAATCCTCTTACCTTAGCCTCCCAAGCGTTTGTCTTGTATGATCTTAAGCTTTGTCAGTAGAGAGTGTTAGAGGGACAATGCGTAAGTAAAGGATTCTGTTTATTCTCTGTCCTCCTTAGTGGTTTGCTATTGTCTTGGGTATGGAAATGTCTTGTGGTCCTCCACTGTAGATGTATACCCAGAGTATATGGATCTTTGGCAGGTTCACAGTGCCAGCCTCATCCTAGTGTCTTCCTCACCCAATTTTCTAGACACAACTCTACATATCCAGGCATCATACCTCCCTGCCTGGAGAGTCAACTAATAACACCACAATTCCCCTCTGTGTGTTTTCTTGCACCCAGGAAACACAATACCTCTTATTGTGTTAAGGTATTGAGGTTTTCTGACCCTTCCTATTCAAGCTTTCCTGGTAATTAGGTTCTCAGTGTCATAACTTGCTTTATGGGCTCAACCACCAGCCTCTTTGCCCCAGGTAACTCAACAGGGAGAACTTTGCCATCCAGTGGCTTGCTGGAAGTTCCTGACTTCTCCAACCAAATTGTATAACCCTAGCTTTGGGGAAGGTTCCTTTTAAATTTGTTCCTTGCATACTCTCACTCAGCCCTCAGGTATTGTTTTTATTTTTATTGGTGCATTATAATTATATATAATAGTGAGCCCTAGGGTATACTTCAGAGTTCTCTTTACATTTTTATAATCACCCCTCCCCTATTACAATTAATAGTTCTTTGTATGAAACTTACCCTGTTCAGTTACTGTTTAGTTCTTATTTTTTATTGGTCCTTACAGATAGATGCAGTGAGCTAAAGTGAGTTAAATTGTGCATTTTTTGCATGAAAACTACATACTAGTATGTACTTCTGTCCCCCTCCCCATATACATGGCATATTTGATCTGGTCCATGTACACTAGCTTTGGTTCTAAAAAGAATAAAACAGTGGTAAATGTAGTTATCCTCTCTGGTGGGATTATAGCTATGCAAGAATGGTTCTTAAAAGTGATTGATCCCAAAAATAGTTGTAATGAGAGAAATGGAATAATTATGTATGTTTTTATAGTTAAATGTCTATTATACCATAATTTAAACAATCAGGAAACATTAAACAAGAACTTAAAGTTATTAGTACATTAGGTAACTCGAGAATTTCCACCTGGTTGTTTCCTTTGAAAAAAAATCATCAAATGATAGTCATGTGAATTATCTTTAAAATTTTTCCCTAAATAAGAGGTTGAGTTAAAACAAATGCATACCCACACTCTTAGAAGATGTAGGACTGGGGAAGCAGGCACAGAAGAGGTATTGTGTTAATTTGTTAGTACTAACTTAAGTGATTTATTTGTAGATACCTAAATATGATTGTGTTCATCATTTATATTTGAGTTTTATTGTGGATGTTTAAATCCCTAACTTTGCTAATTTTAAGACTTTAAGATTTCTTTCATATTTTAATAATATTTATCATATTTGCAGTAATTATTACTTTTATTTTCAGGAATTTTTCTCAGTTGAGTGTTTACTGTATTCCTAACTTCTAGCTTTTGTGCATTCTAGTTCTCCTTTTCTTTGAAGTTATATGTATTTAAAGTGGATAATGAATATGTTTCTAGAAGTCAAAAGAGAAAAGAATAAAAGTAAATTAATAATCAAATTATCAATTCTGTGGCACAATTTGTTAAATTTGCAGTATTCAATTTATACTAATAACTAATGAATTGGCATATTGTATTAAATAAATGGTATTATAATAAAAATTTGAGTAAAATCACTGGGTGCTGTGGCACATGCCTATAACCCAGCATCCCGGGAGGCTGAGGCAGGAGGATCACAAGTTCAAAGCTAGCCTCAACAACTTAGTGAGGCCCTGAGCACCTAGTGAGACAGACCTTGTCTCAAATAAAAAAAAAAAAAAAAAAAACAGGAGCTGGGGGTGGTTCAGTGGTTAGCAACACCCTGGGTTCAATCCCTGGTTAAACACGCACACACATACACACACACACACACACACACACCAGTAAAGCAACAGAACGACAGAATCTTTTTGAGAGATTTCCTACCTCCTGTCCTGCTACTTTAATTTTACTCTTGGTACAACCTTGGGTAGACATTGTTGAAAATAAAACTGATGGCCTATTGATAATCTTCTCAATGAAACATTCATTCAGTTAATATTGTAAGTCAGATTTTAAAAGCAAATGATGTGTTCTATGTAGGAACTGATTGTTTCTTAAACCTAAGTTAAAATTTATGTATACAGTGAATGTTATTGAAAAGGAAAAGAATGCTTTTCAAAAAAGTTACGAATAGGAATTTTTCCCCTTGCAGTTAAAATAATAGTGCTTTATCCAAGTCTCTGACACTCAAGTTGTAGTAAGGGTGTGATGTACTAGAAAAAGTTATGATTATGAGGAGACAAATCTAATAATCTTAAAGGAAAATGGGATGCTTTCCAACAGTAAAAGTAACAGAGCTTTAAAATAATTTAAAATATATATTGCTATGAAATATGTTTTCTCCTTGTAGACTGACCCCCATAAGGAAATGTATTTTGAAATTCAAGCATATTGTACAGTGAATTCTATATATATGTAGCCAGTTTCCCATTAGTCACACCTTGCATTTTATGGAGCATTTGTTACAACTAATGAACCAGTGTTGAAGTATTATTAACTAAAGTTCATACTCTATTCTAATAGATTTCCTCTATTTGGATTTCCTTAGGTTTTTGTGTTTTTTGTTTTGTTCTGCTTTTTGGTTGGGTTGGTTGGTTTGGTTCATTGTTTCGGGTTAAATCTTGGACCTTGAGCATGATAAGCAGGTACTCTACCACTCAGCTACATCCTCAGTTTCAGATTTCCTTAATTTTTTTTTTTAATGTTTTCTTCTTTTCAGGATACTGCACATATTGCATTTAGTTGTCAGTTTCCCTAGGCTCCTCTGAACTGAGATGATTTCTTAAATTTGTTTTTGATGACATTACAGTTTTTAGAAGTACTGATGATGTTTTACGTAGAATATTCTTCAATTGGAATTTTTCTGATTTTTTTGTTTCCTTACAGTTAAACAGGCTTATGGGTTTTTGGCAAGAAGACCACAGAGGTGAAGAACTATTGTCATACCATCAGATCAAGGGTACATATTACCAACATGACTTAGCATGTCATTACCCTTGATCATCTAATTTAGTATGCTTGTCGTCAGGTTTCTCCACTACAGGTTTTTTTTTTTTTTTTTGCCCCCTTTCCACATTGTACTTTTGAAAGGAAACCATCACGTTTAGCCCAGAGATGAGGAATGGGATATTGTGCTCTTTGTCTGTGCTCTTTTATCTAGAGAAACTAGATAAAGTTATTTGAAATTCTTTTATATGGGTGATCTTTCTCTTCATTCATTCATTCATTCATTCTCTCATTCAGTGGTTTTTTTTTTTTTTACTGTCATAATGTACTCTTATAGTTCAAGTTATTCCTAAGCTTTGGCCATTGGGAGCTCTTTTGGTAGATACATGTTCCTTTGATATATTCCACATTCTTGTGTGCACGTGTGTATATGCATGTACGTATGTGTCAGCGCAAGTCTTTGGATCTAGAAGAAAATCTGTGAAATAAATATTAGGTTTCAGATATAGACAGTCCCTCCATTTTTATAGACTCTCTACCTGTAATACTTCATAATAACTAAATAAATTCAACTTTCATTTTTTTTTTAACTCTCAGCTTTCTTCATTCAGGTACCTTCACAGGTACAGCTAAACATTGTCTTAGTAGTGAAAACTGCCAAGATATGAGAGAGTCTGGATTTTGGTCTGAGGAATTAGCTTAGTATATCCTAAGCTTGCACAAAGCCCCACATTTAAGCCCCAGGACAGAGGTTGGGAGGAATCCTAAATTTTAAAGTTCTTACATCAGTGAAGATTGTTTGTGCTTATGTATGGTGGAGTTACCAGGAAATGAATTCTTAGGTCAGTGGATATACATGTTTAAGAAAATAGCAGAAAAATTCCAGTTAATCTCTGAAGGATGTTTGTTTTACTTTTTATTTATTTATTTATTTATTTATTTATTGTGACATAAAACTTTCTATTTTTGTTTTTTGTTTGTTTGTTTGTTTTTTGGTTTTTTTGCGGTACTAGGGATTTGAACCCAGGGCCTTGTGCTTGCGAGGCAAGCACTCAACCAACTGAGCTATATCCCCAGCCCTTAGAAATTGGATTCTGATATAGAGTTTTTGATATATTAGAAACCAGTGAAGTCATTGGTTGGTGCAGGGTCACTGTGCTAACATATCCATGGAAATGTGATTTAATCATTAACATTCTTCCAAAGCATTTGTAATCGCTCTCTAGGTTTACTATTGATAGTCTTTTTTTTTTTTTTTTTTAACTATTTCCTTTAAATCATTGTTCATGTTAAATATTGGAGTAATACAGAGGTACTGTCTTCCTTATCCTATTTCACTTTTCACTTCATGGGTAACTAGTTACAAAATTGACTATGCTAGACTTTTTCTTTCCTTTTTTTCTTCTTCACTTTTTGTAGATGGAACACAATAACTAACTAAATATTTTATTTATTTATTTTTATGTGGTGCTGAGGTTCAAACCCAGTGCCCCAAACATGCCAGGCAAGTGGTCCACCACCAAGCCACAACTCCAGCCCTGCACACTTTTTCTTATGTAGTCATATAAATATGATTCATTTAAATGCTTATACTTGAATAGTGAGATCATGTACATTCTGTGCCATAATTTTTTTTTACCTAATAATTTATCCTGGACATCATTCTATAGCAATATATTTAAAGCAACCTCATTCTTTTTTCAATATAACATTCCATAGAATGCACATGCCATAATTTCTTAAATGATCTCCTACTGGTCACACTTCAGTTATCTTCTACTAGTCATACACAGTGTTTTGAAGTACAGATAGTGTCACTATACCCTTATAGTAGTCACTCCTTATCCATAATTTTGCTTCCCATGATTTAAAATATTAAGTGGAAAACTGTAGAAATAAACCATAAGTCTTTTGAACTGTTCTGAATAGCCTGATCAAACCTTACACCCTCTCTGTTCCACCAGGATGTGCATCATCTGTCGAGTGTATACACTATATATACTACCAACTTGTTAGTCCCTTAGTAGTTGTCTAGGTTATCAGATCAACTGTCATGGTAAAGCAGTGCCTGTGTTCAGTTAACCCTTATTGTACTTAATATGGCCCCCAAATGCAAGAGTAGTAATGCTGGCAATTTTGACAATTTGGGTTTGCCAGAGAGAAACCAAAAAGTACTTGTTTTAAGTAGAAAGATAAAATCTCTCTAGGTAATAAGAAAAAAAAAAAGTTCATATGTGGAGGTTGTTAAAGTCAATGCTAAGAACAATATTCTATTCACAAGGTTGTGAAAAGGGAAAAGAAATTTGTGCTGACTTTGCTGTCATATCTCACATGACAGTGGCCACAGTGTGTGGTAAGTGCTTGGTTAAGGTGAAAAGGGCATTAAATTTGTGCATGTATATGTTGGGAAAAACATAGCATGCCTGTTTAACTATGTGCTTCATGTTCAGACATTTAGAAAAATGCAAACAGAAATTCATACTTTGCTACACTGATTTCATCAGCAGCCTCAGGCATCCACTGGGGGCTTGAAATATTTTCTTTGTAGATAAAAAGGTTTACAGTTTATCGGTATTTTTGCACATATTGACAATGTTTGGTTAGGGATTGGAACCAGAGTTTTGCTTTAAAGGGTATGCCCATATGAAATATTTGGATTAATTTCTAGAAGTCTGTATTGATAAGCATTCTACAGCACAGGTTGTTTTTTAAGTTTTATAGTTTTTTTGCCAATTCATAGGTCAGAAAGGTACTAACATATTTGACTGCAAAGACAATTATAATCTCTTTATGGTATGATTAAAAGGCAGGCAAGAGACTGGGTGAAAATGTTTGCAGCATAGTTGTTTCTATGGTTTGAGGACCTAATTCATCACAGGATGAGCAGTAGTTTCTCCT
Source organism: Sciurus carolinensis (assembly GCF_902686445.1). Lineage (NCBI taxonomy): Eukaryota > Metazoa > Chordata > Mammalia > Rodentia > Sciuridae > Sciurus > Sciurus carolinensis. The sequence continues at coordinate 74,848,633 of NC_062219.1, read as the reverse complement.
TGAAACTTTTGCTATATATGAGGAGGTTCAGTAAAATTGATATCTTAGTAGTCTGGATCCAGTACAACAATTCTGTGATTTTAAAATAGTAAATATAAATCAAGATGCTTTTTTTAATGGTTAGATTCCCTTCCCATCAAGTGAAAATAGCTTTTTTTTTTGATAAGTCACTTAGAATTCCATCATTATTTGATAACAGCTAGTATCTGTGCTTTCATATATGCATTATTTAATTTTTCACAAAAAGATCATTTTACATGCTTTTATTATGGATGTTACTCCATACTCACTAACCCCTCTAGGAAACTCTTGCTAACTGTTCGTGCCTTTCTGTAATTATTTTTAAGCTCTTGTGGCCCTGCACCCACACACATATAAACATATGCAGAAGATGCCTTTGCCAATTATGTTTTTTAAAAATGGAATTATGTACTTTATTGCATTTAATATTTTACTAAATGATTCATTTTACTCCAGTTGCTTCTGTAATATTCCATACAGTAGCTGTATAGAGTTTACTCATTAATTCTTTATGAACATACTTTGTTGCCAGGGTTTTGTGTTTTCTTTAGGTACTGGGGATTAAACTCAGGTGCTTTACCACTGAAGTACATACCAGTCTTCTTATTTTTTATTTTCAGATAGGGTCTTACTAAAGTTGCTGAGCCTGGCCTTGAATTTGCTGTCCTCTTGCTTTTAGCCTTGTGTTTTGAAAAACACAGTATTTATCATCAGAATTCAGAACTTCTAACAAGTGTGGATAAGAAAAATAAACTTGGTAGTGCAAATAGGGAAAAAGGTAAAGTATAATAAATGATAAATATGGAAGGAATAAAATCAGTTATTTCATTAAATATTGGCCTGAATTCATTCTTAGAGATTAAAGTTGTTGTTTACACTCTAAAAAGAGTGGAAAAAAATGACATGTAGTGATTTTTTTGTGTGTGTGTGTGTGAAGTTAGATAATCCAGAGTCCGCTGCATTCTTAAGAAAACAAGTTGCAAGTCTGACCAAGTTTAAAAAAAATAAAGGCAATAAAAATAGAATCACAGAGACACTAATTAGAGATCCAGAACACACTGAAAGAACTATAAGAAAATTTATATGCTGTTCTATAGCAGCAAATTTGAAACTTAGAAGAAATAGTGGATTTCCATATAAAATTCAGACTACCAAAAAATTGAACAAAGAAATATTTGAGTAGATCCTAGTACCCCTCCCTCCCTGCTTTGCTGCCCAGCCTGGTCTGGAACTGCTGTGCTCAAGCTGTCCTCCTGCATTTACCTCCTGAGTAGTTGGGACAACTCTAGTTTTAAAACAGTTATTATCCATAAAAATAGAAAGCTCCAAATTCATTTTACCTAGCCAAAATAGCTTTAATATAGAAACCTAACAGATGCAAACATTATATATGCAAACATTTAAATAAGACATAGGAAATAGAATTCAATAATATATGAAAAACAATTCCAAAATTCTTTATACCATAGCAGATATTGTTGCTTAGATTCAGTGTTGGTTCTGAATCTGAAAATGTTTATATAATATATAAAAATTAAAACCCCATTCAGTAGATGCTAAAAATGGCAGTTGATAAAATTCAACCATTAGTCCCAATTGTAAAACTCCCTGTAAAATAGGAATAGAAGAATATGATCTAAAAATTATAAGAAAACTAATAGGAAGTAATGTTAAATGACAAAGCAATGAAATTCCCTTTATTGAAAACCAAATATAGGCAGGGATACCTGTTATTCCTATTATTATGTAACATTGTTTGAATGCTTTAAGACAAAGTGAAGTATTAGAAGAATAGATAAGAAAGCTATGCAGGAGAATAGTGAAACGGGAATTTGCCTTACCAAATTTTAGAGCATTACAGTATGTCAGCAATTATAGGAATAGAAAAATATATAAATAGAATAAGTAGAGGATAAGAATTCAAATTCTAGTACAGATTAGGAAGTTGGTGTATGCCAAAATAGTGTTCAGTTCAGTGGGAGAAGGTTAAGAGAAAAGGATATTTGGTATAATCTGTCCAAAGAATAAACAAAAATAGTGATTCCCCACACACACACTTTATAACACATACAGAACTCTTTGGGATCGTTTAAAGATGAAAATACTGACACTGCTAGGGATACTCAGAGGTACTATAAAAATGACCTTGAGAAGTGAAACTACAAAGTGATCTTAGTGTTATCAATTGGAAATTTTATGATTTTCTTATGACTTTTAATATTTTTATCAAACTATTAAAACTTTCTTACCACTGGCATAAATGTACAGAGATATGAAAAAACAGTAAAATTATACACTGAAAATACACGTTATAAAATAGCACATTGCTTAATATTTAAAATTATTTGGATATTCTTCTCTGTGTAGTTCTGGGGATAAAACCCAGAACCTTAGACATGCTAGGCAAGCACTCTGCCATTGAGCTACATCCCCAATCCTAAAATTACTTAAATAATTGAAAACACTAGAAAAATTGAAAATTAAGTCATGCTATCTCATAAAGAATTTATTTTTTATTTAGTCTAATCAGTTATACATGATAATAGAATGCATTTGACACTTTGTACACAAATGGAGCACAACTTCTCCTTCCTCTGGCTGTACATAGTACCGAGTCGCACTGGTTGTGTAATCATATATGTCATAAATAATTTATGAAGAGTGGTTTCAATGGTGTGTGCCTTCTCATCATGTAATTCAAAGTATTGAGCAAGAATTTCATCCATCAGTACCAAAATTATCATATCCAGCCAGTTGTGGTGGCACATGCCTGTAATCCCAGTGACTCGGGAGACTGAAGCAGGAGGATCTCCAGTTCAGAGTCCGCCTCAGCAAAAGCAAGGCACTAAGCAAATCAGTGAGAACCTATCTCTAAATAAAATACAAAATAGAACTGGGGATATGACTCAGTGGTTGAGTGCCCCTAGTTCAATCCCCGGCACCTACCCCCAAAGTTACATCTTTTTCTAAGTTTCTATTAATGCCCAACATTTTTAGATTGCCAATTTTGTTAAATTCTTTAATGTGAAGATATTTCCTCTGGGACATCTTCATTCTTTCACAACCACTTTCCACTTTCATTTCCAACTTTATCATTTTTTTGTTTCTTTGCTTTACTTTCATCTTTGTTGGCTAATTCCTTTGTTTGATTTTGTTCATTTTTGTAAAATGTGAACTTGTCCCTGGGAGATAGGAAGACAAACAGCTACACATTTTGCTGTGTGTGTGTGTGTATGTGTGTGTGTACCAAGTTAACAAATCAGTGACCAGTCCACTGACTGACTTTGAAAAAAGAGATGTGATTAGTTACTGGTCATAATGGACGTCTTTTAATTTAAATTACATAGTGATTTGTGGAAGGAACATCTAGCCATAAACTTTAATAAATGCCACTACTCAAGTAATATACCAAAGTAACTAATAGTTGAACCTCAGTTTAACTAAACTGTGGTGATTAAAATTTGTCTTATCGGAACTATGTAAAAGCAAAAGCTGCCTTTGTATGGTGCACATGCTCAGACACAACAGAAACCTTACAGGATAGTCTGGGAGAATTTAAGCGTTCTCTAGGAGTCTGAGACTGCATCCAAAGGAGTACTAGAAACCCAGTAGGTATAAAAAGGAAATATGAAAATATTTCATTATTTAAAGATGAAATGAACAAAATCATTAGGCAAAACAATAGATCCAGAAAATTATTTATGAAACTGATGATGAATAAAAGGTTAATTTCTATAATAGAAAATTTTGAAGGTACAAAAAGGAAATAATCTGATAGAGAATTAGGCAGAAGAATAGACAGTTCTTGGAAGAACAAAACTAGATGGCCAACAAATGAGAGAGGAGATTAGATTCATTAGGAGTTAAAGAAATAACATTGGAGAAACTATTACACATTCATTTCTAACTTTGAACTGTAATATTTTCCATCTTCAATTTGGTTTTGAGTGTTTTCAGATCATTTCTATTTTAAGAATATTTTAACTATCTTTCTAATAAGTACTTCTGAATTGTTAATTTTTCCTGAAGAAGTAAAATGATTTGAACTGTTGCTCTTTTAAGCAATGTTTAATATATATTGATCAGTATTTTTTTCATTGATTTAAAATTGATTATGTAAATTTGAGGAGTTAAATCAGAGAGAACATTCAGACAGCTAGAGATTTATGTCCTAAATGACACTGTAATTTGCTTAAAATTTCAACCTTAACCAAACCATTGCATTTTTAACTATGTGCTTCATGTTCAGACATTTGGAAAAAATGCAAACAAATTCATGTTTTGCTCATATTGTGTTGAAACAGATTTGGTTTTTTTTTTTAAGAATAGCAGAAATGATAGTATTAACTGATAGATGCACGAATTTACATCTGTAAAATTCCCTATTATAATTTCTGTAGCTACAGCCTACTCACATTGATATGTTGTGTTTTACTGTAGTTTGGGTCTAAGTATTCTCCAATTTGTGATTACTTCTATCTGTGACTTAGAATTACTTTTAAAATTTTTCAAGTTTGTGTTTTTCTTTGTAGGGGTATTCTTTGTTAATAGTATCTAGCTTTATTGCATTGCATTCAGAGAATGTGAAATATATTGTTATTTCATGTAACAACTAGTTTGTGGTCAGTTTTTGTAAATGTTTTGTGTTTGTAAGGAATGTACAAATGTACAAATGCAGGTTTCTCTAAAGTCATCTTTTTACTAAAGCTCTAGTAATTCTTTAGGTTCGTTGCACAGCTACTGCTTGGGGGTTTTACTTCCTTAACTCTCTTTTATGTTAAGTTTCCTTTTTTGTGAATACCATTCTCATTCCTTTCCTGCCTTATTCCCTCCTTCTTGTGAAATTTCTCCTTCAGTAGCATCCTGGAGGGTGGGGGATATTCTTAGAAAGTTAAATTGTTGCAACTTGAATGTCTGAAAATGACTTTTCTGTCTTGGTACTTATAATTGTTGGATAGAAATAATTTCTCCTCAGTTTTTAATGCAGTGCTTTATTTTCCTTTTGCTTCCATGTTGCCATTGGGAAGGTGCCATTCCCTCACTGCCAGACTTACTTTGATAATTTTCTTTGTCCTTGAACTCTGACATTTTATGAAAAAGTGACTTGGTGCAGTTTAACTTTGAGTAATTGATGAATACCCAGTGGGTATTGTCATTCTTGAAATTGATACTCTTATGGTCTAACTTGAACATTGTGAATTAATTCTTTTATTCTTCCCCTCTGTTTCTCTGTTTTGACCTCTTGAAACTCCTATCATTAATTATGGAATTATTGATTATTCTCCAAATCCTTTTTTTCTATCACTTTTACCTTGCTTTCTTAAAAAATTTCCTCAATTTACCTTCTAGCTCTCTTAATTGAAATTTTCATTTTAATTATATTGTTTTTTATTTTCCCTTGTCTTTTTTTTTTTCCTATAAGTATTCCTTATGATGTGATATTTTTGTTTGAAGGTGTAATATGCTCTCTCACCTCTCTGAGGATATTGATAGTTTCTTGAAATTTTGTCAGTCTCTACTCACTCCAAGTTGCTTTTTTCCCATTTGTTTGGATCTCTTTCACGTATGGGAACCTTTCCTTAACTGTCTAGTGGTCCTAGGATGTTCACAGTTAAAGGTATACCATTAAAGAACCAATTGAAAACTCCAAGACCATATGTGGAGTTTGTTGTGACCTTCACCATAAGGAGATCTAGCTGGTGGCCAAGACCTAGTGTCAGAATCTAGGTCTTTTTTTCTTTGAGCTTGAGCTCACACCTGAAGACTAACCATTTTTTGGCAATGAGTTGGAGAACAGGAGTTGAGAAGGGAGATGGCTCTGTGGTTCGCATGTAAAGTTGACTTAATGCCGGGAAGATAAGACATAGTTCCCCTAGCTGTGCCCAGAACATCTCTTTAAAAACTTCTCTGCTTGAGGTGTAGAGTAGTAGGTGCATAGTTTAGGTCTCCACGATGTGAAGAGAGAAATTAGGGCAGACTTCTTAAATAGACTTTTCAACCAGTTGCTCTCATTTTGAGCTCCACCTTCACCCCCATTTCCAGAGGCATCTTCTAAATTCTGATAAGTCTACATTGGAATCACTTTTCTTGGAGTGCCAATCTTACATATGCTTTCCAGGCTTTTTTGATTTTTGTTTTGTTTTGTTTTGTTGGAGGGGATTGTTCATGGGAATTGTGAATCCACGGCTCTGCGCATACTATACCCCTAATTTTTGAAATCTTGTGTCTCTTTCTTCCATTCCTTTTTTCCTGTTTCTTGTGGGTTTATGCCACTTTAAAAATTACCATAGTTTTAGTGAGGTTTGGGAAGTGCCTAGTACAAAGTGTATGCCCACTATGCCATTTTTTTTAAGTGGAGGAGAGACACCATTTCAGAATTACCTGGTACCCCACTATACCATTTTTATATAAAACTTTAAAAGAAATTTTTTTTAATTTACCTATCCATCAAAGGCTCAGGTTCAAAAGGTCAAAACCATAAAACATCACTTGCCTTCTTTTAAGGGTTTTCTAAAAGTTACATAATGCCTGGTATTGCAAAAGATGAAGCACAAAAATCTCAGTCATTTCTGTTGTTAGACATTGAAGAGATTTGAAAAATGTAAAACAATGCCATTCTCCTCACTCTTTTATTTTTGTGAAACACTTTTATTTATTTATTTTTGTTTGTTTGTTTGTTTGTTTTTTGTGGTGCTGGGGATTGAACCCAGGGCCTTGTGCATGTGAGACAAGCACTCTACCAACTGAGCTACATGTCTAGCCCCATGTTTTGTTTTTTGGTACCAGGGATTGAACCCAGGGTTGCTTAACCACCCAGCCACATCTCCAGCCCTTTTTGTTTTTCATTTTGAGACAGTGTCTTCCTAATTTAGCAAGACTGGCTTTGAACTTGCCATCCTTCTGCCTCAGCCTCCTGAGCCACCGGGATTGATTACAGGTGTGCGCTACCATGTCAGGCAGAAAACACATTTTTAATTTAAAATACCTTTTCGTGTGTGTTAATGTGATGGGTTTATTATTTTATATCCATTTGTATGGAGTGTCCTTTTTCATTTTTAATATGGTGAATACCTATGGTTATAAATGACAAAAATTCTGTGAAATCCTCAGTAAAGAGCAGTCATGAGATCAGAACCTTTGTGAACCTATATTCTCAAGAATCCTAGATGTAAGTTGTAGCACGAGCACTATAAACATAGCCAAGGCTTCATTAGTCTTACTTTACATAGGACAATAATGTAATTTAATCCATGTGTTCATTAAATTAAACACCTCTGTGGTCTTCTCTTTGTTTTCTTTCCTAATAATCATTAGGGGAACTAAAGGAAGCTACTGAAAGTTAATCTATGCTATCTTCACCCCCCCCCAGAGATTATGTTTTAGTCTCTGCTGATAAAAATAATGAGAAGTCAACTTAAGAGCCAAAAGTGTGAATTTTTGTTTCCAAATGGGTAAAAATGGACTCTTAAGGAGCAAAAAACTTCAAATACAGAGTGGTTTGTGCCCTATAAACAGATACACAAGTTTGTCTTTGTTATCATTTTTATTGGGAATGGAAAACACATAGGGGGGAAAGTCAGTAGAAAATAACGAAAAAGAGGTTGAGCAAACACTGTGGTAGGCATAAAACACCATCTTTAAACCTCCCTTTTGTTTGTATTTCTTTCTTCTATTCCAGGTTTGCCCAGTAATACACTTAGAGGGCAGAGGCTTTGAGCTTGTAGAAGTCTAATAGGGCCCTTCTTACTAAACTCTGTGCTCTTTGAATTTGTTACTTAACCTTTTATGGTCTCATTTTGTTCATTTTTAATATTAAGTATATTACTATAGTTTACCTAGTTGTTAATAGGTAATACATATAAAGCTCTCAGAACAGTACCTAACACATGGTAAGTATTAATAACTATTATCCAGATGAAGCATCCTTAATTCCACCAATCATTCTTCATATAGCAGCTTCAGTTTTCCTGCCAAAGTTTTTATCTTCATGAGTGTGGAAATGTAAATAGATGCACATTTATTTATTTATTCATTCTTTGAGGGGGTGTGGTACTTTGGTTCCTCCTCCTTTCTTAATAGAGTCCTGATTTTATTCTCACATTTTCTTCCCTTCACATGACTTTGCACTTTGGAGAAGCAGGCCCTAGGCAGTATCCAGCCTTGGAGAGTGGATTCTAATTTGCTTAAAAGTCAATCATGGGGTTTAGTTATGACTGAGTAATTTTCTTTACTTTTGGTGCTGGGAATCTAACTCGGGCCTTTGCGCTTGCTAAGCATACTCTCTGCCACCAAGCTACACTCCCAGACCATGACTGAGTGATTTTTGACATATGTGTGTGATGTACTTATAGTCAGTGAGACCTGAAGGGAAACCTATTGATAGAAGTTGGGTTTGGGATTTCTGGGAAAGGCTTTCTTATTCCTAAAAAAGTTACCTGTAGAGATGGTCTTGTCTCTGATTATTGCTGAGTCTGGTTTAAAAGCCTATTACACTTCCTTTCTTTGACACCCAGTGTGACAGTGAGAGTGTACCATGTAATGGTGGCAAGGCAAAGAGATTGGTGGATTCTTAAAGGTATTATATTGTTAAGCTACTAAACTAACCAATCCTGGAATCTGCCATTTCTCTTAATTTCTTTCTTTTTTTTTTGGGCGGGGGAGGGGGTTACCAGAGATTGAGCTCAGGGGCACTCAACCACTAAGCCACATCCCCAGCCCTTATTTGTGTTTTATTTAGAGACAGGGTCTCACTGAGTTGCTTAGCACCTTGCTTTTGCTGAGGCTGGCTTTGAACTAGAGATCCTCCTGCTTAGCCTCCCAAGCTGCTGGGATTACAAGTAGCACCACCACACCCAGTTTATTTCTCTTAATTTCTGATGTGATAAACCTTTTTTATTATTTTTCTGCTTTGAATTGCATTTTCTTCCTTTCAAGTAAAAGTCTAACCATTTGAAGTTGTTTAATTTTGCTGAAGTTATTAGCAAATTTGAAAATGGTGCTTACCTCACAAAATTTTGAGGAATAATTGAAAAATTATAGGTGAAAGGTACTTTATAATTATAAAGTAACTTCTTAGATTTATAGTTCTGTTACATTGCCACAAATGGTTTTTTGTTTATAGTGGGCAGAATGTTGCACAGCAAATGAGGCTGCCTGTGTTTGCTATTTACCTATTTATATTGTACATGTCACTGTACCCTTTAATGACTGCACTGTAAAAGTTTTAAAGTATTTAGTACTAATAATAGTAATGGTAGAACAGCAATTGAACCCAGTGGTGTTTAACCACTGAACCATATCCCCAGCACACCCCATCCCCCTTTAGTTTTTTTATTTTAGACAGGGTCTCATTAAGTTGCTTGGGGCCTTGCTAAGTTGCTGAGGCTGGCTCAAACACAATCTTCCTGCCTCAGCCTCCTGAGTCACTGGGATTACAGGTGTGTGCCACACGTCTGGCTAATTAAATGATTTTTAAAGTCTATACTTACTCTGAAATAAGTAATCATTCTTGGATTCTTGCCTGAAAGTCATGTACAGGTTAAGACAATAGAGTAGATACAAATTAGTAACTCTTCTTTTTTTAATTGAAGAAAGCACAATTTCTTAACCATTTGTGTTGTGAGTTCTGTTTCACAGGGGTTCTACTGATCTTAGTGCCTTTAAAATAAGGGAAGCTCTACTGTCGACCTACTTACTTGCATGAATGTCAACTGTCATATCTTCAAACTGATTATGGATATTCACTTTTTAACCTATATTGGTAATTTGTTCTCCTACATCTAATAAGTATTAGTGCATCATCAGCTGTCTTCTTTATACCGTCTCTCAACATCCTTCTGCCAGCTTCCTGTATGCATTGCTTCTAGATTACATACACGTAACCACGTAAATGCTGTCTCACCAGTATCTGCTTCTCCCTCCTCCTCCATCTATAAAATGAGGTGAAAGAAGATAATTTTAAAGGTATTTTCTGGTTCTTGTATTCCATGACTTAACTATTTTTCTAATCAATTCAGATTCTTAATTTTTTATTGCTGCTGGGGCTTGAACCCAGGACCTCATACATGCCAACTATATTCTCTACCACTGAGCTACACCCCTAGCCCCACAATTCATAGTTTTTTAAATTGAAAAAATTTTTTTTATTATTTAATTTTGAGACAAAGTCTCATCGTGTTGCCCAAACTGACCCTTAACTCCTGGGTTGTGCAATGATATTGCCTCAACCTCCTTAGTACCTGGGACTACAGGAATGCACCACTGTATCTAATAAGTTCTGTTAAGAGTTTTCTTGTGTGTGTGTGTGTGTGGTTTGGTTTTTGTTTTGTTTTGTTGTAGTTTTCACTTTTGACATAAACTACAGTTTTTTCCAGCAAATTCTAGTTCTGCAAAACCAAATTATTGTCTTACAATTCAATTCAATTCCCACACTTAACTCCCTGGTGCTAACATGAGACTCCCAAAGACTTAAGGCCTTGCCCATTTCCTCCACAGGGCTACCCTTGTATCAGGCTCTAGTTGAAATAATCAGGGCCCCACATTACTTGCACCTCTGTCCCACTTGGCTGCAAAGTTGGGGGTTCCTACAACCTCCTCTTCAGTTTTGATAGTTTGCTAGAATGACTCACTAAACTCATAAAAATGCCATATTTGTTATTATAATTTATTGTAAAGAATACAGATGAAAAGAGCCAGAAGTATGTATAGGACAAGACTTGAAGACCCCAAGTACAAATGCCTCTGTGCCTCTAGAGTTAGTGTATGCACCCTTTCTGACACATGGATGTGATTGCCAGCTAAGAAGCCCTCTGAACCTATTGTTTTGGGGAATTATAAGGTTTTCATTACATAGGCATTATTGAATCAATCATAGTTCATTAGGGATTGAACACCTTCCCAGCCCCTTTCTTTGAAAGTCCCAAGCTTCTAATCATATCATGCTGGTGCTTGGTCCCATCTGAAGCTATATGGGTGCTCCTCAGCCAGAAGCTATCTCATCAACATATAAAAGGCACTCTTTATGACTCATTTCAAGGGTTTCAAGAGCTCTGTGCTAGGAACTGAATATAAAAATCAAGGATTGGGTTTTTTTTGCATTTTAATGCCATACCTTTATGTTTTTGTCACAAACCTGAAAGACTGATAATGAATTTAACATCCCTGAAATGAATGGTTGCATCATTGGATTCTGTATTTTCTTTTCTGGTTCATGTTGATTTCAACCAGGAACTAATAGTGCTAATACAAGTTTTCATCTTCCTGCAGTTCATGAGTTGCCGTCACTGTCATTTGAATGATATAGCTGGTCAGAAAGATTGGAGAGTATAACCATTTAATATCTGTGAGAAATATTTACTCTTTGTTTGAGGGGTACCTAGAAGAAAGTTAGAATTCTCTTGCAAATGTGAATGTGGATTGGTGTATGTAAAATAATGATTTGACTAAATAGGTATGAACCTTTAATTTCTCTGTTCACAATGAAACTAAATCATCTTGAGAATAGGGTAGGCAGCCTTAAATAATTTTCCATATTGTCCAGCTATGTGTCTGTCATTCATTCAGAATTACATTTTAGGAACCTCATACCTACTTAGAGAATACTTTGAGAACCTCCCCCCCTTACAGAAATAGTGATTTTTCACTCCTCTAACATCTAGATCCCTGCCCTTCATTAAAAGTTCACAAAGATTACAAGACACTGCTGAAATAACAGATGATAATCAGAAACTATTTTGAAAATTTATACTCTAATAAAGGAGAAAAATCTTGAAGACTGACAAAATTTCTAGAGACATGTGACCTACCCAAATTAAATCAGGAGGACATAGAAAATTTAAACAGATCAGTTTCCAGCAATGAAATTGAAGACAGCATCAAAAGCCTAACAACAAAGTAAAGCTCAGAACCAGACAGATTCTCAGCTAAGTTCTACAAGACCTTCAAAGAAGAATTAACACCAATGCTCCTCAAATTATTCCATGAAATAGAAAAGGAGACAACCCTTCCAAACTCATTCTTTGAAGCTACTATCATCCTGATACCAAAACTAGACAAGGACACATCAAGGAAGAAAACTTCAGACCAATATCCCTGATGAACAGAGATGCAAAAATTCTTAATAAAATACTGGCAAATCATGTACCAAAAATACTTAAAAGATAGTGCAACGTGATCAAGTGGGGTTCATCCCAGAGATGCAAGGTTGGTTCAACATAGGGTAATCAAGAAAACTGAAAATTCATCACATCAACAGACTTAAAGGTAAGAATCACATGATTATCTCAATAGGTGCAAAAAAAGCATTTGACAAAATACAGCACCCTTTCATGTTCAAAACACTAAACAAACTAGGGATAGTAGGAATATATTTCAACATTGCAAAGGCAATATATGCTAACCCCAAGGCCAGTATCATTCTAAATGGAGAAAATTGAAAGCATTCCCTCTAAAAATTGGAACAAGACAGGGATGCCCTCTTTCACCACTTCTATTTACATAGTCCTTGAAACTCTAGCCAGAGTAATTAGAAGAAATTAAAGGAACACAAATAGGAAAAGAAAAACTCAAACTATGCCTATTTGCAATGACATGATTCTATATTTAGAAGACCCAAGAAACTCCACCAGAAAACTTCTAGAACTAATGAACGAATTCGGCAAAGTAGCAGGATATAAAATTAATACCTGTAAATCAGTTACATTCCTATACACCAATGATGAATCGAAAGAGGAAATTAGGAAAACTACCTCATTCACAATAGCCTCAAAAATTTTTTGATAATCTAACAAAAGAGATGAAAGACCTGCAGTGAAAAGTACAGAACTCTAAGAAATTGAAGACCTTAGAAGATGTAAAGAGCTCCCGTGTGCTTAGTCAAAATTAATATTGTCAAAATGGCCATATTACCAAAGTGCTGTATAGATATAATGCAATTTCTATTAATAAGATTCCTATGATGTTCTTCATAGAAATAGAAAAAGCAGTCATGAAATTAAAATTTGGAAAAAATAAGAGGACCAGAATAACCAAAGCAATCCTCAGCAAGAAAAGTGAAGCAGGAGGCATCACAATACCAGACTTTAGTAACAACCAGCATGATACTGGCACCAAAACAGACATGAAGACCATGGTACAGAAAGAAGACACAAAGACAAACCCCCATAAATACAGTTGTCTCAAATAAAGACTCTATAAACCTACATTGGAGAAAAAAAATAGCCTCTTCAACAAATGGTGATGGGAAAATTGGAAATCCATGTGTAACAAAATGAAATTAGACCCCTATCTCTCACCCTGCACAAAACTCAACTCAAAGTAGATCAAGGACCTAAGCCTTAGGCCAGAGACCCTGTGCCTACTAGAAGAAAAAGTAGGTCCATATCTCCGTCATGTTGACTTAGGAACCAAATTCCTCAGCGAGACTCTTAAAGTGCATGAAGTAAAATCAATAATCAAAAAATGGGATGGTATCAAACTGAAAAGCTTCTTCACAGCAAAGGAAACAATTAAGAACATGAAGAGGGACTGGGGTTTTAGTTCAGTGGTAGAGTCTTGCATGCGTGAGGCACTAGGTTCAGTCCTCAGCACTATGTAAAAGTAAATAAGGATATTGTGTCCATCCACAACTAAAAATATTTTTTTTAAAGTTTTTAAAGAGAGAGCCTATAGAATGGGAGAAAATTTGCCACTTGTACCTCAGATACAGCATTAATCTCCAGGATATATAAAGAACTCAAAAATCTTAACACCAAAAAATAATAACAACAAATCATAAATGGGCAACAGAACTGAACAGACTTCACAAAAAATATGATTGGTCAACAAATATATGAAAAATTGTTCAGCATCACTAGCAATTAGAGAAATGCAAATTAAAACTACACTGAGATTTTTCATCCCCCATCAGAATGGCAATTATCAAGAATACAAGTAACAATAAATGTTGGCAAGATGTTGGGGGGAAAGGTACGCTCATACATTGCTGGTGATTGCAAATTGGTGCAACCACTATGGAAGTAGGAATGGAACCACCATTTGACCCAGTTATCCCACTCCTAGGTTTATACCCAAAGGACTTAAAATCAGCATACTACAGTGGCTGCAGCCACTTCAATGTTTATAGCAGCTCAGTTCATAATAGCAAAGCTGTGGAACCAACCTAGGTGCCCTTCAACAGATGATTGGATAAAGAAAATGTGGTACATATGCACAATGGAATATTCCTCAGCCATAAAGAAGTAGGAAATTATGGCATATGCCAGTAAATGGATGGAACTGAAGACTATCATACTAAGTGAAATGAGCTAAGTGAAATAAGCCAATCCTCCATAAAACCAAAGGCCAAATGTTCTCCCTGATATGCAGTTGTTGACTCACAGTTGGGGGCCGGAGGTGGAGATTCACTGGTTTCTACAGGGGTGGGAGTAGTATATAAGAAGAACAAATAATTTTTTTTTATTTTTTTTAAAGTTCCTAAAGGAATTTACCTTCAGATTTCTGGGTATTTCAATTTTGGATGAAACTAGGGAACTTACTCCTGGTTCTTTTTATCCCCATAAAGAGTTTACTCTGTACAATGAAGGTTTTGAATTTAGTGGAACTGTGAGGTGAGGTTGAAAGTATGGCTCTGAAGCATTTTGGTTTCCAGGCTCAAATGGGAAAGATTTGTTTTTTGTTTTTTCCCTAAAAAGAGAGTTTTTTCACTTCAACTTTTCCAGAAATTTTTGCTGTTGGAATTGGTTTGGGATCTAATTGAATGTCCCCTGCCCCACCCAACTCTACATCCCACACTGTGGCTGCAGCTTTTCTTTCTTTTTTCTAATTATCCTGGTTATCAGTATTTGCTCTCACCTGTTTAGGGGGAAACAAAAGGAGAGATCAGATCTCACTGATAAATTGAGTTGTTACTATATTGCCCTTTATTAACCAGATTTATCTATTCCTTTCTTCCTTATTCTCTTTGATCTTTTCCTACTGCTATTTGGAAGTTAGTAGGGAACACCAAGTGTTGCTTTCTTCTGAGTGTTTGCTAGTAGAATGTATTTCCCACCTTCTTCCATGCTTTTATGTTAATAGCTATTTCTATATGCTGGAGGATACAAACCCTTCTGGATACAAGCCCTTTAGGATATTCTCCTCCTGCCCCTTACTACCACCCAGTCGTTAAAGGGAAAGACACATGAGTTTCCTTATGTTTGATTAAATGTATTTTAAGTCCTGAAATATGAAGAGGACCAATTATAGCAGCCTTCTCTATTGTTTTCAAAAAAATCCATCTGAGTCCTACTTCATTTAGCGCCTAACCGGAGAACCTATTACATAGTTTTCAGTAACTCATGGTTTTAATAGCTATAGTGTCTTAACAGATATTTCTGTATACCTCCTGTTACTAATTTCTTCTCTTTGTTCAGTAAAACAAACGTATTTTTAAAAAGTGTTTCTTATGAGCCAGGCACAGTGATGGACACCTATAATCCCAGCAACTCAGGAGGCTGAGGCAGAAGGATCCTGAGTTTAAGGCCAGCCTCAGCAATTTAGTGAGACACTGTCTCAAAAAAAAAAAAAAAATGCCTGGTGATATAAGTCAGTGATAGAGTACCTCTGGATTCTATCTCCAGTATTACAGAATCAATCGATGATCCAAATTAAGTAGAATTTGAAATATTTACTTCACTGAGAGCTGATGAATGTTCTCAATTTAAAAATTCAACACTATAAACAAAAACCAATTGACCTTATAATCATTCTTTGTTGTCTTTAATACTGGCTTTATATGTGAGGTCTTTAGATTCCTTTTTTTAAAATTTTTTTCAGTTGTAGATGGACACGATACCTTTATTTTATTTACTTATTTTTATATGGTGCCAAGGATCTAACACAGTGCCTCATGTGTGCTAGGTGAGGGCTCAACCACTGAGCCACAACCCCAGCCTCTAGATTACTTTTGACAAGCTTTATCATTTAAAAAGTTGTGTTAGCCAGGTGCAGTTGCATATGCCTATAATCTCAGCTACTTGGGAGGCTGACACAAGTTGCAAATTTGAGGCCAGCCTGAGCAACTTAGGACTTATCTTAAAATTATAAGTTGGGCAGTGGGGAGGGGGAAGGACTAGGGATATAGCTCAGAAGTAGAGAAGGGGTTCCTATTAAATCCTCATTACTGCCAAAAACAAACAAAAATTTGTTGTGTACTTTTTTTTTTTAATTGACCGAAAAAAGTACATGTCTTCATTGACCATATGTGGTTGAATTGTTGTTAGGTAGCGGATCTATTGCTCACTACACAAAAAATAGAAAACAAATGTTCTTTTAAATTCTTCACTGCATGTCTGGTCAAATGTTGCTTTCCCAGGTATCTTCTTTTTAAAATAAGTTAAATCTTAGCAATTTTGGGATGAAAAATGACATTCTGACCAGGGAAGAAAGTAGATGATAATGCTTGCACTATTTAAAACTAGCCTTGATGAAATGAGGCAATTGCTGGAATTAACACTAATCTTTTCTCCTACAAAGAGCTACTAGAAATAAGACTACTTTATTTACTTTAATATTTTAATTAGCATAAACTATTGTTTTAAAGATTTCTCAGGGAGAAAAAAAAAAAAAAAACACATTGAGGAGTCAATGTGTGTTTTGATGTACATTTGAATACTTTTTATTATTCTTTCCAAAACAGACACTCCTTGAATATGCAGAGAAATGGAAAACTTCAGAAGACCCCTTACCTTTATTGGAGGTATACACAGTGGCTATACCAAAGTTTTGTTAACGCCCGACCTTATCTTACCTCTGAATGTGAAAATGTAGCATTGGTTCTGGAACGCTTGGCATTGTGAGTAGACCTTTGAGTAAATAAAAAACTGTATTTAGCTTTTTTTAAATAAAAAACTTCATCAGGTCTTATAACTTAATTTAAATAGATTATCTGTAGGGAGTCCACTGATGATATTAGAATTACTGGTATTACTTCACAATGAATTTTAATAATTATTTTTATTTTACCAACCTTTTGTTTTTCAGAAGCTGTGTTGAACTTTTATTGTGTCTGCCTGTTGAGTTATCAGATAAACAGTGGGAACAATTTCAAACACTGGTACAGGTGAGAATATTAACCTATGAAATTTAATATGAGTGTATCTTATATCAGTTTTCCTTATTCTTAAAAAATTATTTGGCCCGAACTATAAAACATATAGGTAGTGATATATATCAATTACTGCTTTTATTAACCCTGGTGTCTTGCATACTATAGATGCTCAATAAATGTTTGCTAAATGAATATATACATTAGATAGATTATGTGATTATTGCGCAAATCTTTAAATCACATAATTAGGACTTTACCAGAGCAGTAAAGGAAGACAAAAGAAAAATACTCTTATTTGGATTTAGAACAGTTTGACTATTTGCCAAAAATATGAACTATGCTTTAAAGGAATTTAACATGTCTCATTTAATTATTACGGAAACCTTTGTGGGAATAGGTATTTTTCCCCATTTTAAAGGTGAGGAAACTGAGGCTCATACTCTAAAATGTTTTATCTGCTCCAAACTTATACAGCTTATATCATAGTTTTACCAAGGTTTTTCCTTCAAAGTTCATGCTTTTCCTTGTGTATGTGAAAACATATGCTTTGTCCCTCAATGTTGTTATTCTACTTATGTATAATACTACACAATTTAACATTAAATTTTATTTGAAGCACTAGATTGTGCTGGCTATATTATTGCTTCAAGTGAATTTTGATTAATTACTTAATTTAAAAAGTATGTTCTTGGTAGCTGGTTTCAAAAGGTATAGTTCTTATTCTCTCTCTCCCTCCCTCCCTTCCTCTCCCTCTCTCCCTCTCTCCTCCCTCTTTCCCTCCTCCTCTCCCTCTTCCTCTAACCAAAGTTCTTAAAATATTTTTTTAGCATTATGTTTCTTTAAACATAATGAAGTATATTAAAGAGGATTAGCCTTACATTTTAGAAGCATGTAAAATAAACTAGTGAAATAAAATTTTCTATTTTAAACATTAAATATTAAAATGTACATCCAATGCAAGCTCCTTGAAGGTAGAATTCATCTTATTTAATACCGTAGCATTCCACGTGGTGTCCTTACACATAATAGATGCTTAATAACTTTGTTGAAATGACTTTGTCTTGTCCTGTTTGTCATATTGCAACTAACTTTTTGATCATGCAGTTTCTATTTTGGCATATTAGTACTTAGTAACTTGTGTCTTAGTTTTTTGTTTTTGTTTTTTTTTCCCATAACCCCACCTCCAGGTGTTTATTTTTAGGTAAATAATTATTTCATAACTTTTCCTTATTTGACATTCAGATAGATATACCCTACCACCAAATTTATTAAATTTTTTTATGTTACTAATTTTGTTTGCCAAATTAAGATAAACTTTTGAACTTTTCTCTTTTGAAACAAAAGTACTAGTTGTTACTTTTTCATATAGTGATTATTAAGAAGGAAATCACTCCCCCCCCCCTTTGATGGTGCTGGGGTTCAAATACAAGGCCTCACATGTTGGGCAAGTTCTCTGCCACTGAGCTACACCCCAGCCCCAGGAAATAAATGTTTAAAAACCCTGTACATTCAGCTACTGCTCAAAGAAAGTTTCTTAAAGTATTTGAACTTTGTCAAAATGAGAAGATTTTTATAATTTTGAGGAATCTTATTTTTGTTTGAATATAACATGAAGTTTTAAGAGTTTCCATGACACTTTGCTCTCATTTTAAGACTTTTTCAAGATTAGTTTATACTCGCTTAACAGCATTTATTTTATTTTCCCTGTGTTTTATTTTGTTCAAATACTTCTTTATCCCACCAGAGGATAAACCCCATAAAGGCAGGAACTAATCGCTCTCTTCACCAATACTTTACTCATAGAATGTCTCAATAAACATTTTCTGAATGAATAAAAACAATTGGTCTTGTGGATTGAAGGATATGCTGAGTGCATGAACACTTGGGACCAACTAGTAAGCAAGGTTCAGTATCATCTTTAATGTAAAATTGCCAAGGCTATGTAATGAATACATGAAAAATCATGAATTTAGTTATTTTCATAAGTTCCTTTCATGGTGTGTATATGTTGTCATTTACACCATGACACAGATCTTTCTATTACTAGTAGAAGAGGTTTGAGGAAAAAAAGGGATATAAAATGTGTAATGTCTTTTATGTTGATATTCTGATAGCTTCCTTGAGAATAAACTTTTACTTTTGGTTTAGATTTTGAGAACAATTACGTGGGCTTATTTCCATAAATACTTTATATTTATTTAAGATATACAATTGATTTCTTATCTTTGTGATTCATCTTTAAATGTCAGAAGTAAAGGCATTCACAACTTTGCAATGTGACATGAAATTTTTAAAATACAACTCTTATTTTCCAAAAGTTTAGTGTTATATTTAAAACCTGATAAGCTTGCTTTAAAAAAAAATCTGTTGTAATTCTTTGGATGTTTATTTAATATTTATAGGTAGCTCATGAAAAGCTGATGGAGAATGGCAGCTGTGAATTGCATTTTTTAGCTACTCTAGCTCAAGAGACTGGGGTGTGGAAAAACCCGGTACTGTGCACTATTCTTTCCCAGGAACCATTGGATAAGGATAAAGGTAAATTTTCTAGAGAGAGAGAAAAAAGAATTACAGACTAGAGAAAATAAATAAAGTTTGGTTGGATATAATTCATCTCAAGATGTCCGAAAAAAAGGTCCATTAATTAAATTTCATCTGAGGTACTCAAGGCACTTCACCTTTATTTTATTTGTGGGAAAGATGTATTTATAGGATTGTAGACTCTTAGAATGACAAACTGCAGTTTTTTTCTCAGTGTCTTTTCAACAGAGGGGTTGTTCCCTCTGTAACATCCTGACCTGTGGCAATCTACATAAATTATTTGATAAATTATAATCTACATAAATTATTTGATAAATTATTTGACTGATGGAGAAAGGAGAAATATGGTAGTTAAATGGTTTTCCTGAGTATAATAAGAAATCAATGCTGGAATTCTCAGGTCTTCTGTCTCTAAGATTAGTACTCATTCACAGTTTATTACTCTCATTTTATGGTGCTTTGTTGTTGGATTCCAGCTAAGCTCAAACTGTTAGGCCTCCTATTAGAAGTAGATGGCTAAATTACTTAAAATATACAGACATGCCTGTGCTCTCACACATACATATATACACACATTATATACTTAAATTATATATATCATGAAGAAAAAGCACAGTTGTCTTCGGGGTACTTTTCTTGAGATTTAGAAAAGTGTGCCCAGATTTCACCCTAACCTTTCTCAAGGTATTTGGAGAAATAAGTAAGAAGAAATTAACACATCCACAGGAATAAACCTATATTTAACACTATCTGCTTCTGTTATTTATTGCTGTTTTTCTTGTTGATTGATTGCAAACTCTATATAATTTTATGATGTGACTGCAAGTTATGAAGGCCAGGAGAAGGGAGTGTTAAGCTAATTGCTTGTGAACTCTTCTGGTACTTTGATATTTACCAAAAAAAATCCCAGCCTATGTCGAAAACTTTTCTTCAGGCAAGTCATTCCTTTCCATCTTCCCTTTCTACCATTTTCCGCATGCTATCCCAATAGTTCTAGCAGTGGTACCTGTTTCTTGGTTCTCACTAGAACTTTATTGTTAACATTTCCTTCCTTCATGAATATTCACAGATTTGCTATAGTGTTTTTAAGACTTTGGAGAAATGAAAAATCAATCTTGATTATTTAAAATAACAGTAACAATGATTTAAAAAAAAGACTCTTAGTTGGGTTTTGTTTGTTTTTTTTTCTTGTTGTTTTTTGCTTTTTTTTTTTTTTTTTTTGCTGCCTTTGCTATTTTAGATTTTATCCCTAAGAGATTAACACCAGTGTGTTTTATTTCTAGCATCAAATTGTGCTTTCTAATCTTCTCAGCTTTTGGAAGTGTTGGGTGTGATAGTATGTCAAATTACTTTGTATAGTTTCTAACAGTTTGGAAAGTGCTTTTATGTGCAAGGTTTAATTTAATCTCCACAATAATCCTGTGATAAAGTTAGGATCTTTATTGTTTCTTTTCTGTATTTTATAGATGAGATAAGAGGCTCAAAAAGATTAGTTGTCTTTTCAGTATCACATTGTAGTGATGAGATGCAGAACCAGATCTTCAGCTTCAACCTGATGCACCTAGCCTAATGAAATAAAATTGCACCTAACCTAAGTAATTTTTTCCCTTGTCAGTTTCCAAATAGCATTACTACTAAAACAGGAAAAAGGAACCTTTACCTTATCAGAGATTAAAACTTACTTGCTTAATTTCCTTACTTGTTTTGAATGTACCTAACACTGTATCTGTTAACAAATGTTTCTGCCTGTCTCTTTGCTGCTTTGTTTCTTGATCTTCATCTGACATAGCCACTGGAATAATTTGAACTCTAGAGCCAGGAGGGGTTTCTACAAAGCAGATTATAGGTAGCCAGATTCTAACAGAGTTTTTGAAGCAACCAGAGAGTGTTATTTGAGAGACTTTGTAACCATAATCTTTACTTGGTTCTCTGTTAATTTAGAATGTTTCTTTGGTGAATAATTACATAAACCAGAAGCATATGTTTATTTCCTTCTGGGAAAAAATTGAAGGAATTAACTTTTTGTGTCTGCATACCACTTTATTTACATTTTCAAATTTGGTGGTGCAAGAATGGGGGAACTTATCGCTCTTGTATTCTGTATCTTGCCCCTTGATTTAGCTTAAATCTAGCCTATCTAAATTAAAAGTTAAGAGCAAGCCATGCATGGTGGCTTATAATCCCAGCAACTTGGAAGACTGAGGCAGGAGGATCATGAGTTCAAAGCCAGTCTCAAAAACTTAGCAAGGCCCTAAGCAATTTAGTGAGACCCTGTCTCAAAATTAAAAAACATAAAAGGGCTGGGGATGTTGCTCAGTGGTTAAGCACCCCTGAGTTGACAGAATAATGAGTCTGCCTATAAAGCTTGTGCTTATAGTTTGTTACTAGTGAAACCGTTGATGTTTTGAGGTAGTATTTGAACATTGGATAATCCACTTAATCCTTTTGGTTTTAATTCAGTTTTTTTAATTGTTTAAATTTGGACTTGCTAAATTCCATCTAAACTAAGAAAATGCTCTTTAGTTTGGAAAAGTGTGAGTAGGTAGGACTCAAAATTAAAGATGCTGGTTTTACTTTAATGTTTTAGCATTCCTTAAATGAGGTAACTAATAATTAAACCAATATAAGTCAAGTAGATGGTTTTGAATATCTGAGAAATTTTTTGTTTACTTAACGTGTCTTTCTGTAGTCATAGTCTCTGAATTGAAAAGGTATTAGTACTCAGTTATTTCCTACCCAATTTTAACTCCTTTTTAAAAAGGCATCACTGAAAAATAAAATCATATTGATCAATTTGGGGACTACCATCATACATGCCTAGTTATCTTTTTTAATGTAGACTGAAAACCTTCCTGATGTGGCATGATTTTAAACCTACAGTCATGTTTTCTTATCTTCAAGTACGTTTTATGTTTTTTATTTTCTTTAATGTGTAATTCTCAGCACTTACTCTGTATTTTAAATATGATTTGGTGAGCTTTATATCAGTGATACCTCACTCCCTTCATCCTATTTAAACTTAAGTTAGACAACATTACCATTTGGGTAACCATGTTATTCTCACAACTCAAAGAGGTTACTAAAATCACATACACAATATTTTTTTAAACAAATACTACTGTTAAATCATATTTCTCACATTTTAATTTTATTTTTATTTGTTTACCTTTAGTACACAAGTTTACTTTTTCTGTTAAGTTTTACTATATTTTATCCATTTTGTCTCTCCAGTTTGTCAAGATTCTTTTGAATCCTGTTTGTTATTCAAGGTTTTTGTCCTTCCCAATTTCCTTTTATTAGCAACCTTACTACTTACACCCTCTTGGCATCCACGTCTTTGATTATAACCATAAAAAGGTCATATCCAGAAATAGGCTCTTGGATACTTATAGAATTCTCTCACTTTCTTTCATTCCTTTTACCCTTTAACTACTATTTTATCAAATGTACCTGTTTTTTCTTACATCTAGCCCGTAAGTGCTGCTTTTTTTTTTTTTAAATAAACATTTGCAGAAAGACCATAACCAGTATTTGATTAAGTTCTCTTAAGTAAAAATGTTTAATATGGAAGTTAGTTTGACCTAATTTATTATTTTTATTTACCCTTTTATTTTAGAATAGATTTAGAGTTGCAAAATAATTATAAATCATTTCCTATATAACCTACACCCAGTTTCCACTATTTAATACCTTACATTAGTATGGTACATTTGTCACAATTAATAAACCAATATTGATATTTATTAATTTAAGTCCTTACTATCCATATTTCCTTATTTTTTATATAATGTCCTTTTTCTGTTCCAGGATCCATCCAGGATTCCACATTACATTTAGTCGTCATGTCTCCTTAGGCTCCTCTTGGCTGTGACAGTTTTTCAGACTTTCCTTGTTTTTGATGGCCTTGACAGTTTTGAGGAGTACTGGTCAGGTATTTTGTAGAGTGTCCCTCAGTTGGGATTTGTCTGATATTGTTCTTATGATTAGACTGGGGTTTGGGAAGAAAGACCACAGAGGTAAAGTGCCATTGTCTTCACATTATGTCAAGGGTACATATTATCAACATGACTTATCCCCATTGATGTGAACATTGACTACCTAGTGAGGTAGTACGTGTCAGATTTCTCCACTGTAAGTTACTCTTCCTCACTGCCTTTCATGCTGTGCCCTTTGAAGGAAGTTACTATGTCAGCCCACACCTAAAGGTGGGAAGTTATCTTCCATCTTTTTAAGGGAGTAGTATATATCAACATCAATAGAATTCCACACAGATTCCCCCACACACATTTATTTATTTACTCAATTATTTATTTATAACAATATGGAGTCATGGAAATTTATTTTATAGTTTGGTCATAACCCTGAACTACTTTATTTCGTCATTCAAGTTATTTCAGCTTTCCCTAGTGGGAGCTCCTTCATTTGACTCCTGAATCCCATTGACATAACTCTATTTTCATGGTTTTTGTTATAATTATTTTCCAGCTTCCTGTCATTGTAAGATGTTGCAGGCTTGTCTTACACATTTCTTGACTCAGTTGTAGAATTGGCCGTTTTTCCAAGGAACCCTGGTTCCTTTTTTTGGAGAATGGTATTAGAAACCAAGATATGGTACCTGAGTATATTTCTTTCTATTTTGGTGTCATTTCTTCTAGGTTCTCTCAGTGGACAGATCAAAGAAATATGTTTGTGTACTACCATGTATACATACATATCTATAAATATTTGTAGAGTTACCAGCTATTACCTATGTTGAATCAAATTTTAGTTCATTCTGTTGTTTCCTACTGCACTCCATTACCATAAGGATCATTCTAGCCTTCCCACTTTGCTTATCTCTAACCACTAACAGCAATAGAAGGTCGTGTAATTGGAAGCCTTTTCAGTCTGGCTTCTCCTTCCATTGGTCATCCATTCAATCCTAGAGTACGAGAAGAGTGATTTCAGAATTGATAACTCGTACCCTTGTGAGAAACAGTTTTGTCATTTAGAATACAGTGCTTTTGTAAAGTTCCTTTTCCTTTTTTCAAGCACAGTCCACTCATTTCTAAAATCATTTGGGTCCACATCTTATTTTTCTTATCCTTTCAGTGAGACTTTTCATACATTTGTAATACAGTTAGATTTTTTCGTCTGTATTCCATCCAGAGCTGTCCCAACCTCCTAAAGTTTAAACATTTGTATACCTTAAGATTCCCCTTTATACTTTAAAGTTCTATGGGTTTTGACAAATGCATAGTATCATGCATCCACCCATATCAACTGTGTTTCACCTATTCAACCTTCTCTTAAAAATCTGACAATAGCCAGGCGCAGTGGCACACACCTGTCATCCCAGCAGCTCGGGGAGGCCAAGGCAGGAGGATCTTGAATTCAAAGCCAGCCTCAACAAAAGTGAGATGCTAAGCAACTGAGTGAGATCCTGTCTCTAAATAAAATACAAAATAGGGCTGGGGATGTGACTCAGTGTTTGAGTGTCCCTGAGTTCAATCCCCAGTATCCCACCCCCCAAAATCTGACAATAACTAATTTATTTGCCATCTCTGTAGTTTTGCATTTTCATTCTGGCTTCTTCTAGTTAGCAGTATACATTTAACGTTCATCTGTATCTTTATATGGGTTAATAATTCATCTGTTTTTAATATGGAATGGTATTTCATTGTAGGAATGTTTATCCATTCACATATTAAAAGATATATTGTTTGCTAATATTTTTGGTGATATGAATAAAACTGCTATAAACATTTGCTTGCAAGTTTTTTGTGGATGTTAAGTTTTCACTTCAGTAGGGTTACTATGTATGGTAAGACTGCACTTAACTTTCTAAGAAACTCTCTATCTTTGAAAGTGCCTGTACTGTTTTGTATAGAATCCTCTCATTTCTAAATTTATTAGAAATTATTTTATTTTTCTCTTCCCTTTCAATGAGACTTTTTGCATACAGGGAATACAGTTAGATTCTTTGGTCACATTCTGTATTCCACCCAAGGCTATCCCATATCCCAGTCTCCTAAACTGTCCCAACCTCCTCAGCAGTGAATAATTCCTATTGCTCCAGACCTTCACCAGTGTTTGGTAGTGTCTGTTTCTTGGTCTTTTAGCCATCCTTATACACACATAGTGGTAGCAGATTGCTTTAATTTTCTGTTTCTCTAATGATAAATTATATTAAACATCTTTTCATACTCATATTTGCCATCTGTATATCTTTAGTGAAGCAGATGTTCAGCTCTTTTGCCTATTTTTTAATTGGGTTGTTTTCTTATTGAGTTTTAACAGTTGTTTGTATATTTCGGATGCAGTCCTACTCAGATATGTTTTGCAAATCTGTTCTTTCACTCTGGCTTGTCCCTTCTCATAATAGTGACCTATAAAGCAGAAATCCTATACTTTAATTAAATCCAATTTATCAATTTTGATTTTATAAATCATGATTTTGTTCACAACCAAATTCAACATCGTATAGATTTTTCTTTTATTTTTTTCTTAAATGTTTTATGGTTTTCCATTTTATCTTTGGTTTATGATGTTTTAAGATAATTTCTGTGAAAAGTATAACCTAATTTATGTTTAATGAATCTCTCTTGGCTCTTACTAGTAACTTATTTTTCTTAACAGTCACAAGCAATTTTTTTCTTATTTTTCCATATTTTTAAATTGGTGTATTATGTTAATCATAATAGTGGCATTTGTTACATATTTGTGTGTGCACACAGTATAACAGTATATTTTAGCCAATATCACATCCCAGTATTTCCATTCTCCCTCTCCTCCTTTTAATATACTTAATTTTAAAACTTTTATCCAGGATTATATCTCCTCATTCTACAGTTTTGCAAAGGTACCATCAACCTCATTTTGAAAATTACTTTTCCCATCGCTTTCCACTTGTTGTTTGTTGTGTTCTTTTATATCTAAAACTGAGAATGAGAAGAATTCTCCTGTTCTCTGCCACCATAAAGAGTATATAAGCCTAAGGAGTGGGTCTTTCCCAAGTACCACCACCTGTAGTTTTAATATTCTCAGCATTTCTGGTGGGCAGGTATTTAGCTTTTAGGTTTTAGCTTTACTAACATTTTACATGTATTAGTACCAGGTCTCTGACACTCATAAGTGGATCCTTGGTCCTGAGTCGGCTATTCCTTCTATCATATATGTCATTCTAAAATATTAACTTACAACTGGGTGTGGTGGCACATGCCTTTAATTCCAGTTCTTGAGGAGGCAGAGGTGGGGGTTCCCAAGTGTGAGGCCAGCCTGGACAACTTAGCAAGACCCTGTCTCAAAATAAAATTTTGAAAAGGTGGTAGCATGCCTGTCTAGCATGTGCAAGGGCCTTGGGTTCAGTCCCCAGCACCACAAAGCAAATAAACTTAGCACTCCCTCTGATGGTCACATTGAATTTTTTAGGCACTTTCCCCTCTACTTCTGTATTGGGACAATTTGTAGTTGCATAAATTGAATTCTGTTAATCCTTTCTCGAACCTTGAACCCTGCAGTTCTCTCTAGCCTCCCACCCTTAGAACCTTTTGCCTTTCAAAGGAAATTTCTAAAACTTAAAACTTGTCTAAGCATTGTTTTCACCTGTTAGCTGTCAAGAGTAGTGCAGCTATAAACATGGGAATACAGGTATCTCTGAGACCAATTCTTTTGGGCATATACCCCAAAATGGGATAGATGGATTATATGGTAGTTAAGTTTTTTATTTTTTTTGAGGAGCTGCTCTGCTGTTTTCTGTAGAGGTTATACCATTTTACAATTCCATTAACATTGCATAAAATTCCAGTTTCTCCACATCTTCAAGAACACTTTTTTTCACAGTTGCTATTCTATTGAGTATAAGATGATTTCTTATTATGCTTTTGATTTGTAGTTCTTTGATGATTCGTTAACCATCTTTTATCATCTTTTTGGAAGATACCTATTCAAGTCCATAGATAATTTTTGATCATTTTTTTTTCTTTGAGTTACAAAAGTTTTCTATATATTCTGGATATTAATACCTATCTTATAATCTGCAAATGTTTTCTCCCATATCATAGGCTGCCATGTTATTCTGTTCATTGTGTCCTTCACTGCATGAAAGTTTGTTTGATATCATCCCATTTGTCTTTTTAAAAATTTTTAAAATTGTTCTAATTAGTTATACATGACAGAACACATTTATGCATTTCAATAAATCATACATAAATGGAGTATAATTTCTTATTTTTCTGATTGTACATATTGTAGGATCACATCAGTCATGCAGTTATATGTGTACGTAAAGTAATAATGTCTGTTTCACTCTAGTATCCTTCCTACCCCTATGCCCCTTCCCCCCACTTCACTCCCTCCTACCTAATCTAAAGTAACTTTATTCTTCTCTAGCGTTCCCCCCCGCCATTGTGAATTACCATCCATATATCAGAGAAAACATTCGGCCTTTGGTTTTTTGGGTTTGGCTTATTTCACATAGCATGATCTTCTCTAATCTTTGCTTTTGTTGAGTAAGCCTTTTGACATTTAACTAGACAAGAAATTATTGTCTAGTTAAATGTCATAAAGTATCTCCTCTGATTTCTTCTACAAGTTTTACAGTTTGGGGTCTTAACATTTAGGTCTTTAGTGCACTTGAATGAACTTCAATCTTTTGATACCTAGTTTTTCCAGCACCACTTATTGAACAGACTCTCTTTTTTTCCACTGAATTGTCTTAACAGTCTTCTCAAAGATCATTTGAACAAATATGCTAGGGTTTCTTTCTGGTCTCTATTCTATTGAATGGTCTCAATGTATATTTTTACACCAGTGTTACATTTTTTGATTACTCCATATTTATATTTTGCAGTCAGAACATGTGGTACCTTCAACTTTGATGTTCCTTGACAAGTAATTTTGGCTATGAGGGGTTTCTTGTGATTGAATATGAAAAACTACCGTTGAGATATAAATAGGAATTGTGTTGAATCTGTAGATTCTTTGGATAGTATGGATATCTTAACATTATTAATTCTTCCAATCTGTGAACAGAGACTATCTTTCCAGTTATTTATGTTGTCTTTAATTTCTTTTAGCAGCATTTTATAGTCTTTTTTGTATAAGTCTTTCATGTTATAGTTAGGTTTGTTAAGTATTTTATGATTTTTGATGCTATTGTAAATGAACACTTCAGATTTTTCATTGTTAGCATATAGAAGTGCACCTTATTTTTGTATGTTTCTATATTCTGCAACTTTGTTGAATTTGTTAGTTTTAGTAGTTTTTTTTTTTTTTTTTTTTTTTTTTTTTTTTTTAATAGAATCTTTAGGGATTTCTACCTGTAAGATCATGTCATCTGCTAAGAGACAATTTTCTTTTTTCCTTTCCAGTTTGGAGCCTTTTATTTACTTTTCTCAACTGATTCCCAAATGGTTTGTAAGAGAAAGTACTAATTATATATTTTTTTAGAGGAATAGTTGATGAAGATTCATATAGGCTATGGTGAGAATTTGGAAATTTACCTTTGAAAGCAAGGGAAAGCCACTCAAATGTTTTTTTAAAAGAGAAAACAATCAAATACGTACTTTAAAAACTGATCTAAGTACTATGGGTGCTAGTGGAGAAGTGGTAGAGGGGGAAGAGTTGATGCAGAAAACTAGCAGACAGCTACTAGGTGGTCTGATTAGGGATTTGGTCTGGAGAGAAAATGAGAGGGGGCAGTAGAGGAAAAGTGAATATCAAGTAGAATGGCAGAACTAGATAATGGGATGGATATATAGGTTGATGTATTCATAAGAGAGCATTTTTAAGTCAGTTCTTAAGTTAGTGACTTAAACACAACCAAGTAGATTGGAATGTAGAAGTGACACATCCTGTGGTATAGAGATTTTTGTATGCTTTCTAGAGTTGCTAGAAAGGCAGTTATATGTAATCTGGTCATGGAACTGTACACTGAGTAAGTTGTCTTTGTTTTGGGGGGGAATTCAAGAGTCTAGGATGAGCTGTGTTACATAGCACACAGTGTTCATGCAATGATTTATTTATCTCAAAAATTTATAAATTGTAGTGTATTTAAAGTTAATTGTTGAGCTTTAATGTACAAACTAATATTTTCTTATTTAGTGTATAAAAGTGGTATTTTATGGGGGAAAAGCTATTTTTACTTTACATGTATTTACGTTGCCATTTTGTGTCATCCAGCCCTCTTGATAGTCTTGAATATAGTAAAACCTGCTTTTCTCATGAAGCACATACATGTAGAGAAAGTAGATAGAAAGGCACACATGAATAAAATTAAAAATATTTTTTGATTACCTGGGGTGAGAGTGGGAAAAGCAGATTAAGAGTGCAATTTGATGCATCTATTTATTCAACTATAAAGATCATAAAACTTTTTCATAAGTCTGGCAAGCACTAAAAATGGTAATCTTTGTTGCAAAGGAACTGTAAGGAAAAAATGTGTCCTAGATTTGAGAGTGTGTTGAAAGATGCAGAAGAATAGCAAAAAGAAAATCAGTGAAGGAGTAGTAGGGAGAAGAAGAGAAGGGAGGGAGAGAAGTGAGCTTTTAATGAGACTGATTTGAGTATTAGAGTGGTAATCTTTTGGTTCGTTTGAATTGTGAGCTTTAGAACATGTAATTATTTCCCTTTAAAGGCTAATTCTGTTTCACAGTTCTTTACTGCTATAATGAACCTTTAACACAGTAGTCAGAATATTTTTTTCTGGTTCCACATTTTATAAAGCCAAAAGACCCATTATTCAGGTTCTGGTTCTGTCATTAGATGGCCTTAAGACTCTAGGAAGTCACTTGCCTTCTGTGAGCCTCAGTTTACTCATCTGCCAAATGATGGAGCTGGCAAAATGATCTGTAAAGTCCCTTCTGCTCTAATAGTTTGTATTTCTTGGGAATTCATTTTGCCCTAAGTGTGGAAGTGGTTTCCCATCAGTTAAAAAAAAAAAAAAAAATTGTGATTGAAATGTTTAATATTAATTATAGTCTGAATTCATTGTTTAGCACAAAAATTATGAGGTGCAATTTGTCAGTCTAACATATGCTGCTGTATGAGATTTTTACAGACTGTATGCCATCAGTTTTTGTTAGATACTTGTCACCTTTCACATTTATTTGCCATGATCTTTCAGATTGATTATGAGTTTTTTAATGAGATTATTTTAAATAATTCTCATACTTCATCTCTGTAGAGTTTCCTTTTGAGAGAATTGTATTAGGAAATTAAAGCTGTGTTTTGTTTTAAAAAGTCAATTGCTTATTCATTGCCAAAATAACCATACTTTAATGTTGTTTTTCTTAAATCTTTCATCTAAAATCTTCACAGATTTTGCTTTAATAGTGAAACAATTGTAAAAGATATTTTTAATATACTTATTCTGATAGGATCATGTGATTCTAAAAAATAAAAGTATTGCTTCTTATTTCAATAAGATATATAGCTAGAGGCCCCATTAATTTAGGTGTTTGGTTTGTCTGTGTTGAGTTTTTAAAATTGTTTTGTTTAGTCTAATGTAAAAGAGTAGAAGATGTTTACAGAGTTCTAGACTTCAAAGAAATGAAATTTGAGATCCTGTGTTAAATTGCTCATAGGCTCATGGTTTTAATACTGAGGAGCCATGATTATAGATTGTACTTTATACAAAAATTTTTTTCATAGTAAAATGGAGTACAATTAGATAGAAAAATAAAGGTAATAGAGAGGAGTACTGAATGTTTAAAGAAGAAAAAATCATCTGTCATTTTCCATCTGTTAATTGGCAAATGATTTGTTAGAGATATCTTCTGGTCTGTTCACAGGAAGATAAAATAATGTGTTTTATTTATAGGGCATTTTAAGTTTTATTGCAAAAAGCTTTCCAAACATTTCAGACTAGCCATCACCAAATAAATACTTCAACATAATTTCCATCCTGGTAAAGAAAACTTAGGGAAATTTTTTAAAATTTATACTTGTTGAAACTTAAATTCTCTTTCATAAATTGAAAAAATAAAAATTCTTATATGTAGATAACCAAGAAAACTTTAGGAAATTCACAGATTTGAATGGAAATCTATTATGCATAAGTGAATCTCGGGCATATATTGAGGTTTATCAATTGAGGTTTATCAATTGTGTTATTTTAAAAATAACACAAACTGAAGTTTTAAGGGATTTGTCTCTTGACAAACTTTTCCTTATTATTTTCTGAAAATACTTAAATTCATTCTAGAACATCTATTAAGAAAAGATAGATTTCATCATTGTAAAATTAAAAGCACATCATCATTACT
Source organism: Sciurus carolinensis (assembly GCF_902686445.1). Taxonomy (NCBI): domain Eukaryota; kingdom Metazoa; phylum Chordata; class Mammalia; order Rodentia; family Sciuridae; genus Sciurus; species Sciurus carolinensis. Next base: position 74,816,740 of record NC_062219.1, on the reverse strand, counting down.
GAACAACATATTAGTTGAATGTCTTCTTTTAGAATATCCAAATATCCTTTGTGATTGCCCGACTAATTATGTAATGCCCTAGTATTACAAATTTTAGGGATACTAACTTCGGTTATTAAAGAATAACTGCTATGGGAAGAAGAATTTAGTATGATTTTAATAATACCAGCTATTAGAATTTAATGCACAATTATTTTTATCATGAAGAAGTTTATTTAACTCATTCCAAATGATACACCAAGGGGCAAAAAAATGGAATGCAACTTTAAAAAGTTAGCAGTATAATCTCTTCTTGCTTATAAGGTCAAGTATTTTGTGATAGCCTTACTGGCAGTAATGAAAAATCGCAAGAAAAAGAGTTTTAGTTTCTATCTTACAAAAAATATTCCTTAAAAGTATTTGTATTGCAAACGAATTATTATCAAATGTTAATAATCTATTATGTCTTGTTTTTTAAAGTGAATGAATTTTTAGCTTTTGAGGGTCCCATCTTGTTGGATATGAGAATTAAACATCTAATCAAAACAAATCAGTTAAGTCAAGCAACTGCTCTAGCAAAGCTGTGTTCTGACCATCCAGAGATTGGTACAAAAGGTAGTTTTAAGCAAACTTACCTTGTCTGTCTTTGCACATCATCACCAAATGAAAAGTTAATCGAAGAGGTGAGTATATTTTTTTGTTAGTAATTATTTTTTGAAGTGGAGAAATTAATTTTTAATTAGAATAGATGTCTTTGACTTCCCTTTCTTGTAAACAGTTAAGGGACCATTATTTGTCTATCTTATTGTTGTGTTGTATACTCCCTGGTAGTAGCAACTTTCTTTGAAGCAACTTTCAGAATTATATGTAAACCGATTGCCTCTAGCTTCTATTTGAAATAATGTGGATCTTTTAAATGCTTTGGCTAAATTAAGAAAAAGATGGTGTAGCTTAATAGTTTAGTAGAATATTTATATTTGGCAGTATTTCGACCATAAGTTCAGGTTTATCTGGCTTCAGGATACTTGCAGATCTTTTTAACTGACTAATTTAACAGGGAAAGTATTCCTTAAAAGAAATCATAAGTTCTCTTTATACATAGAATATATAATATATAAAGAGATGTAATCTTTTTAAAAGTAAATATTTTATTTGCATATTTAATGTAAAAATTTATATTTTCTTTGTGAGACATGATCCTATATTTTAGTTTGGTATAGGTCACAATATTAATTTATTTATGTTTTATAACTGAGAGTAGACTCATTATCCAAATGGGAATTTTGCATTTTGAAAGACAACTTGAAAACGAAGTTGGAGGTATAGTAGGAGAATTAAAAGTTGATGTATAACAACTTGTATTTAAAGAGTTTAGATAAAGAAAAAAAATACTACACTAAACAGTATTCTGTGAGCTCTGATTGTGTACATGTCTTGTATCTCTAATAGATATATTGGTTGCCTCCAGAGCAGTAGAGAGAGAACAAAAAATGGATTGTAGGATAGACTTAAGATGTATTAAGGGTACTGCTGAGGTATGTGGCAGAGAAGACAATTAGAGCATGTATGATCCCCTGAGGACATAGAGATTATAATCAAAGTTTAGAAGTAAGATAACCTCAAACAGAAAACTGAATGCCTGGGTGAGGTTAGACATTATAAATATATAGTGGATGTATGGTTTTTCTTGAGAAAAATTGAAATTTTTCTTCCTCACTTGAGAAAGTGAGGAAGCAGGTAATAGGCTTGGATCAAAATAAGAACGGATGTTGGATGTAGTGAGGATATTGAGAATACTGGGATGAGTTCTATGTTTGGTAATTTCTAGTGTTTGGATGGAGTAGAACTGTATTCTTTAGGATATTATTCTATTAGTTTGGGCATTGACTATTCTATGGATTTGTTTTTTCTTATGATTTTTCTTTTTCTTTCTTATGATTTTTCCAGGTAATTTGCTTTTTAAATTTCTGTGCATCAGGTGGGGATCCAGCTCAGTGGTAGAGCACTTGCCTGGCATGTGTAAGACCCTGGGTTTGATCCCCAGTACCATCAAAGAAAGAAAGAATGAACGATAGATAGACAGACACATCAGAGCAAAATTGAAGATTGAAGGGTTTTTTTGTTCAAAGTAACTAGACAAATAAACAGATTCATAAAATTTCTTGAAAAAGTCTTTGAAATGTATGTAGCATCATTTTTGTTAAGTACACAATGTGTGCTTTGTAGGCACTGGGGAGTAAAGGTGAGTAAGGGATAGACCCTGCCCTAAAGAAGCATACCTTCTAGTAGGAAAGTATCCAAACAGATGGTTGTTGGATTTACTTTGAAGTTGAAGTCTGTGATTTTGTAAGTTCAAGTAAAAATTTGTATTTCTAGCTCTCTGAATAATCAGATCTTGAAATACTAAACCTCAATTCCCCTTTGGTTTAATTATCCAGAGTTGAGTAGCAGCAACCCAACCTGCTCTGTGAGATACTTAGGAAATTCTGTGTGAGGACCATAGCTTCCTCTAATGTCATTCGAAAGAACTTTTGTTTTTAAATCCCTTCTCTTGTTAAGCACGTAAATTAAGATTGTTTTCATGTTCTGAAGCAAAATCGCTAAGGTTACTGAGTATTTCATCCAGGAAAAAAAAGCTTGATAGTGCAGAACAGGTTAGGGTATGAATAAATTTCTTGCTTAAAAGTCCCCTTTCCTTAAAGATTATTTGGTTACTCTTTTATGTTTGCATTACAAATACTGGAAGCTTGCTCTTAAATGTACCTCGTGAGGTAAGTGAATTAATATTGGCTGTCTCTGAGGCCCATTATTTTTGCACTTTAGAACAGTTGCCCAAAGACATTGCCCCTTTTAGAATGGGTATACTTACACATATATGTTCTCTCTTCCCTTTCTCCCTTCTTCTCCATATTATTCATTTGCTTTACTTTTGACTGGTTCTATAAGCATGAGTTTTTTAATCTGTCTTGTAAGCATTTGAGTTTTTTTTGAACCTGTTCCTCAGGGGACAGATTTTGTTAGAAGGGATTGAAGGTCCTTCTGAGGAATCCTCATGCAAGTGATCCAGTAGGTGAGGGATTGACTATTCCCAAGGACCCTTTGAGTTTGATAGAAGTAGCAGCTAGATGTCAAAGGGAGGGGCTGGGAGAAGTGAGTGTTCATCTGGCTTCTCTGGAAGAAAAGAGTTCTGGTCTGAATGCTTAGTATAGGTAGTTTAAAAGTAAAGTTGGCAGTGTTTTGTTGAGTTTAGATCCAATATTTCTGTTGGTTTTTATCTTTAAAATAAACATAAAAGTAAATTTTTCTCTTTTCTATCTTTAATCATCTATTTTTTCCTTTTTTTTTTTTTTTTTTGGTCTAATTTTCTAATCATTTTCTCATTTAACACATCCCAAGATAATCATTAAGTTTGAAATTTGATATATAAAGTATCGTGGGAGGTTTTTTTGTTTTGTTTTGTTTTGTTTTTGTTTTTTTACATTTTCCTATGCATGTACATATTTTTTAATGTACTTAAGACCACGTACTCATGGCCTGGCTGCTAGACACTTTCCTCCTTTTCATTGACATCTTCTCATTTCATTTCATCCTCATTCTTTCTCATGGATGCATAATCTTATCATATGGATTTGTAGTATCTTTAACCAGACCGCTGGACACTTAGCTTGTGTTGTACATACATTCTTACATCCTTTTTGGAAGTATACTGGTAGGATAAATTCCTGGAAGTGGAATTGTTGGATCCAAAAATCTATGCATTTTAAATCAGTAGGGTCAAACTGTCATTCAAAAAAGATAATGAGGTGGGAGGGGTGGGGGGGAGGGGAAAAATATAATAAACATCATTACCCTATGTAAACATAAAAAAAAAATAATAAAAAAAAATAAAAAAATAAAAAAAAAAAGCCAAAAAAAAAAAATATGGATGGTTTATTAACTCAAGTAATGCTCAAATATAAAAAAACAGTAAATTGAATGTATGATGGAAAAAAAAAAAAAGATAATGACAATTTATGCTTAAAAAAAGAACTGTTATGACATTTTTTTTCTTTACTAACACTAGAGATTTTTAGCCTTTTAAATATTTGCTAGCCCAAGAGTTGAAAAATAATAACTCATGGTTTCATTTGCATTTTCTTAGTTATGATACTGTTCTTTTCTATACTGAAAATGATTTTGTTTTGATAAGCACATCAAATAGTCTTAAAACTATTCTTGAAATGTGATTGGAACCAAAACATCTTAAAGTACACTTGATAAGGATATATAAAATATTACCAAGTGTTTTATATTTTTTAATACCTTCTATAAATAGCCATATTTATAAAAGGTATTATTTATATTTTTAAATATAAAAGGTATTTATATTTTTAAATGATTTTTCTGTATTACAAAGAGGTTGAGCATAGTATGTCTTATAACAAATAGATTATTTTAATTGGTTTTAAATATTTAATTTGGAGTTCTAAATTTTCTGGTATCTAAAAGTTTGCCCATTTCCCAAAACAATACAGGATAGTTCCTACCTATATAGTTTAATATATTGGCAATTCATGAATTGTGCTGCCTTAGATTTTTTAAAACAATTCTTGTTTATTGCTGGCCATATTTTACTTTTTATCATTTTAAATCCATCCATTCATTAGTTTAAATATAGTTTCATCATTCTTGCCATTATCTTTATCATATTATTTTCAAGAGGGTCTTGTGGTAAATCAAGGAAGCAGATGCTCTCAAATGTACTGTAAAAGTTGTTTCATTAGTATGCTACAAAAAAAAATGAAGTTTTCTATGTATTTGAATATGGCAAATTTTTCATTTGGGGTTTTATATATACACACATGTACACGTACGTGTTCACATAAATAAGTACACATTGGTGATCACACACTACTTTTAAATAGTATAATAAGCTAATGAGGGTAATTCCATTGGAGAAATAAAATTTTCTTATAAATAGTATACACATTTGGTGCCACCTGAACATCCAACAGAAATTACTTAGGTTTGAGAAGAACAATAGAACTGATCATTCATAATAAATCAGACTTTTAAGAAATAAGGATTTGTTTTAAATCTGAACAAATAAATCTATATTTAGCAATATAAGACCTCAGTATGCTTGTCCATATAGAATTTGGGAAAGTGTACAGACCATGAAGCTAAACCTGGGTTGAAATACTTGACTTTGGCATTAAATGTATAACTTTGAGCAAGTAACTTAACCCCTAAGCCTGTTTTCTAAAAGTAGTATAGTTATCCCTAATCAGAAAATCTAAATCTGAAATGCTCCAAAATCTGTTATAACTCTTGAACACTAACATAAATGGAAAATTCCTCACCTGATCATGTGACAGATCAAACACAGGTTATTATAAAAATATTATAGAAAATTACCTTCAGGCTATGTGTATAACGTTTTTATGATACATAAAGAAATTCCATATTCAGATTTCATTCCTAACTCCAAGGCAGATATCTAAAAATCCAAAATCTGAAACACTCCAGATTCCAAACTGGACACCAGGTATCTAAACTGGATAAGGGACAACTCATCCTGTTCCACACAAGCTCTTGTATGGAATAGCAGTGCTGTTTCTGAAGTAATTGGCACTAATAAATAGTAGTTATTATTGTTAACATTTTATGAAAAAGTAAAAATATAAACTTTTGGGGGTTGACTTAACTAACATATATCAGGGTAACTGTTTAAAGTTTAACACAACTTTTTGGCCTTGGGGGTACAGCTTAGTGACAGAGCATTTGCCTGTCATATGTAAGGTCCTCAGTTCAACCCCCAGCCCTGCAAAAGTAGTAATGACAATAGTACATGATATAGTAGACTATGAAGGAAGCTTCAAATTTCAAAAAATAATTAGATCATAAAGTTAATACAACCTTTTTAAAAAATTTTTTAGTTGTCAATGAACTGTTATTTATTTATATGCAGTGCTGAGACTCGAACCCAGTACCTCACACATGCTACCTAAGTACTCTACCACTGAGCCACAACCTCAGCCAATACAACTTTTAATAAAAGATAATGTGATGAAATGGCAAGAGCTTGGGTCTTTGTGAGTTAGGCATGGTTTGTTTTATGGCAGTACCTTTTAACTGTTTTAAGTTACACAAATTATGTATAACTTTTAACCCCCACATTCATTACATATAAAATACTAATGAAAATATCTAGTGGGAAAGTTAAAATTATATAATGTATGTTAAATGTCTGACAATGTGTTTAATATTGTAGCTGTTTTAAAATATTTATTGTATAAACGTATATATTCTTTTTGATTAAATGGCATTGCTTCTAGATGAAGATCTGTTAGAAATTGACAGAGAAGTACTGGAAAGATCACTGCACCAAGATGTACCAAGACAGTTTCAGTCTTCACTCTGAATCTGATACTAACTGTATTAATCTTTCTGTTCTGTAGAACACAATGATTTGTGGCTTGTATGCTGTTCATCATACCCCTTGTCTTATAGCAAATGCCTGTAGAGATCATAGGTCCATATCATTGTAATGAGGTAGTATTAATTGTTTATAGATGGGAGTGTATCATTAAACAAAGCAAGTTGCCTTTGTCTAAGGTATATATATTATATATATGTATATATGTATGGCTGTTGGAAAACTTAGAAATGGAGGAAGTTTATGTGAAAAGCAAAATATTGGAAATTTATAGAAAATATAGAGGAAAATGAGGTGAACTTATTTTAAAAGTAGTATGACTATAAAATGTTTTGTATTATATCCCCCTCTCTTAGCTGAATAGACCCTAAGTTTATTGGTCTGTATCTGGTATAACCCTCTCTTTTTACTGGGTCTAATGCTTATTTAGATCAGTGAATAAAAGTGAAAGTATTGCAGTGTTTCTTTTTAAGTATCATGGATCTGACTTAATGAGTTAAAAAGTGCTTGTAATTAAGTTATTTGTTTATTAAACATAGTAATTCTTAAAATAACTATTTTCCTGTGTTTAATACTCTCTCAGAATTGCTGCATTAGTTTTTACTAACTCTGAGGAAAGATTTTTTTTAATACAGCCCAATTTTTGTCCTAGTAATGACCAATTATGACTTGATAGTATATGAGTAAATGAAAATTATTTGTAGATACCTAATGAAAAATTTAAAGTGTATTTTATATTTAATGTATATACATACTTGTGTGTGTCCCCTAATAGAAAGCCATTTTATTTCATGTTTCTATTTCCTTTCTCTGTAGATTTCAGAAGTTGATTGCAAAGATGCACTAGAAATGATCTGTAACTTAGAATCTGAAGGTGATGAAAAAAGTGCTCTTGTTTTATGTACTGCATTTTTATCACGTCAGCTTCAACAAGGAGATATGTACTGTGCTTGGTGAGTTGATTTTCTTTTTTAAAGAAAAATTTGTTAAATAGACTACAAAATAGGTATCAAGAATTCAGATAGGATTATTTTTGAAGTCTTTTTGTCTTAGCAAATTGATCATCAAATAGTTCATGTTTTAACTTTTAAAACTTTTTTGTGTTAAGTACCACACAATTCCTTAAGCAAGCATATGTGTAATGACCGTCTGGTTATCAAACTTTTAAATATTGAACTCTGAAAGGCTTATTTTGTTCTAATGCCACCATTAAAAAAATTTAGCTATATAAAACAATCTGTGATTCAATGTATTTTTTTCCTTGCTACCTCTTATATATGGAAATAGTTCATTTTCTGTATATGAGAAATCATTCAGCTTTGCTAACTTCATGTTCCCCTTCAGTACATGCTGCCTGGTATGGTGCACTTACAAGTGGGCATAACTTGTTAATATATAATCCTTTGGGAGGCAGGCTGTAAGTTAAAAAGATCTTTACTGAAGTTAACGTAGAAGAAGACCAGTGGCCTTTGTGTTAACCAAGACTGACAATTTATCTAGTCAACAGCATAGTCTTTAGTGTTGTGTTGGTATTGTACAAATACAAAAGAAAAATTGTTTGTAACATTCTGACATTCAAGAATATTTATGAAGTGACACATGACATACAAACGAATATAGAACAGGCAAGGCAAATGGTTGTGAAATCAAAGATACTAAAGTTCAAAATTATCATGGTTTTCTGAGCAGTGTAGTTTTGTTATAAAGGTAAAATCATATATGAAATACAGAGAATTGATTTTTTTTAAAGGCAGAACTATTCTGAAGGGATAATAAATAAAATGTGCAGGATATGTGGATTTCCTAGGTAAAATAAAGCATGAAAATCAATGATAACTAAGAAATTAATATGTTCTATTGGTTTATAAAAGGCATTAAAGTCTGAATTTTATGTGATATGCAAAAACAGCCTGTTAACAAAAACTCTTGAGTAAAAGGGCAACCTGGAATTTTATCTTTAAGAAACACTTGAAAACAAGCAGTTGGCAATTGGAGAATGAACAGTGAGAAAAGATAGGGGAAAGGAAGTGGCAGTACAGAATTGGGATAGAAAATCAACTAGAAAGCCAGTAAATTGTCCAGCTGGTACGTGTTGTTGGCTTCCTTATTAATGTGGCATGAGGTGAAAGAAATACCAATGAATCAGTCTCAAGGATGTTTAAAGCAGAGACTAATAGAGTCAATAATAATGATGCATTAAATTAAGAAGATGGTGAACTGGGAAGAATGTCTGTCACCCCTTTCAGATCCAGTCACATATTGCTCACAACGAGATACGAGATGCATGGTTGGAGGTGATTTCAGCATTGTTTGAATATCATAGAGTGTACTTATTCATTAAGAAGGCTACAGTGGTACTACATCATGGCTATGTAATCTTAAGGGACCACAGTTCCTTATGTGACCTGTCATTGAAACATCATTGCAAGATACATGGCTATACACAATTTAAGGTTTCCAAAGAGATTCAAGTGAAAACGTCTTACTTTGTCTTACAAGACTGGAGAAACAAAGTTACACAAAGTTAAAATTTATATAGTAAAAGTTCAGATGTGGCTTAAAGTTAACATTTATATAATTTTCTAAATCCTTGATATGTATGTGAAAATCCAGTAAGTGAGCAAATCATTCAAGTGGGTAGTAAAAAGAGTAGAGTTCTTAGGATTGGAAAAAGAGGAAATTATAATAGGAAAGAACTGTTTTGAGATCATCTGGTGAAAAAAATTGAAGTAAAATCATTGTGGAATTAACTATGGAGGACAGAAGAGACATGGGAAAGGTAAAAGAGAGACAAATTTATAGTTGGACTTTCTATGAAAAGTGTATTGTTATCGCATTTGAAATAAATTTCAAGGTTAATTTTTATCTTCAGAATTTCATTATTTTACTGGAACCAACTAGTTTCTTCTGGGTTCTTTGTCATCAATGACAAAATGACAGAATGTCTTTTATTCATTAATAATAGAAGCATTATTGGTTGATTTTAAATTTGTTAGAAGATAAATGTTTTCATTTTTGTTTTTTTTGTGATGGTCTGATTAAACCCAGGGCCTCACAAATGCTAGACAGACTTTATCACTGAGCCATTTCACCCCTAATTTTGGATGAATGCTTTTTAAAAAGTCATTATGCCCCTGATACATTATCTGTACAATCACAGACACACACACACACACACACACACACACCTTTTGCACTTTCATATTACATAGTTAAGGTTCGGATGTGGCTCAAAGTTCCCATTTATAAAATTTGTTTAAATGTTAAGTGCTTTCCAAGTAAAAGGTAAGTACTACTCTGGCATTGAAAAATATTGATCAATAAAATGAAAAATTATATCCTATTTTTTTTTAGTCTTTAGAAAATGAAGATCTATTAATCTTGCCCTTATACTTAATTCCACATGTATAATTGTATAATTAGAGTCTAAAACTAGTTTTCATTTCAAATGTAATGACTGCAATGACGTACTCCATCGATTATTATATTACTGATCTAATATTATCTTTTGAACTTTTTTTTTTTTTTAAAGGGAACTCACACTCTTTTGGAGTAAATTACAGCAAAGGGTAGAACCATCTATACAAGTGTACCTGGAACGGTGTCGTCAACTTTCTTTGTTAACGAAGACTGTATATCACATTTTCTTCCTCATTAAAGTTATTAATTCAGAGGTAAGAATAATTTAGCTCTCTTCCTAATTTCAAATATATAAATCATCTTTAATAAAAGACTAATTTATTATCTTGTCACTTCAATGATTTTTTTTCCTCCTTTCATTTAGTACTTTGGACTTTTTTTATTAATCTTTCAACACATTTGATCCAGAGAAACTTAAAAATGCAATTGAAAATGAAACACTTGCTGCTAGCCTATAGAAAAAGTAATATACATAATACCTGCATTTTTTCATTCTTTTATTTTGTCTCTAGTTCTTAATGCTACTAGTCTCTGAAAATTCAGAAAGTATAAAGAGGAGTGATTTGAGTTAACTGGGAACCCTCTTTCTTCAAAATTTCAGGAATTGTTGAAGACTGTCAGGTAGCCACTCAGATACTAATTTAAAAATAATTATTTACTTTTTAAATCTTAATTGTTCTGCAAAAGAATCAGAGCAGATAGTTTCTTGCAAATTTTAGTCTTTCCTAGACCCCTTGAAGTCAGACTTGAAAGATACAGCCTTGTCCCTAAAGATTTCATAGTCTGTTGATGAAGACAAACAACAATTACATTGTAACATAGGCCTTTCTGCTGTAGTGAAATGTTGAGACTCCTGAGAGCACATTGTTGAGCAGTCCCTGATATAAAGTGGGTGCAGAATGAATTAGAGAAGTGGGTCATTTAACCCATTTGTGTGTTTTGATATTCAAATAGTAATGGTTAGACAAGAGAGCACTACAATTCATTGTCATATAAAAAGCATATGAAGTGGCTATCAAGACAAATGAGAGAATGGAATATTTGGGAACTACAGCCTAGAATATAGGCAGGTTGGGGGAGGGGCAGAGAACCGCTAAAATAGAGAGGTCAGATTGTGAAGGCTTTTTTGTATTGCATGTTAAATTTATATTTAATTCTGAAATGCCTAGGTAACCTTTAAAATTTTTTAAAAGACGTAATGCTATGGGTGGCCTGAAAGGAATGTCCTATAGGGAGCTAAAAGCAACATGAAAACCCTGGGTAACTTTTTAGGTCAAGATATTAGGCACCCAGAGAAAATGAACAAAAAATGCTATGGAAGGGGATACCGAAGACAAACTTTGCTTTTGTCAGAAGCTTGCTTGATGCTATTCTAGAGCCAGAAAGGAAGTTGAAGCTATTCTAAATTCATTCCACTTAGCTTTCTGCTCCCTTGACTCATAAATTTAAGCTCGTATTATGATTTTTATGGATTAATTACTGTAATCATATTGTATTGTGGAAAACTGTTAAGAAGTCAAACTCAGCCTTAAAAACATACTAACTATATAACCAGTATTTCCTATAATCTGAAATTTCCAGTACGGATACATACAAAGACAAAAACTCAGAAAAGCATAAAAATGTTGATATAGTTTTTTTTGTTGTTGACATTATTTGTTCAGGTTTCAGATTGAATTAAGATGTTTTTGAAAGCAAATTTATGAAAGCTATTTCCTTTAATGAGTTGAAATCAACCTTGAATTCAGTAGCAGACCAGTCTGGAGGTGTCACTGGGATTCCCCTCTGATAATTTTAGTTGGGTTTGTATATTTTCTTAATTAGCTCTTGTCATGAATGGATAAAGGGTTTGGCATTCATATGATAAAAAAATAGTTTTTCTTTCCCGAGGCATCCAGAAGTCCTCTGATCTCTGAATTCTTTCTTAAATTCATTCTTTTTTCCATCATTTCTTAAATTTTCTTTACAGCTCTGGAAAACTGAAATTGTCATCCTTTATGTACATACCAATCCTTCTGACATTTATGCCTTCAGTAGCCCTTCAGATCATCTTAATGGTTAGGTTGGCTTTTGATTCCTCCAAGACTTCTTTGTGCCCTCCTCTCTCATATGCAGCTTCACTGAGCACACATCATCTTCTTTTCTTATCGATCATAACAGTTGTCTATTATTACCAGTCCATAGGGCAGGAAATAGATGCAGATGTTACTATAAGAATTATATACCTCAGCTCTATCTCAGAGTATTATAGAATAATTATATAGGTTTATGTGAAAGTAGAAACACCCATATATTCCTGTCTCTTTCTCAGTTTCCCTTTCTTCCATCACTTATAAAATAGGTCTGTTTATATCTATCCTTCTTGTCTATTTTCTTCTTCATCTTTGTCCCCTTTTTTTCCCTAAAATCAAGACCAGTTCAGTGTCCTAGCCTTCTTCCATCATGCCCTTTTTGCCCCATGGATGAGTTTTCATTTTAATATATATTCTTTCTTGAACTATAAAAAGAAAAACCCTATCACTTTACTTTTCCTTCATGCCTTTTGATCCTGTATGTCATGTATTCTCTCCCAGTACATGTGACCATGTCCTCTGATTGGCATTTTTTTTTTTAATGTAAGTATTCCTTTTAGTCTTTAAAATCCATTTTTTATCTCTTTATGTATCATTCAAATGACTCTTACCTTCTTCATTACTGCTATCTAATAACAGTTCAGGATGCTAATTCAAAAGAAAAAACTATTGAGCTCTGTCTTCTCCTACTCCTAATTCTCAAGCTGGGTCAGCCATAAGGTAAGTGATGTGACATTCAGATTTATACTAGCAGTAGGAATCCCCTATTAATGATCACTTTGCTAGAAGTGAAATTTTTCTTTCATTACTAACAAGTTAGGGATCTGAGGACATTCTCCATTTGTGATTGGATTAAGAGGGTTTTTGTTTCAGAAGGATTGCAAGTATAAAATTAGAAAGTAAGATTTATGATAAAGATGACATTTATTATTACTATGTACCAAACTTTACACTAAACTGTACTAGGTACGTTAAATATTTAATTTCATTTAAAACTCATAGCAGCAATTTTATGAAGTTTAAGTGCTATTTTGACCTATTTCATAAATGGGATATGAAAAGTCATAGAAGTTAAATAACTTCCAAATTTGCCTAGAGTAGATGATTTCATACCCAGGTCTTTTCTTAGTTTGCTTTACTTAAGGTGGTGGTGGTGGTTTCTGCTTTTTTATGCAGTTCATTTTATACACACACACTAGACTAAGCTGCAGAACTTTATAAGGGACATCTTTTCATATGTTGCTTTTGCCAGATTTGAGAAAAGCACATCTGGTTATTAAAAACTAAATTAAATAAATCTTTGGTGTTAATTAAGTTAACATTTCCTGTTTGCTTTTTCACAGACTGAAGGAGCTGGACTTGCTACCTGTATAGAACTGTGTGTAAAAGCTCTTCGCTTAGAATCTACAGAAAATACTGAAGTGAAAATATCCATTTGCAAGACCATTTCATGTTTGTTGCCTGATGATCTGGAAGTTAAACGTGCTTGTCAACTGAGTGAATTTCTTATTGAACCTACAGTAGATGCATATTATGCTGTGGAAATGTTATATAACCAGCCAGACCAGAAATATGATGAAGAAAATCTTCCAATACCAAATTCTCTACGCTGTGAACTCTTACTTGTTTTGAAAACTCAATGGCCCTTTGATCCAGAATTCTGGGATTGGAAAACTTTAAAACGACAATGTCTTGCACTAATGGGAGAAGAAGCATCCATTGTGTCTTCAATCGATGAATTAAATGATAGTGAAGTATATGAGAAAGTAGTAGACTACCAGGAGGAAAGTAAAGAAACTTCTATGAATGGACTTTCTGGTGTAGTTGGTGCTAATTCTGGCCATCTTAAAGACATTGGTGATGAAAAACAGAAGAAGAGGGAGATAAAGCAATTAAGAGAAAGGGGATTTATATCTGCTAGGTTTAGGAATTGGCAAGCCTATATGCAGTATTGTGTGCTATGTGACAAAGAATTCCTTGGTCACAGAATAGTACGACATGCTCAGAAACATTACAAAGATGGAATTTACAGTTGCCCTATATGTGCAAAGAACTTTAATTCTAAAGATACTTTTGTCCCTCATGTCACATTGCATGTTAAACAATCTAGTAAAGAGAGACTAGCAGCTATGAAACCATTAAGAAGACTGGGAAGGCCTCCTAAGATTGCAACCACCCATGAGAATCAGAAGACTAATACTGTGGCTAAGCAGGAACAGCGGCCTATAAAAAAGAATAGTCTCTATTCAACAGATTTCATAGTGTTTAATGATAATGATGGCTCAGATGATGAGAATGATGACAAAGATAAGTCTTACGAGCCAGAAGTAATCCCAGTTCAGAAACCAGTACCTGTTAATGAATTTAATTGCCCTGTAACTTTTTGTAAAAAGGGCTTCAAGTACTTTAAAAATTTAATTGCTCATGTAAAGGGGCATAAGGACAATGAAGATGCCAAGCGCTTTCTTGAAATGCAAAGCAAAAAAGTTATTTGCCAGTACTGTAGAAGACATTTTGTAAGTGTAACTCATCTCAATGATCACTTACAAATGCACTGTGGCAGTAAACCATATATTTGCATTCAGATGAAATGTAAGGCTGGTTTTAATAGTTATGCAGAGCTTTTAACCCATCGAAAGGAACATCAAGTCTTTAGAGCAAAGTGCATGTTTCCTAAATGTGGCAGAATTTTTTCAGAAGCTTATTTACTATATGATCATGAAGCACAACATTATAATACCTACACTTGTAAATTCACAGGTTGTGGTAAAGTTTATCGTTCTCAGAGCGAGCTGGAAAAGCATCTGGATGATCATAGTACTCCTGAAAAAACACTGCCTCCTGAAGACCAGCTTAATTCATCTGGAGATTCTGTTCAGCCTTCCAGAGTGAATCAGAACACAGAAGAGAATACTGAGAAAGAAAGATCTGTGCTTCCTTCAGAGAATAACATTGAAAACAGCTTACCAGCAGATGGAAGTAATGTTTGGGATAAAAGCAAAGCAGAGTCAGTTGTGACCAAACAAAACCAGATTTCTTCCTCTGACCTCAGGCAAGCTAATGGACCATTACCAAATGGTTTGGAAAACCCTGCCCCTACTCCTCTTCTTCAAGCCAGTGAAGTTGCTGTGTCCATCAAAGTATCTCTGAATCAGGGGTTGGAGGATAACTTTGGGAAGCAAGAAAACTCAACTGTGGAAGCCACCAGTGAGCCACTGGTCACAAATGTAAATACACCAGTTGAAGATACTTGTAATGATTTGTGTCATCCAGGTTTCCAAGAGAGAAAAGAACAGGATTGCTTTAATGAAGGCCAGATTGCTCAGAATAATCTAGTAAATTCAGAAACCCTTAAAGTAGGCGACCTTAATCCACAAAATTTAGAAAGACAAGTGAACAATTTGATGACCTTTTCTGTGCAGAATCAGGCAGGATTTCAAAACGGTTTACCAGCTTCTAAGTTTGAATGTGAAGGTAATGTTAAAACACCACCCAACCTTTATAACTTACCTCTTAAGACATTAGAAAGTATCACATTCGTTCCATCAACACCTAACTCAAGTAGTTCAATAGGAACTCCATCAGTGCCTCCAAAACCTCCAGTTCAGAAATTCAGCTGCCAGGTCGAGGGATGTACGAGAACCTATAATTCTTCACAGAGTATTGGGAAACACATGAAGACTGCACACCCTGACCAATATGCTGCATTTAAAATGCAGCGAAAAAGTAAAAAAGGTCAAAAATCTAATAACTTAAATACATCTAATAATGGAAAGTTTGTGTATTTTTTACCATCACAGGTGAGCTCTAATAATGCATTTTTTACACCACAGACCAAAGCCAATGGGAATCCTGCTTGTTCAGCCCAGTTGCAACATGTCTCACCTTCAGTTTTTCCAGCCCATTTAGCAAATGTGTCAACTCCATTGTTGCCCTCGATGGAAAGTGTCATAAATCCAAATATACCTTCTCAGGATAAAAGTGAACAAAGTGGTATGCTATGTTCTCAAATGGAAAATTTATCAAATTCAACCTTGCCAGCACAAATGGAAGATCTAACCAAAACAGTTTTGCCTTTGAATATTGACAGTGGTTCAGATCCTTTCCTTCCTTTACCTGCAGAAAGTAGTTCAATGTCTCTCTTCCCTTCACCAGCAGATAGTGGGACAAATTCAGTTTTTTCCCAGCTGGAAAATAATACAAATCATTATTCCTCACAGATTGAAGGAAACACTAATTCCTCCTTTCTAAAGGGGGGTAATGGTGAAAATGCAGTTTTCCCTTCACAAGTAAATGTTGCAAATGACTTTAGCAACACCAGCGCCCAGCAGTCTACACCGGAAAAAGTGAAAAAAGACCGGGGGCGTGGCCCAAATGGGAAGGAAAGAAAACCCAAGCACAACAAAAGGGCTAAATGGCCTGCAATTATCAGAGATGGGAAATTTATCTGTAGCAGGTGTTACAGGGCTTTTACTAATCCAAGGTCACTGGGTGGACACTTATCTAAGCGATCTTATTGTAAACCACTGGATGGAGCAGAAATTGCTCAAGAACTTCTACAGAGTAATGGACAGCCTTCTCTTCTTGCCAGCATGATTCTGTCCACAAATGCAGTAAATTTGCAGCAGCCACAACAGTCTACCTTCAATCCAGAAGCATGTTTTAAAGATCCATCATTCCTACAACTTCTTGCTGCTGAAAATCGCTCATCAACATTTTTACCAAATACATTTCCTCGATCTGGTGTGAATAACTTTAATACTAATGTTAGTCAAGAAGGAAGTGAAATTATTAAACAGGCTTTGGAAACTGCTGGCATTCCCAGTACCTTTGAGGGTGCTGAAATGCTTTCTCAGGTTGTTCCAACAGGTTGTGTCTCAGATACAGCACAAGTAAATGCAACAGTGATGCCAAATCCAACTGTACCACCCTTGTTGCAGACTGTGTGCCATCCAAACACCCTGCTGACAAACCCGAATCGGACACCAAACTCCAAAACTTCCACCGTTGAAGAGTGTAGCAGTTTGCCTGTTTTTCCAACAAACGACTTACTACTGAAGACTGTTGAAAATGGTTTGTGCTCTAGTTCGTATCCTAATTCTTCTGGTCCATCACAAACTTTTACCAGTAACAGTTCTCGTGTGTCAGTTATAAGTGGTCCTCAGAACACAAGATCCAGCCATTTAAATAAAAAGGGAAATAGTGCTTCTAAGAGAAGAAAGAAAGTTGCTCCTCCACTAATTGCACCTAATGCTTCCCCAAACTTAGTACCCGGTGACTTAACAACAATGGGACTTATAGCAAAGAGTATTGAGATCCCTGCCACTAATCTTCATTCAAATGTAATTCCAAATTGTGAACCTCAGAGTTTGGTGGAAAATCTAACACAGAAATTAAATAATGTTGACAATCAGTTGTTTATGACTGATGTAAAAGAGAACTTCAAAACCAATCTTGAGTCCCATTCAGTGTTAGCCCCTTTAATAAAAACTGAAAACGGTGATTCCCAAATGATGGCTTTGAATTCATGCACAACTTCAGTGAATTCTGATTTGCAGATATCTGAAGATAATGTTATACAGAACTTTGAAAAGACTCTTGAAATTATTAAAACTGCTATGAATTCTCAAATACTTGAGGTAAAAAGTGGGTCTCAGGGTACTGGTGAAACATCACAGAATACTCAAATTAATTATAACATTCAGCTTCCTTCAGTGAATCCTGTACAAAATAACAAATTACCTGATTCTTCTCAGTTTTCCTCTTTTGTAAGTGTAATACCAACCAAAAGTAACATTCCGCAGTCTGAAGTATTGCATAAAGAAGATCAAATACAGGAAATTTTAGAAGGCTTACAAAAATTAAAATTAGAAAATGACCTGTCCACTCCATCCCAGTGTATATTAATAAATACATCAGTGACACTGACTCCTGCTCCTGTTAAACCAATTCCAACTGTCACAGTTGTTCAACCAATTTCTGAAGTGATACACATTCAGTTTAATGACAAAGTTAATAAGCCTTTTGTGTGTCAAAACCAGGGCTGTAACTACAGTGCTATGACAAAGGATGCACTGTTTAAGCACTATGGGAAAATCCATCAATATACTCCAGAGATGATTCTTGAAATCAAGAAGAATCAGTTGAAATTTGCTCCATTTAAATGTGTAGTACCTACATGTACAAAAACATTTACAAGAAACTCTAATCTCCGGGCACACTGTCAGTTGGTACATCATTTTACAACAGAAGAAATGGTAAAGTTAAAAATAAAAAGACCTTATGGAAGAAAATCTCAGAATGAAAATTTGTCAGCCCCACGAATTACACAAGTTAAAAAACAGCCAGGTATGACAGAGGAAAACAAAAGGGAAGGCCAGCCTGCTCTAGAATTGGGATCAGCAACAGAAAATGCCATCAGTAATGTAGCAGTGACCCCAGAAAAACAACTCATAGAAAAAAAAAGTCCTGAAAAAACAGAAAGTTCTTCACAACTGGTTGCAGTTACTTCTGACCAATATAATATCAGTTCTCTCACAAACATACAAACTAAAGGACGAAAAATTAGGAGCATAAAAAGAAAAGGAGGAGAAAAAAACGGAAGAAGCCAGTTTCCCAGTCCCTTGAATTTCCAACAAGATATAGTCCTTACAGACCGTATCGATGTGTTCACCAGGGATGCTTTGCTGCCTTTACAATACAGCAAAACTTGATTCTTCATTATCAGGCTGTACACAAGTCAGATCTTCCTGCATTTTCTGCAGAGGTTGAAGAGGAAAATGAAACTGGTAAAGAAATTGAAGAAACTGAAACTAAACAAACTATGAAAGAATTTCGATGTCAGGTGAGTGACTGTTCTCGAATTTTCCAAGCAATTACTGGCCTAATACAACACTACATGAAACTTCATGAAATGACTCCTGAGGAGATTGAAAGCATGACCGCTTCTGTGGATGTTGGCAAATTTCCATGTGACCAATCAGAATGTAAATCTTCATTTACAACGTATTTGAACTATGTTGTTCATCTTGAGGCAGACCATGGAATTGGATCAAGGACAAATAAAACTGAAGAAGATGGCATATACAAGTGTGATTGTGAAGGCTGTGACCGTATATATGCAACTCGGTCTAATCTCCTCCGACACATTTTTAACAAGCATAATGACAAACATAAAGCTCATTTGATTAGGCCAAGAAAATTAACACCTGGCCAGGAAAATATATCAAGCAAGGCAAACCAAGAAAGATCAAAATCTAAATATCGGGGAACAAAACATAGCAGATGTGGAAAGGAGGGAATCAAAATGACTAAGACCAAAAGAAAGAAAAAAAATAATTTAGAAAACAAGAATACAAAGATTATGCAAATTGAAGAAAACAAACCTTATTCTCTGAAACGCGGAAAGCATGTGTATTCTATAAAGGCTAGAAATGATGCCTTATCTGAGTGTACAAGCAGGTTTGTAACCCAGTATCCATGTATGATAAAGGGATGTACTTCAGTTGTTACAAGTGAAAGCAATATAATTAGGCATTATAAGTGTCATAAATTATCTAAGGCTTTTACATCACAACACCGCAATCTTCTTATTGTCTTCAAACAGTGTGGCAACTCACAAATAAAGGAAACTTCTGAGCAAGAAGGTGCTGCAAATGATGTGAAAGATTCTGACACATGTGTATCAGAGAACAATGATAACTCAAGAGCAACAACTGTTCCACAGAAGGAAGTTGAAAAAAATGAAAAAGATGAAATGGATGAGCTAACAGAATTGTTTATTACAAAATTAATAAACGAAGACAGCACAACTGTGGAGAACCAGGCTAATACCTCTTCAAATGTAAATAATGATTTTCAAGAAAATAACCTCTCCCAGTCAGATAGACAAAAAGCAAGTAATCTGAAGAGAGTTAATAAAGAAAAAAATGTCTCACAAAATAAGAAAAGGAGAGTTGAAAAGGCTGAACCAGAACTAACAGTTAAGTTAAGTAACATGCATAAAGAAGAAGAAACTGCTGTTGCGATTCAAACCACTGAGGAGCATCCTGCATCCTTTGACTGGAGCTCCTTTAAACCAATGGGATTTGAAGTATCATTTCTGAAGTTTCTTGAGGAGTCTGCAGTGAAGCAGAAGAAAAGTACTGACAAAGACCATCCAAGTAGTGGAACTAAAAGAGGAGCCCATTCAAATTCAAGAAAAAATACTGATAAGACAGTTACGTCTAGTGGAAATCATGTGTGCTCTTGTAAAGAAAGTGAAATCTTTGTACAGTTTGCCAATCCGTCGCAGCTTCAGTGCAGTGATAATGTAAAAATCGTTTTAGACAAGACTCTTAAAGATTGCACTGAGCTTGTCCTAAAGCAACTTCAGGAAATGAAACCTACCGTCAGTCTGAAAAAACTTGAAGTACATTCAAATGATCCAGATATGTCTGTAGTGAAAGAAATCAGTATAGGTAAAGCCACAGGCAGAGGGCAGTACTGATAACTAATGTACTATAAATTTATCATTTATAGTTGTATTTTAAATAGGAAGCCATCAAGCATGCTGTAATTGTGAAAGTTTTATTATTTTTTGTTGATGTGAATTAATCTGGCCAAAAAAAAAAAAGCAAAACAAAAGAAAAAAAACACATGACATTTGTCATGTAAAACTTTTTTTTATCCCTATGGGACTTGAGGAACAGAATCAATACTTCAGTTATTGTAAATATTTGAGTTAAACCTCAAATTTCTATCTCCCAGTTGCCCTTTTCATGAACCAGACTGAATTATCTGTGTGATTGGTATGTTTCACCAGGTCACTGCTCATGTATAACAGTACTCTTTATTTGTAGATACCTTTTTTTTGTATATATTTATTATTGTAAATCATTTGCTGCCACCAGCAGTCTGTAAGTCTAAACTATTAAATGATACATTTATATTTGGAATTTTAATTTTTAACTAAGTGATCAGATTTTTAAAACTTCTTTGTTTTAAATTAAGAACTTTTTGAACTAAAACTAGAAACTTTGCCATAGTTCATTGATTTTTACATGAAACGTTTATTTACAAGATGATCTCAAGACAATGTTTCACAAAGTGGGCACATTATATCAGCACTTGGCTCTGCTTTGTAAATTTGCCATCCGGGATTTTTGGGTGGTATTTGTGTGAAATTAAAGCAGATTCTTTAGTGGTTTCCTATAGCAACAGGTTTTTTTTTTTTCCCCCATGACTTTTAATTGGATATGGTTACTATGAGTCCATGAAATATGATGGAAATGTGAATTTAAAAATTTGCTACATTGAAGATTTTAAACATTGGTATTTTAAAAATCCTTTGTGAATGTGATAGAAACTAGTAGTGTGGAGCAGTGTAAATATTTGAGGTGGTGATTTGTGAAGTAGCCCAGTATTGCCTTAAATAAAATCACATTTCATTTCTTGTTTTATACACGTGATCTTATAAAGGTTTTTTCCTCCCATTTTTCTGAGATTTATAGCTTGGTGTATAGCTTTAAACTGTATAAACTTTTGTGGAAATAATTTTTTAAACATTTTTATAAATCTTAAAATTGGTATCATCAAAGTGAGCCCATCTTGTGTTTATAAAATGCAAGAATCTTAACATTTATAGTTACATAGATGAAACACTTTCTATAAGGAAGTTGGATGTTTTGATTTTACTGTTTATAGACATTAGATTGTACAGATTTGTCTGTATTTTCTCACCATATCTAATGATACTTTTTTCATTAGATCACTCTTCAAGAGCAGTATTAGTTGTTATAATTGATTATTTTGATTATTCAGTATATACTTATCTCTTATAGTTTTAGCTTTATTCACCATATTTATACTGTGGATTCACAGCCAGAGGTAGAAGTTATTTCAGGAGAGTTAATGACCTTCATTTAGAGTCCAACTAAAATCAGTACTGGAAAAAAAAGACATCCTTCTTTACTATTACTTTTGTTTGCCATAAATATTAGCATTGATTTTTTTTTTATGTTGTGTTTGTTATAAAGCAATTGCATTCACAATATTACTGGCCTGAGATATTGATGATATTGTGATGATACAAAAAATGTGTATATTCCCTGTGCAGCATCAGATTTGCAGGAAAAATGAAGCACTTAACTGAAATTGCTGGTACTCTGAATAAATAAGCATGGTCAAGGAGTGAACTATTTTCTTTTGGAAAATATTTTTTTAAGTTTTATCATTAAAGTATTATAGTTTAATTTTTAGGGCTTAGTGGATTATATTGAGTAGTTGGTTTCACTACCTTAAGGTTTATTATCAATATGCATAAAACTTGACACATTAAAATCCTTACCCTTTGGTAAGCCCACTGTTATTTATTAAAATAAAAATTGTTTTCATGGGTGGTTAATACATGTTTTTTTCTATACGATAATTTATCTGAATAATTTTAATATTAATTTTTTTGTTAATTGAATATTTTCATAGTTTTCTTAGAAGCTGACCGAGCTCTTAAAGGTGGGCATTTAGTAAAATTGCTTGATTTAGTAACAAATAAGTTTATTTCTGATAATCGTAGTGATGAGCCACTGTTAAGTGAAAATGCCAATGTATTGGGGCTTTTCTTTTGCTTATTAGCTTAAGAAGATGGACCACTAGATATTTCTGTAATTATTCCCTTACATCTTAGGGGAAAGGGTTTGCCAACATTGAATGATTTTTTTTTTTTTCCTAATTTCAGGTATTGTATGTTGAAAGTAATTATGGAAGAGTGGGCTTTTTAGCATGAAACAAAATTCAAATTATACAAAATAAATATGAATTTGTAGAGTAGCATGTTGGTAAAATTCAATATGGAATGTAATGCCTAAGTATTAAAAAAGGAATCATAAAGTGTATATTTTTCATGGTATACTTTTCCTTAATCTTTTGTCTTTTAAGATATTTTCTTTCTGCAACCTAAATTTTCCCAAGGTTTCATCATTTTAAAATGTATTTTTTTCCTTTTCTCAACTCAAAGAATTTTAATACTACACTTAAAAACCATATTATTCAGTACATCATTATGTTAAATGTAACTATTTTGGAACTTTTCAGCTGCTAAATTCACTATAGTTAAATTATTTTAAAGGGCTAAACAGACACAGATATTTAATCCTCCCCAAAAAAATGGTTACTGAATGCATTTAGATTGAACAACTTAATGTTACTAATTTTTGAAAGATATTTGGCACTGTATAGAGGAAAGATTGCATAAACTGGAGATTAATAGTAGGAAGACTGGAAATTATCCTGTCCCTCCCCCCCAAAAAAGATGATGGGAACCAGAAGATAAGTATTGTTAAATGTAAATGGAGCGGGGAAATAGATTAATGTTTATGAGAGATGGCAAAATGTCATGCAGTCTAAGCCTTTTAAAAAATGTTTATTGTAGTATGATATCAGGGGCATGGCTAGTAAATTATGTGATCAAAGAAGTTTTCTAAACTACATAATTATAGCTTCCTCTTAAAAATTCCAGTGCACATTACTATATTAAATATTGAAAAGCCTTATTTTTTTTAAAAAAAAGTATGTTATCTGTTGCAAATTTTCCAGTCTTAGTGGACCATGAAAAAAAAAATTTTTTTGCTGTTAATTAATATTAGATATATCCCACTGAATTAATATCTCGAACAGACTTGGGGAAAATGCTGACCCAAACAACTTTCATGCAGCCAGGACTGATGATGAATAGTTGTGTATCAGTTCGGCTGTATCTGTTTACAAATGGTGATTATTCTGATTGATGTATTTATCCAAACTCCAGTTGATTCCTGTGCTGTGTTGATTGTTAATATTCTGAATATCATCCTTTACTCACCTTTGATTAAAATCAAGTCTCACAGTTTGCCTAAATCCCCTGCCAACAGATATCCTTACCCCACTTTACCATTTCCTGCTGTGTGTTCATTTCACTGAACACATACTTGGCTGTTTTCCCCACTACAAAGCCTTTACACCTACTATGTGTCACTGGAATGCTTAGTCCTGTATTTTTAATGACTAATTCAGTACTTAGCTTAAGTTCCACCTTATCAGACACCCAGAGTTACTCTACATTAAAATTGTAGGTCTGGGGAGATAGCTCAGTTGGTAGAGTGCTTGCCTTGCAAGCACAAGGCCCTGGGTTCAATCCCCAGCACCGCAAAAAAATAAAAATTAAAAAATAAAAAAATAAATTTGTACACACCCACTTTTTACAAGTGTTTTTAATCTTTATATTTGTTACTGTTTACTGTCTTCACCTCCCATCACTACCACTCCATGAAGAAAGTAACTACCATATTTTTTCACTGACCTTGCTCATTGCAGTGATCTGTTCCTCCACAAATGGGAGCCCTATCCCTTGCCATAATCAAAACCCACATCACTTTCACATCACGAATTCGGAGTCCATTTCTCTATAAACTTCTAGCTCACCTGTTCAAGTTATCCCCCCACTAAAAAATCATTCTGCTTCATTGAAACTGTAGCTTGCTGAGAATTCACCATCACACTCCTGTTCTCTGCTTGGAGACCAGATCCTATTGTTCTACACGTTCCTTTGTGAATGTCCTTAAACCATGCCCCCCACGCTCTCGTTTATGAACTCCTGGGAGAAATTCTAAAACTTTGTTTACTCTTGAGCAATTGAATGGAAGAAAATTATTCTGAGAGGAAGGTTGATAGTCTCAAAACAAATACACTGAAAACTGCCTGGCAGTTTTCCTAGTTTTCTTAAATTGCTTCCACAAGCTTAAATGATATATGCTTCCCATGTTGCCTGATCTTTTAACTGCATTTTACTGAAAATTTTTAATAATTTGGCAATGCCTTTTTCTTTTCACCACCAAATATACAAACCTATTTGCACTCTACTTTTTAATCAAAAAAACCAATCCCCTCTTCTAGATTCCATCCCCATCCTAACCTCTCAAGAACTTTCAGTTAACTACTCTCTTGCTTCATCAACCTTTTTCTTTTTTTATTCCCCTGTATGAGGGATTGAACCAAGGAGTGCTAAACAACTGAGTTATATCCCCATCCCTTTTTGAAAATTTAAAAATCTCTTATTTTGAGATGGAGTCTTGCCAAGTTGCTCAGGACCTTGCTGAGTTGGTGAGGCTGGCTTTGAACTCAGGATCCTCCTGATTCAGCCTCCTGAGCCGCATGCCAGACACCCAGTTAAATCTATCTTTATTACCAGATTCTTTTCAACAATTTATAGCTGGGCTAGGGTTGTGGCTCAGTGGTAGAGCGCTTGCCTAGCAGGTGTGAGGTACTGGGTTCAATCCTCAGTACCAGGATCACCAGCCTCTTCTATGCTGTTTATCTATTGGTTCTTTTCATGCCCTCCTTCACTGCCTTGATGGAATTCAATAGGGTTGATGATTCTCATTAACATTTTCTTAGTTTTCTCTACCCTTTTTGGCTATTCTGGCTCTGATTTCATCCCTACTTTATCTTCCAGTACCTGGCCTCTGAGTCATTGTGTCTTTCTACCCTCTTTTTGGATGATTTTGTCCATTCTGTGAAGGTTAGTATATTAATGAACCTATCACACTCAGATTTGCATTTCTAAGACTGAAATTTTCATTGCATATGCAACTGCCTACCTCAGAGTTGAGCACATTAGGTTCAGACAGTTATCTCCAACCACCTTCAGTCTATTCCTCTACCAGTATTCCTTTTCTGTAGAAGTGACGTCTCTTGCCTGTGTTTCTCAAGCTAGGCTGTTTAAAGTTGCCATAATTAATAACCAGTTCATGTCTTTTCTCTATATTTAGTCACAATTATGATCACTTCTACCTCCAAATGGAATGTTGCTTCTCCCCATGTCATGACATGATTACAAATCACCATCACCTCTCTAACATTCTCCCTATTTTCCAGAATATTCTCACCAAGTAACTTGTTTGATCTTTACATTTTTGTTTTATCTAATTTAAAATGGAGTTCTCCCGTGTCACCCAAGTTGACCTCAAACCTCATAGACCAAGTGATCCTTCTACCACTCCTGGCTGTTAAAGTAATTTTGAGGAGTTAATTCCCATTTTCATACCACACTTTGAATAGAATGGGGTTTTTTAAACTATGGTTCAAGCCTGTTTCTAAACATCAATACTCAAATTTCCATTGTCCATAATGTTCTAGTCATATTGGTTTCCTTTGAGATCCTCAGGTCAAGCTTTATCACATCTCAGGGCCCTTATACATTCTTTTTATGGAATGCTGTGTGTTACAATTTACTCTTCAGGTAATTGGGTCTGGCCTCATGATTGACTTTGTGTTAAAAAACTTGATTTCCTTCATGGCATCTCTCACAAGTTAGAATTTCCTTTTTTTCTGCTTTGTCTTTGCCCTCCACTAAATGATAGGCTGTGCAAGGACAGAATCTAGTTAGATCACCTGCCATTCTACCCAGTGCCTATAACAGTACCTTGCACATAATAGGTACTTGGCAATAGTATATATTCTTTCAATGTTCAAGTGGGTAATAAAGCACAGGATTCTGACTCAAGCTCTTGTTGAATTACACAGTTATTGCCTTGCTGTAAGGAAATGGTGTGCAGGGTATTACAAGAATATGTAGTAGGATGAGATATAACCATATATGCTGATGAAACAAACCTAGCAGGAGAAATTGGAAGAGAAAGCAAACTCCAGGCCAGGAGAAATGCATACATAAAAAGCTGGTAGCTTTTGGGAAAATGGTAGAAAGTCAAATGGACAGATCTAAAAGTCAATGGGAAGTATCACATCATGTCCTAGACATAACTTAGCACTTTATCCTAAGAAGGCAGTTCATTTTCTAGGTAGGTTTAGTTGAACATAGAAAATAGTGTACTTCTACCTGTTAAAGAGGTAGAATTTGAAGTAGAGCAGTAGATGGAACCTTGACCCAAGAACAAAAGTGAGAGTATTGCATTACACAGTTAGACATTGCATCCAGGCTGTGTGGTACATGTACGGAGATGGTGAAGGCAGTTTCTTCAGTATCTTCTTGGCTCAATCATTGTTTTGGCAGATCCAGGTTCAGTTAAAAGGAAGTTGTATATAAATTTGTGAAGCAAGAAAAAGGCAAGAGTTATGTAGGGAGTATAATGAACAGAGGAGAGAAAGTATAATAGTAGGAGTCAAAGTGTAAATAGTAGAAAGGTGTTTTCTTTAGTGTCCAACAAGAAATATAATCTTTACAATTGAATTCTTCACATCCAGGACTGCAGTGAATCTGCTATGCCTGGCCTTCCCGATCATAGGTCCCATGTATTGAATCTGTTAATGATAATAAGAAGTTAACTTTTGTTGACTACTAGGTATTAGAACTTTTGTATTTATTTCCATTTATTCTTGTATCAAATCAAAGACTTAAGTGTTCTAATCCACATTTTAGGATAAAAAAAAATGAAGCATGAGGAAACGGTAGGTGTCTTACCTAAGTGTTCCACAGATAGTATGTGGCAGAACCAAGAGTTGAAACAGGCAAACTGACTCCAGAGCTTCTACATATCTTGAGTTGACGAATATAGGTCCTCAAGTGAGAGAATAGTTTGCTTGGTGTTTTCTTCTAGAAGTGTTGTGAAATACTGTCCTGATTTCTAAAAAAAATTCTAGGTGACTAGGAAGATTGCTTATATGTATTAGGAGTTTATTTGTATTAGGAGCTTATTTGTAATTGATATTCTTTAAAAGTCACATTTAATTTTATGTGAATTTTGTTTATTATTTAATATTGATTTCAAAGGAAAAAAGGAAGAACTTCTGAAACCAAGAAGGAGGTGGTTGTGTTGATAAAGGTAGGGAACATGGAAGAGCAAAGGAGCTGTCTGCTAGAGATCTGCACTGCAATTGTGAATGCTTAAACCAGAAAAGTAGCGAAAAAAGTGGAAATGAGAAGCAACTGCTGAAGCTGAGTGGATTCTGACAGGCACTCGGCTGTGGTCAGTGTATAATGGGAGGGCTGTAATTAAAAGCTATATCCAGAAGTTTTGTTTGCTGTCATCATAACTACCAGGTTCTTTTTCTCCAAAATAGCTATGATAATGGCAAAAGAAATGTTAATTTTGCAAGTAGCCTGTACACAGCTACTTGCTATTCTACTATTCCTAGATCCCCCAAGGGTGGTAGGTTGGATAAGAGGAATGGTGGCAACAATGGCCCACTTGTGCCAAGTTCCCACTGTAGCAGGGGATTTTCAAGAAGTAATCGGACTTTTGTGGTCACATGATGGATTTCAAACTATTAAGGAGCAGATTTCCCCAGGAAATTCTTCATTGGAAAGAGGAGGCTGTGAGGCATCCTCAGAGGGAAATGCCCCCTTTTTGCCAGGTCACATTGGCCCTTTTTTAAGTGGAAGTTAGATGTTAATACCTTGACACTTAAGGTTTGCTGGGGAGGTGGGTATACAGGGAGTTCGACCTCTAATTTTGCTTCCAATACATTTTGACAATCATACAATCCAAATGTCCATATAAGTAATTCTTAGCAGTCCTTGTTTCCAACCCTAAAAAGCAACTAATCTCATTACATTTACTTACTGAAATTTCAGAACATAAAAAACAATGTATTTAGGGTGGAGATACAACTCAGTGGTGGAATGCTTGCCTAGCATGCACAAGGCCCTGGGCTTAATACCCAACACTGTGAAAACATGCATGCATGTATGTGTATGTGTATATATACTTACTAAACCTACTTAATACAAAACCATCTCAGCTGCAGAATTACATAATGTTCTGGCAAGCATATACATCCACAAAAATTTTCTAATCCCATGATGGTAATTGGGTTTTCATTTGTGCACTCTAAAATGTAATCCTTACAAAAACCCCTGCCCTGTGGAAGAAGAGGAAAATTGGAATTGTGACTTTATAAAAATAAATGGGGGAAATTTAATGACTTATAACAGCAAACCTACAAAGTAAATCTCCTGACTGCTGGGTTAGACTGCTTTTTCTACAACCCTGCTTGGTGATAGAGTTGCCATTTCAACGCTGAGGAGTGTCAGGATCACAGGGAAAGGTTTTTGGATGAATATTGGAGGCAGTGCAATATACATCTCATTTTGGTGAATAAGATGTTATGTCACATCATGGCATATGTTGATGTCTTTAAAAAAAAAGTGCATGTTACCAGTATAAAATGAGATATTAAAGCAGTTCAGGTTTTTTCCAGTAAGATTTTAATCCCAAACCAGTTCCCAGCCACAGCAGATGAGTCAGCAGTTTGAAAGGCAACAGTTGCTGGGCCAGAAGTGAAAAATCAGAATTGCCAAGAATACTGTGTGATAATGATGGATGTGGTCCTTTCCAGCACAGAATAGTAGTTGGTCATGTATAATATTTGAGATTTAGGTGGAAGTTACAAAGCTTCACTCTTTCCCCATCTCTCAAAGCTTATATCCCTAGCAAGAGAAAACCTGAAAATTAATTTTAAAACTATAAACTGATCCCCGGGGTGTAACTCAGCAGCAGGGCACTTGTTTAGCACATGTGAAACCCTGGGTTCAATCACCCCACACACCACACACACACACACACACACAAACTGGGCTGGAACTGAGCATTTTTGTGGCCTACTTAATTTGTTTTCTCTTCCCCTTTTTATTGATTTTTTTCTTGCTACCAGGAATTGAACTGAAGGCTTCACAGAAGCTAGGCAAGTGATTTGCCATGGAGCAGTCCTCCCTCTTTTTTAACAAGCTATAACATCTGTATAGGCACCTTTTCCAAGAAGGGCTACTTGGAAGTGAAGGACAGAAATGCTCTAACAGAGTTCAAGACTTAAACATGTACACAGAAGTGGGCACTGAGTGCAGTAGCAGAGTACCCAACCCCACAGATCCTGAGATGCCTGGAAAGCCTGTTCTGAGCTCTTTACACACCAACTCATTTAACCAAAACTGTCAGGAATTTGCTAAATTGGGCACAGTAGTATACACCTATAATCTCAGCCAATAAGGAGACTGAGGCAGGATGATCATAAATTCAAGGCCAGCATCATCAACTTAATGAGACCCTGTCACAAAATTTTAAACAATTAGGTGGCATTGGAGGTAACTCAGTTTTTATTTGTGTGGTGCCACCTGACTTAACTATTCCAAGAGACCTACGTGTTCTCCCTGAGTCAGGTTAACAATCCAAGAATATTACTTGAAGGAAAATGTTTGTAGTAGTCGATATAAATAGGTGTAGACACACACTTCGTTGATTCTAATGAAGTTGGGCTTCATTGAAGGTACAGTTAACTTATACACTACATGTAAAAATCTGTTTTAAAGATGTGAGTGTGTACAAGAATATCAGTTTTATAAGCCTTACATGACAGTTCAGTACTGAGTTACACAGGAGTAAGAGACCACAAGATGGCATGGTAACACTGCAAATGTATAGAGTTAAGGTCTGGAAATTAACCAGCAGTTATCTTTCCATTATTTTTCATTTATGCATTATAAGGACATGGGATAATATGTAATAGTCATATTAAGTTACTTATGATCAGTTGAATAGTTAAAATATTGTTGAAAAATTGTGAGGTGTCTATGACACATTAGCTGTTGATCTATTTTAAGATGATTAATCCAATCTAAATGATAGAAACAAGTTAGGGCCATTCCGTATTGATTGTACATGTTCAGTTATCTAATAAAATGATTGTAACGCAATTGGTTGTTACATGGAGAGGTCAATATTACAAAGCACTTTGAAAAAGTTATGTACAAGAAACTCTGGAAGACTTATTTGGAAGTTTTTTAAAATCTACATTGTTGCTGTCAGTTCATGTAACATTGGGCAAGTCACTATTATTCTAGGTTGTCATCTCATTTGTAAGCATTTTTAAGATTTCTTTCAATTCCAGAGTATTATGACACTTGAGTTTATAAAATATAGTTAGTTCCTGTCATTTCAGGAATATGTTCATTGTTTCTAAGCAACCACTGTGGGTTAAGCCCTGAAGGTAAAGTGATGAAGGATGTGGTTCTTGCAAGCATTTAAGATGCTCACAATTTAGGAGGAGATACAAATGTATAAGCAAATAATATAGGGATAATTGACATAATAAATTCATGTATAGCTAATTATAACATCTAACATTGTTTAACCTCAACGTGCCATGCTTTGCATAGCTCATCTCATTTAACCTATCCTGAAGCCCTATCAGATAGATATTACCTGTTCACATTTTACCTTATGTTTTGCTCACAAGCAGAAATATTTGATCCAGAGATTGAAGTAGAATTTCTCAAGATGGAGAAAAGAAAAATGAAATCTCATGAAATATTGAGTGAGTATTTTGCATGTCACTGTAATGCCATGATTCTAAAGGTAAATATTTTAACCAGTTTATGGAACTGCCTAAATCATTTATTGTAATGAGATGTCTTCTTATACATGAACTTTGTTCTTTAAAGGTGGTTCTACAAATCAGAGATCTTTCAGTGGACTCAGGTTTATGTAGTGATATAGGCAATACAGAGTCTCAATTTGCCATTTCCCAGTATATATTCTACGTACTAGAATCATAGGCTCTTGCAGGAAATGTGGAGATCATCTAACTAACCCTCCCATACAATCCAGAAATATTCAACATTCCTTTAAGTATAGGTGATCTCACTATTTTATCAGGGGATAATTTCATTGGGGCATTTTGAATTAATAGGGCATTCCTGTGTTAGACTAAAAAAAAATCTGTATCTCTGATTTTTATCCATCAGTCCTGGTTCTCACCCATTATGACTTCTGAACATAAAATAAGTTCTTTGACTTATAACCATTTGAAAAGTAATTTCCCTATAGTCTGCATACAAGCATCTGCTAATATGGGTTCAAATTAATCTTTTTTCAGAAAATTAGTCTCATGCCACACTTAGCTTATCTTAAGGTAGTGGGCAGTTTAAATTCCAAGGACATTATGCTGTGAAATATCAGTCCTGGTCTCATACCGAAATGATTGATGCAGAATGATTGTTTGTTCCATTTCACCTAACTTGTTCACAAAATTCTACCTTACTGAGATTTTTTTAATCATGGTTCAGTTGTTACTCAGCCATTTCTTGTGCCTTCAGTAGATATATGCATGCCTTCTGGGTCTTACCATAGTCATTAATAAAGACTTCATCAGGAATTGTTGGGGGCTAAAGTAAAAGATTAACATGCAATGACTTAGGTAGAAGTTAGTTGTCTCTTATACCAAAATAATTAGACAGGAGATAAGCAGTTCAGGGTCAATAGGGTAATTCTATAATGGCATCAATGTCCCATGAGCCCATCATCCTGCTCCTTCATCAGTTCTTGCTTCCATCCTCAAAGTCACCCCATGACAGATGTTTACTGCAGCTCTAGCTATGATGTCTCAGTAGGAAAATGTGGGAAATGAAAAGACATATGCAAGCTGCATCGACCTCTTGTTTTTAATGACTTTCCCCAAAGAACCAGCCAAAAAAATCTCTTGTTGCTCTGGCAAGAAGATAGTCATATTGCTACTTCAATATGCAAAGATTTGGAAATGTACTTTTTAAACAGGCACACTGCCATCCCAACAAAATCAAGGTTCTTTTTTTCACATGGAGAGGAGAAAATATTAGGTAGATGAGATATGGGTGATGCAAGGGAAGCACAAAGTTTTTCTCTAAGAAACATTGAGCTCTTAAGTACCAGGGACCTAACCTGTGGGGATGCAGGAGCATGAAGAGATGAATATAAGACCAAGTCTTTGAACTTAGTCATAGTGTTTAAAATGTTCTCATGTTAATATAATTAGGAGCAATCATCAGGAAGGTTGGTTTATCAGGATTGCTTATCTTCCTCAGAAAGTTAAATCTCAAATTACTCCACTCTTTTTCGGGGTAAATACTTTTTACAATTGAAAGCTCTTGGTTTTTCTAGTGATTAATACTTCTTTTAGTCACAGAGGGTCGATGATCATCAAATTAGTTAATGACATTTTTATCACAAGAATGTGTCATTTGTATTGCTTAATATTTGTTTCCTGGGGCTCCAAACTGCAGCAAAGAGTATATATCATATATAAATATATATAAAACTTTTATCTAACAATGCCCCCCTCCTATTTTTACTGAGTTGCATCCCCAGTTATTTTTATTTTGAGACAGGCTCTCACTAGGTTGTCCAAACTGGTACTCAGCTTGCAATCCTTCTGCCTCAGCCTTCTGAGTAGCTGGTATTATAGGTGTGTGCTGCCTTACCCAGCTTCTTTTAATTTAAAAAATAATAATAGAAAATTTAATCTCTGTAGCTGGGAAAGGATCTGAAACTTCTCCTTTAAAATAGGTGGAAATGCTGACCTATGTAGCACCAGAACTCATTTCACTTTGCTTTCAAGCAATATGTGAGGAAATCATCTCCGAATAGGAAAGTTGGTCAGATTATTTGACACAGTAGACACAAGATGGATCTGTGACTAATTCTCTGAACTCCCCACAGTCCCCATTATCTTTTGTAGATGAAGGAAGTTTCCTTGTGAGAAAAATCCCTGTTTTAATTTCCTGACTGGGGATTGAACCCAGGAGCACTTTACTACTGAGCTACATCCCCAGTCCTTTTATTTATTTATTTATTTATTATTTTGAGATAGGGTCTCACAAAGTTTCCAACGATGGCTTCAAACTTAGGATCCTCCTGCCTTAACCTCCCAACAGGCTAGGATTACAGGCCTGCACCACCACAACTGGTTCCCAATTTTATTTTAGAGAAAGATCTTCAGGTAGGCCTCTCCGACACATCCCTGAGGTTTTTGTCATAATTCATTTGTGCGCTGACATTTTTCCCTCCACGTTTCACTACTGTTTCTTTCCTCATCAATTACAAAAAGAAAAACCTGAAATATCCTCTTTTGTGCTCTGTGCAGTATTAAAATATGCAAACAAAATTAAACTAGGAATAAGTTGACATCAGTATTAAGCAAAGTGTTAAACGGTGTGACAGGATGTAAGCTAGAACAAGGAGAATCAGGGCACTGTGGGCTTTTTAATTCTTTAATAAAAATATAAGAACAAAAGTAACATGTAAAACAGTAAGAATTAAAAAAAAAAAAAGCTCTTTCTCTTGTTGAAACTAGTCTTAAGATCTCTTCATAGTTTCCCCCCTGTTTATACAAATGTTTGTGCACACATGTCAAATTTGGGGAGTTAAAAAGCTCCTTGTCTTTATTCAGTTTCTCTCCTGCAATCATGTTTTCTAGATTCTGTGTCAGGCTCAGATCTCAAAATCTTAAACCTCTTGACTGCCTATGGTTGAAAAAAAGAACCCATGGTTACCTACATTTATGTAGACCTTTTTTTTTTTTTTTTTTTTTTAGTGCTGGGGATTGAACCCACAGCCTTGTGCTTGCAAAGCAAGCACTCTACCAACAGATATATCCCCAGCCCTTTACCTGCAATTATGAAGGCTAGATGTTTTCATGTTAAATGGTAAGGCATATGGTTGTAAGTTTTTTGTTTTTGTTTTTGTTTTTGTTTTGTGTGTGTGTGTGTGTGATACTAGGGATTGAACCCAGGGCCTTGTGCTTGCAAGGGGTTATAAGTTCTTAAGTCCCAGTGATCTGTGGTATAAATTGAAGAAAGAGGGAAACCACAAAGTTCATCTTTCTGTTGTCCAAGACAGACTTTAAGATAGACATTATGACCACTATTGGTCAGATGGTCTGTAGACTACATAATAACCCAAATAACCTTCACTGCACATGAATTTTAAGGAGACATTTTATTCTGAGGCTGTCAGGACATAGAAGACATGAATAATTGGTTTTAGTTAAAATTACATTTTATAATTTCTATTAAGAAATTCCGAAGAGAATTGAATGATTTCTGAGCTGTCTTTACAAAGCAGTGTTGAAAATATTGTTCTAAAATTCTCAGAAAAAAATTTTTTCATAGAATAATACTCAGTAAAGTCAAGTGAAGATATCAATGGCAGCCAAATACCATTGCAAAACATTTTTGTTCTTGAGCAATGCACATATGTTAAAGTATCAAATTCAAAGAATATATTATGAATTAAAAAAGAAAAAAGAAAAAAATTCCAGTCTTCAAAACAAATGATAGTGCATTTTCTTTTTTACATTATTTGATCCACTGTCATAGCATAGTACATGTTTTATTATTCTAAAGATGTGCTACTATAAGCAAATTGTGTCATATATATATTTACATCATAAATTTCTGGTCATAAAAAGTTCTAACAATATGGAAATTTACAAAGTAATTCTGTGTTTTTGTGACTAAAGAAAAGATTTAAATGATTATCAAGTGGGCATACTCTTTTTTTGTGACTTCCCTTGCTCCCTATCAGTGTACTGCTATGGTACTTCCTTCCCCATGACTGAAGGTTTCAGTAGGATATTTTCCAGTAGGATTTGTGCTTCACTTGGAGATCTCTTAAATGATGGCTTTTCTCACCTCTCCTCTGGTCCACTTTTATCCAAGGATACCTAAACTGCGGACTTGTGGGCTCTCAGCTTTCTCAGGTTGGGCTTTCTCATTAGGTGTGCCTCTGTGTGCCCGTTACAGCTGCTATACCACAGTCCTTCTCTACAGAGGTTAAATAGGACCAAGTGAGTGGAGCCTTGGCTGCCAATTGGGGGATTGCCAGTGTCTTGTCAGCTCAAAGGCCACTGTATTTGTCAGAAAGGCCACTTTTTTATTTTTCATTGTGCATGAATTGTAGTGAGGTTGTTACAGAAAAATAGAAAGCTAATACATAGTTGCTTTTCTGATAGATCTAAACTTTGAAAGAATGTTGCTGGTTGTATTTCTCTAGACTAATTTGCAATTAACTAACTGAAAACAACTTATGTATACACATAAGAGACCCCTACCACAAAACAATGAGTCCTGTGTGTAGTGCTTACAACTGAGAACATATTGAAGCAGTCTTTAATTTCAGATAATATCAAAACCCGCACCCTTAGTTTTCCAAGCTAGTTTAGGTCTTGTTTAGGGGGGATGCTGGTTTTCTTTGTTTAATTCTCTTGTGTATGGCAAACTACTTTGCTTCAGGCTGCTGGAGTGTGCCTATGCCCAAGCCTTCATCATGATTCTGGAGTAGAGGAGGGACCCCTATCTCACCATATTTAACATATCTGAGGTTGTGGCACTCACACACTGAGGACTTGAGCTTTTTAGAATATTTTTGGAGATAGCACTTAATAAAGCACTTGAGAACTAAAAAGCTCAGTTCAGTGAAATTCAGCACAATGCACAAGCACGAGGTAATGACCAAGAAGAAGATGAAAATGGTTTTCTCAGTGGGTTTAGAGATGAAGCAGTCCACAGTATTGGGACAAGGCTTCAAATCACACTTCATAATGTAGGGGATGCTAAAGCCCTTATACAGCATATAAAACAAAACTAGGAAGCCAATTTCAAAACCAGTTTTGACAATGAGACTGATCAAATAGGTGTACCATAGGCCCCCATCCATGGTGCCTGGGCTGTCATAGAGTTTCTTTCTGTGCTTTTTTTCTCTCCCTTCACGATAGGCCACATGTAGAACTACTAGGAGAGAGGGAGTGGAGACCATGATCAGCTGTAAAGCCCAAAGTCTGACCTGGGAGACAGGGAAGAAGTAGTCAAAGCACACATTTTCACAGCCAGGCTGTCTAGTGTTGCACTCAAACTCTTTCTGCTCATCCTTCCACACATGCTCTGCCGCCACTATATAGACCAGTAAACGAAAGATGAACACGACAGCCAGCCAGATGCGCCCAATCCCAGTTGAATATTTATTTACTCCACTTAGGAGGTCTCTGAGGAACATCCAACTCATGACTTAAGTTCACAAGAAGGCAAGACTCTGTAAAAGAAAACAATTTCATTGTGATTCATATATTTCTATTCCGTTCATTATTTGAGGAATTATTTGAGACAAACTCCCAAAGGAGATAATGCAACTGATAATGCAATCCATAGGCTCAACTGAGATCCTGTGCCTACTCTAATTTGGAATTTAGTTTTATTGCTTTACCCTCACTCAACCCTGTTTTAAAACAATTCTGATTGGCAAAAATCTCTCTACTGTTTCTCTCTAAAACTAGAGGGGTTATATTACTAATCAGGAAAGATCTGGATATGAATCCCAAGGTGAACTGGTAACTTTACATGTCCTTCCCATGCCAGGTTGTTGAACCTATTCACTTTCTCTAGTTTGTTAGCGCCCTTCTCCAATCCTTAAGCACGGTTCCCTGCCCCTATATGCTCTTGCTTCCTATATTCCACAAGCTTGCCTGCAATAGAACATGCAAAGTGAAAATATTCAATATGAACTTCTTTGAAACTTTTGCTTCCTCCCTCTCCAGACAGACTTACATCTACACCCAGTGTAATGGTTTGGGTGTGAGCTATCCCGCCAAATCTCAGACAATGCAAGAAGGTCTAGAGATAAAATTTTTGGGTTATGAGAAACTTATCCTGATAGGGATTAACTGAGTGGTACCTTAAGGTGGGTAGAGTGTGGCTGGAGGAGGTGGGTCATTGGGGGCTGTGCCTTTGGGGTATATATTTTGTATCCGGTGACTTGGTTTTTCTCCCTCTCCCCCTCTCCTTCTCTCCTTCTCTCTCCCTCTTCCTTCCCCTCTCCTCCTCCCTCTCCCTCCTTCCTACTGTGATGTGTTGAGCTGCTTCCCTCCACCATATAGTTCCACCATGATGTATAATCTCACTGCAAGCCCTGAGGAATGGATCAGCCATCTATGAACTGAGACCTCTGAAACTGTGATACCCAAATAAACTTTTGTTCCTTTAATTGTTCTTGTCAAGTCTTTTGGTCACAGCCATGAAAAAGCTAACTAAAATAACCAACTTACCTTCTCTACCTAGTTTGGAGGGAGCAGTCTCCTTTTTTTTCACCCCAAAATAATCAGATTTGCATCCCATTCTTACCTGTTTTCTCTGTTGTATATTATGTGTCTTCAACCTCTCCTGTCCTCCTTTCAGCTTACAAATAAGCTTGTGTTTTCTGTTTTTAGTTGGGGGAAGAGAATATTCATACCATTATCTGTCAACCTTTCTTCCTTTATCCCTTATTCCTACTTTCTCAACAGTTACTCTTCAATTCACTGAGTCTAGTTTTTCTGCTTGCCATTGTACTTACCAATTGGTACTAACACTTCACTTTAAATCTGGATGCTTTGGAGGTCACTTAACTTTTCAGTGTGATATGACACTGTTGCTGCACTTGTGTTCTTGAAGCTCTGTTCTACTTTTCTGTTGTTCTGCTTCCCTTGATTGTTTTGTCTAACTCTTTAAAATTCTGTCCCCTGCTATTTTTTCATTTCACATGCATTCCCTAGAAAACTCATTCATTCTGTGGATTCAACAATGACTTTCAAGTCCCTTACTCTCAAATATTTGGCTCTTCCCCAGACCTCCATACCCCATTACCTTCTGATTATCATCAGAATGGCCCACAGGCATCCCAAACTTAATATGTCTACAATGAATTTATTATGTTCCCTGTCCTCTGATTTCATTATCTTATTGAGTGGTACCACCAACACCCAAGCACCCACATCAGAAATCTCATATTTATCCTAGACTATTCTCTCATGACCCTATTTAAAACTGCTCACCAAGTTCTGATTCAACCTAAACATCTCTCAGATGCATCTCCGAGTCACTGCTGAAGTCTCTCACCTATTCAGTCCTCTCACTATTTTCTATTTCCAGTCTTATTCCCTCACCTCCCCCTCAGTGCTGTTTGGTTCTCTTAAATCTTTCAGGATCTCTTACTTTTTCTCTATAAAAGGCAACAGGAAGCTGGGGAGCCACCTTTTCATTTTAGTGGCATTGTCTTTCTGTCACTGATTCCATCTTGTCTTATGATTGAACTCCATGGGTTGGGCCCTGGTTTTTATTTAGTAGGCCTATCATATGCTCCACACTATTCATTGCTTTTGAAGCAGTCTGTCACAGCCACCTTGAAATGTATGCTTTGTTTTTTTTTGTTTTTTTTTTTTGTTTGTTTGTTTGTTTTGTCTGTCTGTCTGATGTTCTTTCAGATGAAAAGAGAGAGTCTGGGAAATGAAGTCACTTCCCAAGGACACAGAGTAAGATACCAACCAGGATTCAAGTTCAGTTTCCATTACTCTAGAATAATACTTCTCAACACTGGCAGTAACATTTTGGGATGGATAACTGTTTCAGCGGCTGTCTTGTGCATTATAGGATGTTTAGCAGCATCCTGGCCTCCAGATGCCAGATAACTTTTCTCCTCTCTACCATTTATGACAACCAAAACCCTTCGCATATTTCCAATGTACCGGGGGAGGGGGGTAGGGGCAAAGTCTCCCTAGTTGAGAATCACTGCTTTTAGCTTTCTACAATGTAGAAGATGTGGGCTAGAGTTCCAGGCCTGCCACTAAATTATCAGGTGAAAACTTTGTGATTTCTCTGGTGAAAATGTTAGACCTTTTCAAGTCCCATTTCCTATTGCAAAATTAATTACTTTTTTGTTAACACCATAGACTCAAAGGAGTATCATGGAAATGATGTGATGAGAGTCAGGGAGTTAAGAAAATTGGGATATTGTTACAATAGCACACGTGTTAGAACCAATCCCATTATCTCTCACAGAGGGAACAATACAGAGCAAGTCCACACAACTAGAGCATCCAGAAGATGAAGGTTAAAGAGCTATTTTCAGATAGAACAAAGATACATGTACACAGTGCTCTATTCAACAGAGAATGTATACTTTAATGTCCTTGGTTTTCAGAACACAAGCAAAATTACATTAAATAAAAAGTATCCTTAAATCTACCGAAAGATCAGTGTCTTTATGAATTATTAAAACCCCGTAGATTAAAAAGGTAAAAAAAAAAAAAGTATTATGTTTTCCTATGACATGTCATTGGGCATTTGTCCATATTGCTCAAGAGGATATTTATGTAATGTTACAAAACATTTGAAAATGTCCTGTTGGACATTTTAGAGAAGGAAGGAAGATAAGAGTAAATCCAGACTGCATTGTTAAGCAGTGAGAACCACACATGGTGGCCCACACCTGTAATCCCAGTGACTTGGGAGTCTGAGGCAGGAGGACTGCAAGTTCAAGGTCATCCTCAGCAACTTAGCAAGATCCTGTCTCAAAACATAAAACAAAAAGGATTGGAGCTATACCTCAGTTGTAAACCCCACTGCCCAAAAATGAAAGAATGAATGGATGGATGGATGGATAAAAGAAAAGCAATAAGAAAGCAATTGATCTTTGACTAGAATTAGACAACTGGCACCATCCAATGTCAGGATTATGACTTTCATTGGACTGATAATGCCCATCCTATTTTCAGATTTTTTGCTGATGGAAGACAATGACTTTTCTCACAATAGAGAAGTGACCTAATATTAGTTTACTTTTAACTGAGATGGTTTAGCATAATGGCAAGAGCCTGGGCACAGTGTTGAACTCTCTAGGTTGAAGTCCAAGTTCATGGATGATAATTGAATCTATCTACCTTATGTGGCTTTGTGAGGCTTTCAAGAGTTAGTACATATAAAGTCCTCAAAACAAGTCTGACACATGGTACATGCTTGAAATGCATAATCATTATTATTTTGCCATTGAAAACTTTTTCTTGGTGTCAAAGGCTTGGCACTTCATAAATTTAATGCACATTAACTACACATAATTTAATACACATTAAATGTAAGGGGCTGGAGTGTAGCCTAGTGGTAGAGTACCTGTCTAGCATGTATAAAGGCCATGGGTTCAGGTCCCAGCACCATACATACACACAAAGTTCAAAAGTATTGAGTGTGTGTGTTTGTGTTTTCTCTCCAAAGCAGTTTATCTGTAGCTTGAAGTCAGAAATCATGTTTTCTCTTTGTATTCTCCAAAGTATTCAGCATAATATGACTGTTTAATATTTATTAACTAAATTTGTAAAGAAGCAACAGAGTTGATCCTGAGGTGAAGTATTCAGCTTCTGATTTCTTTGCTCTTTGCCACAGAATAAATCACTCACACAAGCTTCCCTTGAAGAAGGACTGGATCCTTAGCTCTTCCTATTAACCACACTAAAAGTTAAAAGATGGGGATATAATTCTTGCATTTCTTTGCTGTCATAGCTGATATTAATATTGATGACTAGTTAACTATTTGGTTAATTACTTGAGTAATTTAAATGATGAATTACAGTAATGAATAGCTTATTTTAAATGTTGATTCAAATATTTCATAATTTTATTAAAAATATCAAATGGAATGTATCTTGGAAATGAAGATAGAGGGCATGTGGGTGCAATCCTCCAGTAATAATTACTAATTGTTATAATGCTCCTCTTCATAGGAGGTAACTATCTAATCAGAATGGGGACTTTGGAGTAGAAGAATTGCATAAATGCAGAGTTTAAAATCATGATTTCCTGTGTGCTGTATATTCAGGAATAAAAACCAAATGAAAATCTAGAAGAAATAATTTTATACAGGTCAAATTCTAGTCTCCTGGAAGGAGCTTACATAAACATAGCATCAGCAGATAAGCATAAATGAGTAAGTTCATCTGACAATTAGGAAAGCTACCCCATTCACAAGAACCTCAAAAAAAAAAATAAAATGAAATACTTGGGAGTCAATTTAACAAAGGAGATGAAAGACCTATAGAATGAAAACTACAGAACACTAAAGAAAGAAATTTTTAAAATCCTTAGAAGATAGAAAGATCTCCCATGTTGTTTAGGCAGAATTAATATTGTCAAAATGAGCATACTACCAAAAGTACTATACAGATTCAGTGCAATTCCAATTAAAATCCCAATGACGTACCTCATGGAAATAGAGAAAGCAATCATGAGATTCATTTGAAAAAATGATAAGAGATCCAGAATAGCCAAAACAATCCTTAGAAGAAAGAGTGAACCAGGAGGTATCAAAATACCAGACCTTAAACTATATCACAGAGCAATAGTAACAAAAACAGCGTGGTATTAGTACCAAAATAGGTAGACCAGTGGTACACAATAAAAGACACAGAGACAAACACACATAAATACACTTCTATCATACTAGACAAAGTTGCCAAAAACATACAATGGAGAAAAGATAGCCTATTCAACAAATGGTGCTGGGAAAACTGGAAATCCATATGTAGCAAAATGAAATTAAATTTTTATCTCTCACCCTGAACAAAACTCACCTCAGAATGGATCAAGGACCTTGGAATTAGACCAGAGCCTCTGTGCCTAATAGGAGAAAAAGTAGGCCCAAATCTTCATCACGTCAACTTAGGACGGACCAGACTTCCTTAACAAGACTCCCAAAGCACAAGAAGTCAAAGCAAGAATCGATATATGGGATGGATTCAAACTAAAAAGCTTTTTCTCAGCAAAGGAAACAATAATGCGAAGAGAGAGTCTACAGAGTGGGAGAAAATCTTTAGCACATGCACTTCAGATAGAGTGCTAATCTCCAAAATTTATAAAGAACTCAAAAAACTTAAAACCAGAATTACAAATGACCTAGTCAATAAATGGGCTAAGGAGTTGAGCAGACACTTCACAGAAGAAGATATACAGACGCTTAACAAATACATGAAATAGTGTTCAACATCTCTAGTAGAGAAATGCAAATTAAAACCATCCTAAGATTTCATCTTACTCTAATTAGAATGGCTATTATCAAGAATACAAGCAACAATAGGTGTTGGTGAGGATGTGAGGGAAAAGATACACTCATATATTGCTGGTGAGATTGCAAATTGGTGTAGCCACTCAGGAAAGCAGTATGGAGATTCCTCAGAACACTTGGAATGGAGCCACCATTTGACCCAGCTATCCCACTCCTCGGTTTATGCCTAAAGGACTTAAAATCAGCATACTGCATTAACGCAGCCACATTAATGTTTATAGCAACTCAATTCACAATTACTAGATTGTGAAACCAAACT
Source organism: Sciurus carolinensis (assembly GCF_902686445.1). NCBI lineage: Eukaryota > Metazoa > Chordata > Mammalia > Rodentia > Sciuridae > Sciurus > Sciurus carolinensis. Next base: position 74,773,957 of record NC_062219.1, on the reverse strand, counting down.
AGATGCCCTTCAATAGATGAATAGATAAAGAAACTGTCGTATATATACACAATGGAATATTAGCCATAAAGAAGAATAAAATTATGGCATTTGCAGGTAAATGGATGGAGTTGTGTGGAGAATATCATGCTAAGTGAAATAAGCCAATCCCCAAAACCAAAGGCCAAATGTTTTCTCTGATAAGTGGATGCCAATACATAATGGGGGCATGCAGGGAGGAAGTAAGGGAAGAATGGAGGAACGTTGGATTGTGCAGAGGGAAATGAGGGGAGGGGAGAGGCAGGGGGGAAAGGAAAGATGGTGGAATGAGACAGATATCATTACCCTATGTACATTTATGATTACATGAATGGTGTGACTACATGGTGTACAACCAGAGAAATGAAAAGTTGTACATCCATTTGTACAATGAATCAAAATGCATTTCTGCTGTCATGTATATAAATAGAACAAAAAGTTCATCTGACATACTAGGAAAACACCTGGAACATAGAAAATAGCAACAATATAAATGCCATCATCATCATCACACTTATCAAACCAGCAAAATTGGAAGGACTCTCCAAAATTCAGCCAAAACACCTCCACCAGTTACTCCAAAGTTCTACTAACTGATCAAGAGAAATTAAGAATGCAGTCATGGGCTCTTACAAAATATGTTATTCTGGAGTAAAGGCACAATCACACTCAACTCAGATTTTGGAATTTCATGAATACTGTCACGAAATGGATAAGGACTGTAAGGGGGAACTATTAGCCACTTGGAGAAGAAATTCATCCCAAAGAGAGCATCATCTGTCAGTATTCATGGGGAAAACAGGCAAAAACAGGATCCAATGATAGCATATAGGTACAGAAAATGAGTCACAATAACCATACTGTAAGGGCAGGGAATTCATTCATCTGTTTGTTTTTTACATCCTGGATTAAACATGCATAACAATTATTTAATTCTTATTACTCCAATTTCCCAAGAAACCTTCTGAGTAATACTTTTCTTGCCAAGATTCTTTATGCTGCACAGGAAGTTTTCTTGAGGCTACATAGCAGAGTTCTAGTTACTGGAGAGGCACTCGATTTATTTATTCTTAGTGGTACTGGGGATTGAACGATTGAAGCCAGGGGTACTATACTGAGCTACAACCCCAGCCACCAGCCCCTTTATTTTTTGTTTTGAGACTGGGTCTCCCTCAGTTGCAGAGTCTGGCCTCAAACTTGCCATCCTCCAGCCTCAGCCTTGTGAGTCACTGGGATTACAAGTATGTGCCACTACTCCCAACTTGGAGATGCACTCAATAAATATGCTCACCTGGGCTTGCTTAATATGGATATAGGTTTCTTAGAGCAGACTCAACTCTAGGTAAATTATACCCCCAAGTTTCTGAACCTTTGGAACTGAGCAACAGCCCCTGACTATGGGGACACTGCTAACACCCCTATTAACAGCCCTTTCATTCTTCCCTTATTACAGGGTGAGCCTTTGCCACACCAGCAGCTTCTCTCCTACACAGGAGCTTCACCTCTTTTGTGGTTCAATCAATGGCAAGTGAGCTGATCTCTGGGAGCTGCCTACCCTACCAAGTACCCTCTCTGAACTATGAATGGGCACAAATACTGTCCAAAAAGTCCTTGCACTGCCAGGAGCCATGAAACTGATTTGTAATTACCAGGAAGTGCTGTTTTGTAACTCATGTTTGAAAGGCACCAGATTTCCAATTGCCTTGCAGACTGCCAATAACAGACCCGCCAAAAGCCACCAGCCTTCACACTTAGCTCCTTTCACGTAAGTAACAATAAAACCAGCACCATCCTCAAATAGCACTAGACCATTTTGGAAGCACTTTACTACATCTCAGTCCAACCCTCACCTCCATCCTCTGTGGTAAGCAGGTGTGTGGTAAGCGGGTGTGCGGTACCACCCCCAATCTAGTGATAAAGAAATGAAAGCTCAGAGTGGTAAGAAATTCATTCAAGACTCCTATTGAGTCAGCAACAGAACCCAGGTCCTGCATGGGTATTCTCCACCTCCCTTTGAAGTGCTGGGTTCTCTAGCTGATGTATAACTCTGTTCTAACTTGCACACAAATCATCTAACCCCTAAAGAGTTTCCTCTTGAGGGCTTCTTTCCACCTCTGTGCTGCCCTGCATACTTGACTCACAAGCCCTATAATTCCCTGTTTAAATACAAGGCATTTTCATTTCTGGAGATTGCTTACTTGGAAAATCCCTAAAGCAATGTTTTATAAACTGGGATCTACAGTCCCCTGAGGGTCTGTTGTTATATTCTCAAGGATCTATAGGAGGTTTATATGTGTGTTATTATTTGTATGGTTTTAAAACACACACACAAAAGCAAAAACCCTGGATGATGGGCTCATACCCAAGGACTGCCACAGAATTTCAACATTTCTTTTTTTTTTGGGGGGGGGGTGCTGGGGATTGAACCCAGGGTCTTGTGCATGCAAGGCAGGCACTCTACCAACTAAGCTATATCCCCAGCCCCAAATTTCAACATTTCTGAACTCATGTTTATGAAGATTCAGCAAACTACACAACCCTCAGGCCAGAGTAGCCTACCTCCTGTTTTGTAAATAAGATTTTTTTGGGAGATAGCCATGCCAATTCCTATATTATTGTTCATCACTGTTTTCATGCTACAGCTGCAGAGTTGAGTTGTCATGACACACACAGCATGGCCCTTAAAGTCTAAAGTCTTCACTACCTGACCTTTTGCACAAAATATTTACATTGTGCTTAAAATCATACTGAAACCAAGTACCAGATTTTAATTATCTTGACCTATGAAAAATAATACATGATGGGAAGTATTCAAGATAAAGACAAATGAAGCCATGATGGATTGGTCTTCAGCACGAAGGGAGCCTGCTAGCAGTCTAAATGGGGACAAGAGGGGAAAACAAGCGATCATCTGGCCCATGGCAGGTCCAGTTTCAAAAGATTCAGGCTTCTGCAAATGGTTGTGGATTCCCTTAATGAATAGTGATTTAATTTCAACAAAACAGTATCATTTCACTCAACTTTAATTTTATTGGCTTTGTGATGTTTGATTTTTCTCTTGTAAATATATATGCATAAGAACCATAAGTCTAAGGATTTTACTTATGATTTTAGGTTTTAGGTTTTAGGCATGTAAACAACAGTATAGTAACAAAAGAAATTGTCAATACTGGTAGTCCATGAAAAACACTGAGTAGAAAGATCAAGACCCACACAGGCCAACACATGCACACACACACACCACTTGCAAGGTATTTTAATTCCCTGTATAAATATGGGCATTATCATTTTTAAAGGAGCCCCCATTAGGAATGTGCTAAACTTCTCAGAACACATGAAATAGGTGACTGAAAGGCCCTGGGCTGTTCTGTGCCCTGTTGTCCTGCTTATTACATCATATATTGTGTGCTCAGGCCAGAAGTTCTCCCCTGGCCACAGCCTACCAAAGCCCTCAAGTCAATCACACATTCCAAATGAGTGATTTTGCTTCATGGTAGTTTATCCAAAAAGGGCATCTTTCATGGCACAAAGCTGAATGTCAGTATGTTAAGTTTTGTAACAACTAGGAAGACTTTCACTGAAACTTTCTGGAAAGAAGTAATGACTATTACTTAAAGAAGTATGACCAATTATAAGAAATGTAATTTCCTCATTAAATATACAAATTCTATCAGAAGGAAAATAAACTTACCTCTTGATACAGAAGTGGATATTTAGAAGCAATCCAGTCGGTTACTCATTTGATATTAAAAAGCATGAGTCAATTACACTATTTCCCTGAGAACAATCTAGTGCTTTAAGCTCAGGAAAATGGAGTCTAGTGGTTTCCAAGGTAGTGTTATCCAAACAGGTGTAACCTGATCATTTGTTTTGACTCATAACTCAGATGACGATTCTTGGGTCCTGCTGTTCACAACATATGTTAAAAGAGAATTGAAGCTGGAAATAAGAATTCAAAGTCACTCATGTATGCAGTTCATTGAATAATCCTTTTTATAAAACCTTGCCATCATCCACACAAAGAAACTAGAACAATGAGAGTGTCTCATCTCTCCAAATGATCTTCCAAGATTTTATTAAAAGTTATCTATGAAAACTCAATAAGTAAAATAACTATTTAGTTAATCTATCTATAATGAGTTTAATTTAACTTCATATGTCCTAGTCTTAGAAATTCAGAAAGTAGAAAGATGTAGTTTTTTTTTAGTTAACATTTTTTTAAGTTCAATATCTACTATTACTGAGGGGAAAACTAATAATAGAATAGGAATAAAAGTGAAAGACATTTTCCCAAACACAGGAATCAATGATAACAAATATTTTCTGTGTATATAATGAACATATATGGTGTGGGGAGTGGATTTTAAAATACTTTATCCCTCCCCAGTACTCCCCCCAGTCCCACCCCCACCTGCCCCAGGTACTGAGGGTTGAACCCGGGGCATTTTACCACTGAACTGCATGCTCAGTCCTTTTCATTTTATTTTGAGACAGACTAACTTGCCAGGCTGGCCTCAAAGTTGTGATCCTCCTGCCTCATTCTCTCAAGTAGTCTGGAAATACCTGTGTGTGTCACTGCACCCTGCTAAAGTACTTAATCTTTTTCTGGAAACATTTGTAGGAATGAGTTTATCTAAAATTAAAAATATGTGAAAAAGAAAGTGAAATGATTTCCCTTAGAACCAGAAGAGCTTAGAAACAGAATTTTACAGTTGAAGATGATATTAGATGAAAAGAAATTTAATGCCTTCATTAAAAAAGCAAACAACCACAGAGTTAGTGGCTTGCTTTATGTCTCAGGACCAGAATAGAAAAGAGCTGTGGGGTGGGCAAGGTAGAGCATGCCTATAATCCCTATGACTTGGGAGGCTGAGGCAGGAGGATTGGGAGTTCAAAACCAGCCTCAACAACTTAGCAAGACCCTGACTCTAAATAAAATATTAAAAAGGGCTGGGAATGTGGCTCAGTGTTTAAGTGCTTCTGGGTTCAAACCCCAGTACCAAAAGAAAAGAAAAAAAGAAAAAGAAAAGAAGGAAAAGAAAAAGAGCAGGAGATGAGTGAAGCCCAAGTCTCAGAGCTCCTTCCTTGACTCTCTGGTTCACATCATAGACCATGAGAGTTTCAGTGCAGGTTCTAGTGGCTCTTAATGTTCACAGCCTTTAAAAGTGTTTCCATATATCCATATATTCAATCCAAAATTCAAAAAGAAGTGCAGTTTATTTTTAAAACTCATTTAATAATTAGTTATACTGGATAACTAATTGTTTTGTTTTGTTTTTACAGAGATCCAAGGATCCCAGAATATTGTCCAGTTCCCAAAAGGTTACTCTCATGGTGAAACCACAAGGCCTCATCTCTGGAACTGTCCACCCCTTTCAGTTTCCACACCTTTGTTTATAGTTAGCATTTGCCAAACTTTAGCCATGACCTTACACCATTACCTATTTGTGCTGAAACACCTGCTAGGAACAGTTGGGCTGGAGTAGTTTGTTGTTAGGACAACCTTGAAGGTGACCTTACTGGATCCCTGAGCACTGATGATTCAGAGGGTGCAAGCCTTCCAGTAATGTAAGCACCAAACAAACAAAGGGAGAATGCAGCGATTCAGAATTGCAGAGGTGCCATTTTCTAGACAAAGATTCCTTCAGGGAAAGGGATCTTTATGCAGAAGGGGTGGAGTGCAATTGGGAGAGGCTCTGTAGAGAGGTGGGATGCAAGTCAGATCTTTTTAGAATTAGGTGTTCTTGATACAACATCTCTACTTTTGACACAGATTTGAATCTTCCACCTTTTTTAATTTGGGAGAAACAAATATAATAAAGATTGCAAAAATAGTGGCGTATTATAATACAGTTAATATCATTTTGAAATCAGAAAGCTAAGAGTAAACAGAATTAAGAGAAGACAGAACAGAAAAAAGGATGGGAAGAATAATACAAATTTGTTCTTCACTTCTTTCTGATTTCAGTTTGTTTGCTTTGAGGTGCTTGATAGATTTCAGTTTTGATAGCTGCCTCTTCAGTGTGAGAATGTACCCCTGTAAGAATCAGTAAGAGCACAACCAGGAGCAGAATGAGGCAAGGTAAGCCAGTGCCTTCAAATGACCAATGTGTCGCCCTAGAGGAACTACACAAGGCTAGGGCTGAGGAAGACCCATGTTAGTGATCACTCTGTAAAGAAGGACCAGAGTTGTGTTGAATGCTGGTACCATAGAACATCATCATCAAGGTTCTAAGCATTAACACCACAACTGGCTGCAGTGAAAGAAGGATAAACACTACCATGCACCTGGAATCATACAGATATCACACTGTGCTCTGAAATTGGCCTTTATGTTTTCTCACCATTCTTTCCCTCTCAAGAGACATTGGGGTTCTGATATGTTTTGTTCTAGTTAGAAGCAGTTGGAGCATTGTGCTTCATTCTGATTTTAAAAGGGCCTTTTACAAACTGAAGTAACTCTAGAAGACAGTGATCAGGATGATGAGGATGTCCCTAACCATATCATAAAAAGAAGAATGGGAGTAAGATGTTTAGACTGGAGAAACAAGGTATAAGGGAGTTACTTATTAGAATTTGATGTCATCTTTATTTCAAGATTTTACTTTTTGCAATAGATATTCAATAGGCTGAGTTCAGTTCAGTGTAAAAATCCTAGACCTGTTTCTTACTTAACTTTGTGGACTTGCTCAAGATGATTGACTTCCCTGATTCTCCATTTTCTTGTCTGCAAAATGGGAAAGGTATTCCCTATTTCATAGTGTCCTCATAATGGTTAAATGAAACAATAGCCACTTAGTAAATGTTATAGCTACCATTATCTTTGAAAGCAACACTCACACTGAATTGTGAAATTTCCTGCCCCCCACCCTAAATGACACAACAAATGAGAGAAGTGTGTTAGATTTGAAAACACAAAACAAAACCACCTGTTCTTCTGGGCAACCAAACGCTTATGGGAAGAACTTGCCCCCACATCTCAGAGCAATAGCTTTTTGGTACAATTTGGAAATGCAAGATACGAACACTTAGAAAGAATTAACTGTCTCTAAGTGGAACAGCATTTCTCAGTTATACCAGAAGTTTGTGGGAATTTTGTAGCAGCTAAAGCAATTCCAGGAATTCAATAAGCATTCTTTAAAAATGACTGATATTGGTGGGGAGATCCAAGATGGTGGACTAGAAGGAGGCTGCGTTAGTTGTAGCTCAGTAACTCGAGTTTCAAGCAGAGGATATCTGTTTCTTGGTGAGGCAGTTTTTGCTGCTTATCGATCCCCTGCTGTTTACCCCATTTGTCTACTGAGATCACCTGCAGTCTGCTAGCATATTGAGACCTTTTTGAGCAGATTGCTCACTGTCAGGCACCTATCATCCACCATTTGCCTGCCTCTTGCCTCTCCTTCACCTGCATTTCACCTATCCATCACCCACCGCCCAAGGTCACATCCCAATCGTCTGACAGCAGTCAGCAAACTGACCGTAGACTGCAAGTGGAAAAACTGTGATCCGGGGCCCTCACTGACTGCTCCCCGCCACCAGGACCCCCCAGACAACCAGACTGACCACACCCCACCTCCAGGACCCCTGCCTGACCAACCACACCCTGCCTCCAGGACCTCCAGCTGACCATGCCCATACCCCAAGCTGTAGCTCCCCATTTGCCAACACATTTGGAAGCCAGAGTGGCCATCTTGGATAATCCTGGAAACTGTAGCTCCGATCTTTAGGTGGGGCAAATCCCATCCTGAGACGCTTGCTGGAGACTGGAGGTTCATTGTCAGGTACCTCTGAAGGTACCTGACACAGGTACATCAGGCTACTGAAGACTGGAAGGTTTGAATACTCTATTACTGTTATAGGGTAGATTTTCTTTTTTCTCCTTATTGAAAAAACTTGGTTTTATTTCTTTACTTTCCTCTCTTTCTTTTCCTTTTGTTTACCTGTTCCCTCAGAGTTTCTTTCTCCCTTTTCGCATGCTAACAACCAACTTCTTTTGATTACACTCTTACTCTTTCTATTATCTAGAACTTCTATATATTCTTTTCTCATCCTATTCACAGTTACATCCTACACCCCTCTGCATCCTCTTTCTCCTCTATTAGAAACTGCAGACCTTATTGCAAATTTGTAATACTGAAGATAGTAATTGAACTCATTCTGTTTATTATGACAATATTGTTAATGTCCTCATAGGGGTTATTTGGTCTAGGGTTGCATACTGTCTGAACTGGGCACTGCTAATATCAATCTCTCCCTTAACGAAAAGGTTTTGGAAACCTATATGGTCACCATAAGCCCATAGGGAGGAAACTGCAATACCCCAGATCTGCACTGCTAGAGGGGAAGATACATGAACAACATGAGAAAACAAGGGGAAAAAATGATCCAAACAAATCAAGATTCTATATTAATAGAATCCAGAGATAGTATGGTAGAAGAAATGTCAGAAAATTCAGATTATACATGATTAAGATGATTCATGAAGCAAAGGATGAGTTAAGAGAGCACATGCAGGCAATGAATGATAATACCAATAAGCAGTTGAAAGAGCAACTGCAGGAAGCAAAAGATCATTTCAACAAAGAGATAGAGATTCTCAAAAAAAAAAAAAAAAAAAAAAAACCAAATGGAAATCCTTGAAATGAAGGAAACAATAAACCAAAGAAAAAACTCAATGTTAAGCATCACCAACAGATTAGACCACTTGGAAGACAGAACCTCAGACAATGAAGACAAAATATTTAATCTTGAAAATAAAGTTGCCCAAACAGAGAGGATGGTAAGAAATCATGAACAGAATCTCCAAGAACTATGGGACACCATGAAAAGACCAAATTTAAGAATTATTGGGATTGAGGAAGGCACAGAGATACAAACCAAAGGAATGAACAACCTATTCAATGAAATAATATCAGAAAATTTCCCAAACCTGAAGAATGAAATGGAAAATCAAAAATGACTGATATTTGTGACATCAAGTCTGTCAAATAACAAGTGCTTCTTAGGTATCCTATTCTGGTAAGATTAGATAGAGGGCCTCTGTGCCAAGATGATCCATCTATCTTCTGACTGATGAAGGAAATGATTGAGGAAAAACACTCTGTGAGTACAAAATATCTAAGGGGCATAGGAATGGTCACATTTGAGCACCATTTCTGTACATAAAATGAGTTGTCAGTCCTTTTCAAGTGAAAATGTAAGACTTGTCCTCTTGATTTTAGTTACAGTATAGCCCTTCCTGGCAGCACAGTGGTATGAAGGGACTTGCCCCACAAGGCAGCTGGCTGTCAGCAGAGCCACAGCTCCAGGCCCAGCCAGACACCAGCTCTCCTCCCAGTAATTGAAAAGGATTGCATCTTCAGTATTTGCTCTTAATCAGACATTTCCTAAGCAATTTCCACATCCAAAAAATGTTTTGAGATCTTATTTTTCTATGAAAGAAAAACTCACACTTTCCCTAACATCAATTTAGCTACCGCTGATTCAGACTTTTCAGGATTTGACAAGGGTCTACATTGATGAATGTGTGTGCCTCTAGCCCTAATTAGTTTTTGTGTAGTTGTTGGATCAACAAATGAAAGGCCATATTTCACTTGTCAGCATTTTGTGAATCTTTACTTATGAAAACAAGTGTGCAGTATCAGAAAATATTTAGACCCAATTGAAGTGTTCACTGTATATACAGCTCAACAATGATTACACTTGTGTGACAAGTAAGCCTAGGATTTTATCTTGCTTTTTCCATATTAGAATTTGTTAAATGCACAGTAATTTGAATGGCTTTGTTTGCACATAGATGTTAATGCAGGTATTGGAAAACATTCTCCACCAACTATTACCAAATAAGCAGTTCTTAATTGAAGCACTCTCCTATACCCACCAAAGAACACTATTTTCATAGTTAAATTTCAGACATAGACATTGACGCAGATAGTAAAATTGTGTTTCTCATAGAATATCTGTATAAATCTATATACCTTAAATGTAAACAATAAATTAATATGAAACAAACAAATGAATACATAAGTAAGGCCCTCCCAGTTTAGTGTGGTTGGAATAGACTCATTGCAACTGTAATTTCATTATGTCCTCAGGAATTGCTAACCCTGATTATTGAGCAGTAATGTAAATGTGTTAGGTAACAGTGTCTGATGTGTAATAGGTATTTGATGAATGCTAGTTCAATTTAAGTTGAAAAGCCACAGTAGTAAATAATATTTGATGAAACAATTTAGATTACTATGTGAAAGAGAATCTCAATATGTTAAAGTTAGGAGCATTATTTTTTCAGTTCATTTTTTATTCCAATGGAACAGACTAGTGAAAGTGTTAATGCACAATTTATAAGAGATGAAATAACTAGGTCAAGTACTTCCTCCAGTATTTGTCTAAGCTTAAAAAAATACTAGATGGAAAAGAGAAGTTTAAACATTTTGTTGTTGTTTGGTTCTGATGAGAAGTACATACTTCAAACCCTGTTCAGGATTTGAGGTCTGTCAATTATGCCATGCTGTATATTGCCATAACAACTCAGCAGATATTCCATAAGGCAAACATGGACATAAAATAGCTATCTCTTTTTCTGAGGGTTGATGACCAAGTATGCTTGCACTTTTCTCCTTGTAGTATGATTAACACAGGCAATGTACACACAGCCTGTATAAGACTGTTGTACAATCCAGACTGTAGCACCAAGCATCCATGGCACCATGCTTCTTAGCCATTCCCTGAATCATAGAGACCATGGACACTTTGGCCTATTGGGCAAACTGAGTAGAAGTAAATGCAGGATGTATAACGCCCTTCTAAACATTTGAGAGAAAGAAGAAAGGTTAAAAGACTATTTCAGTGAGTTTGAGAGGAGGAATGGGGAGCGGAGGGAGGCAAGGCTTTATTCATTCCAGTCTTCTGTGAGAATAATGCATTTCAGAATACCGTTACCACTTCTGGTCTCCAAGAACTTTGAGAGAAAAAGGAGTAACTGGGAACAGTATCTTTACAGGGTGAATTGTGTCTCTTATAAAACTTACGTGTAGAAGAGCTAATCCTCAGTACCCCAGAACATGACTATATTTGGAGCCTTTAAAAGGGTAATTACATTAAGCTTGCTGTGGTAGCCCACTCCTGTAATCCCAGTGGCTCAGGAGGTTGAGGCAAGAGGATACGGTTCAAAGCCAGCCTCAGAAATTTAGTGAGAGGTCCTAAGCAACTTAGTGAGACCCTATCTCAACAAACAAACAAACAAAATGGGCTAGGGATGTGGCTCATAAATTAAGCGCTCCTAGCTTCAATCCCTGATACCAAAAAAAAAAAAAGATGATTATGTTAAAATTAGGCCTTTACAGTGGCCTAAAGAATCTGGCTGTTGCCCTCAAAAGTAAAAGAGAATACACAGAGAAACCAGATGTGTGTGTGTGCACAGAAGGATGACCATCTGCAAACCAGGAGAGAGATCTCAGAGGAAACCTTCCTCCTGGAAACTTGGTCTTGGACTTTCAGCTTCCAGAACCACACACAAAAAATAAATTTCTATTGTTATAAGTTGCCCAGTCTGTGGTATTTTGTATGACAGATAAAACAAACCAATCCAAGTATGTTGGACTGAAGACTTGCAGAGAAGGAGAGAAGGAATTGGGGAAATAACAATCGCTCTTTTGTCCCACCCTTCTGGAAGTCCTACTGAAGAGAGATGGTTAAGGTGAATAGGATTGATGCAGTACTAAATCTCTCTGGGATGTGTGAATTTTATGAAGCCCAAGGTCTGAGCTCTCCTTTCCTGGTCTATGATTATTCCAGCGCCTACATTCTAAATTAGCTAATTCCTTAGAGGAAGGGAGTCTTCAATAGTATTTAAATACAAGGTATATTTACCCTGAAAATAATGAAGCTTAGGTTTCACAGCCTCTCCAAGACCATGAGTGTGTGCCCCAGCAGTATATTTTCATAGTAACATGTTTCTGGAAAATCTGAATATATATTTAAACTATAATCAGTTGAGACAGCATTCTCTTTCGACTCATTTCTCCTTCATTGCACTTCTACTTCTGACAAATGAATTTGGAATGGCCACAGGATCCAACTAAGGGTTTGAGTAGGCCAGTTTGGATTTAGTTTTGGTTTAGAGAGGCTCACATTCGTTCATGTTTATAATTAAGGTTCTGCTACATGTTCTGGTTTGGGGATTGCTCCACAAGTTGTTCTACTCCCACTGTGGTAATTCATTCAATGCCATAACCAAAGGTGCAGAGATCATGGTCTCATTGCAATTTAAATATGTCCAGTAACACCCAGCATCGAAAGGATGTGTTAAAGAGGAGACATGAAGATTCAAAATCTGTCAAGGCAGA